>NC_086454.1:9587481-9929481 GCF_028390025.1 Pseudophryne corroboree | reverse complement strand
GATACATAAATGCCCCCACAGTTCCAGATACATAAATGCCCCCATAGTGCAGATATGCCCCCACAGTGCCAGATACATAAATGCTCCCACAGTGCAGATATGCCCCCACAGTGCCAGATACATAAATGCCCCCACAGTGCCAGATATATGAATGTGCCCCCACAGTGCCAGATACATAAATGCCCCCATAGTACAGATATGCCCCCACAGTGCCAGATACATAAATGCTCCCACAGTGCAGATATGCCCCCACAGTGCCAGATACATAAATGCCCCCACAGTGCCAGATATATGAATGTGCCCCCACAGTGCCAGATACATAAATGCCCCCACAGTACAGATATGCCCCCACAGTGCCAGATACATAAATGCCCCCACAGTGCCAGATATATGAATGTGCCCCCACAGTGCCAGATACATAAATGCCCCCACAGTACAGATATGCCCCCACAGTGCCAGATACATAAATGCCCCCACAGTTCCAGATACATAAATGCCCCCACAGTACAGATATGCCCCCACAGTGCCAGATACATAAATGCCCCCACAGTTCCAGATAAATAAATGCCCCCATAGTGCAGATATGCCCCCACAGTGCCAGATACATAAATGCCCCCGTGCCACAAAACATAAATGCCCCCACAGTGCAGATATGCCCCCACAGTGCCAGATACATAAATGCCCCCACAGTGCCAGATACATAAATGCCCCACACAGTGCCAGATACATATATGCCCCACACAGTGCCAGATACATATATGACCCACACAGTGCCAGATATGCCCCTAATGCCAGATACTCTTGTTCCCACAGTGCCAGATATGCCCCCAATGCCAGATACATGCCCCCAGTGCCAGATACACATGTCCCATGCCCCCAGTGCCAGATACACATGTCCCATGCCCCCAGTGCCAGACATGTCCCCAGAGCCAGATATCTCCCCCCCCTGCTCACCACGAGTCTGTTCCTGTGGGTTGAGGCTGCTGCGCTGCCCTTGCTGCTTTGTAGCTGAGGGCGGGAGGAGAGCGCAGCGTGCGCCTCTCCTAGCCCTCAATCTCCGGCGGACGCTTCGACTAGGCGCCGGCCCGCAAGCCAATCAAAGCTTGCGGTCCGGCAGCCAATCAGCCTCAGCTGCCGGACCGCGAGCTCTGGTTGGCTCACGGGCCGGCGCCGGTTAGCGGGGGCGGGGGAGACAGAGAGTGCAGTGCTGCAGGGACGGCTCCAGGCTCCAATATGGCGGCCAGAGCTAGCGGCGCCCATAAAGTGCGGCGCCCTGTTCGGCCGCTCTATTGGAACATGCCTGGAGCCGGCCCTGCCTAAGGGGCTCCTTGTTATAAACTATGAAAAAAGCTATGAAAACAAGGATAGATGTTATGTGTTATGAGTTAGAGCAACCTCTTTCGCTTGTTAGGGTGCGTTGACTGTGATCCAAGCATCTTATTCATTCAGTCTTTAACTAATGCTAGCCAGAATGTTGCCAGTTTTGAAGTGTACAGGAATAGAACAATTGTAGCCAGGCAAAAAAAACACACAAAAAAACCCAGAATATTCCGTGCAGCTCCTTATGGTCGTTCACAGCCAATTCCAATCTCCTCATGGACCTCACAGGGTTTCGCACAGGTGCAGTTGCAGGGTTCCTAGTACACATGTGCATAATGTATGTCTTTAGATGCCTACATAAGTCCAGTCCTGGCATCACACATACATACATACATACATACATACATACATACATATATACATGCATACAGTACATACATTATAGGTTTACTTCCTGGATAGTACTGGTTTACTCTGGGGCTTACAGTAAGTATATACCAGGCGCTCAGAGGTGAAATAGACAGAGGTGACATTAAACACATGACAAAACATCAACACGTTAAGTGACTTTGATTTAACCTTCTTGGTAGGTACATCAGCAAGAGTCCTCTCACTGAGTATGGACCATGGCAACAATCTCTTGACTCACAAACTTTAGACTGCTGTCACTGTCACGATTTTTGATGTATTTTGACCTTTTGACTTCTAAATCTTGCAAAGTCTCTTTTCCAATCTTGGATTTCCACTCACTCCAATTCGTTTTTGACTTTAGCTTCTGGATATCTTGAGATTCACTAAATGTGGTGTTTTCAAATTCCTCATCATACCTCTTAGGTGGTTTGCCGATATTTGATCTAGCAGGAGAACGTTTCTATGGTTGAACTTCCATGCTGGTAGTCTCTGGTTCAAATATATCTCCAGCTACTGGCATTTCCAGTGACACACATTTGTTCTGCATGTCCAGCTTTTCTGTAACCTGTGCTATTTCTTTGAATACAACACATCTTAACTTGACAAGTTTTTTTGGTATTTGAATTCCACAATCTGCAGCCTTTACTTTGATAGCAATAGTCAAGTATTATGCACTTTACTGATTTTGAATCAAGTTTACTTCTCTTTTATTTTGGTATATGGACAAAGGTAGTACTTCCAAAAGTTCTGCGATGTTTCACACTTGGTTTTATCTTTGACCCCACTTCAATGACTGAGGACACAGCTTCCGCTCCCTATAACTGCAGTGCTGTCCACATGTCCTAGCTGACATTTTTCCATGCATTATGGAGTATGCCTGTTGCTCCACACTTAAGCCTATGGTGCATCATATGGGCCTGGACTATCACCAGGATCTACTGTAACCTTCCACAGCCTTTTACGCTTTAGTTGCATTTCCATAATACGCTTCCATGTAATGTAATTCTCTGCACCTGTTAGTTTAATAAACCGCATTATGGGAGTGTAAATCCTCTTTGTGCTCTTCTCCCAGACATTGTCTTGCAGCTTCAATACTCTTATCAGCCTCTGTTGTGACATTCTGTGCTTAAAACAATCTTTGTTCTGGAGCAGACTTTGGGCCTAATTCAGACCTGATTGCAGCAACAAATTTGTTCTCTAATGGGCAAAACCATGGTGGTCATTCCGAGTTGTTCGCTCGCTACCGATTTTTGCAGTGCAGTGATCAAGTGAAAAAGTGGCAAAAATGCGCATGCGCTAAGTACTTTCACACAAAACTTTGTAGATTTACACAAGCTCGAGCGACGTTTTTTCATCGCTCGAGTGATCGGAGTGTGATTGACAGGAAGTGGGTGTTTCTGGGCGGAAACTGACCGTTTTCAGGGAGTGTGCTAAAAAACGCAGGTGTGCCAGGTAAAAACGCAGGAGTGGCTGGAGAAATGGGGGAGTGGCTGGCCGAACGCAGGGCGTGTTTGTGACGTCAAACCAGGAACTAAACGGACTGAGGTGATCGCAGTCTAGGAGTAGGTCTGGAGCTACTCAGAACTGCAGGGAATTATTTAGTAGCAATTCTGCTAATCTTTCGTTCGCTATTCTGCTAAGCTAAGATAGACTCCCAGAGGGCGGCGGCCTAGCGTGTGCAATGCTGCTAAAATCTGCTAGTGAGCGAACAACTCGGAATGACCACCCATGTGCACTGCAGTTGGGACAGATGTAACATGTGCAGAGAGAGTTAGATTTGGGTGGGGTGCATTCAAACTGAAATCTAAATTGCAGTGTAAGAATAAAGCAGCCAGTATTTACCCTGCACAGAAACAATATAACCCACCCAAATCTAACTCTCTCTGCACATGTTATACCTGCCCCCCCTCCTCCCCCATCCATTCCGCAGTGCACATGGGTGGTCATTCCGAGTTGTTCGCTTGTTGCCGATTTTCGCTATGCTGCGATTTGTTGCTAAATGCGCATGTGCATGGTACGCAGAGCGCATGCACTTAGTTAATTAACACAAAACTTAGTAGATTTGCTGGTGTTCGTGTGACGCTTTTCAGTCGCTCTGCTGATCGGTGAGTGATTGACAGGAAAGGGGCGTTTCTGGGTGGTAACTGAGCGTGTTCCGGGAGTGTGCTAAAAAACGCAGGCGCGTCAGGGAAAAACGCGGGAGTGTCTAGAGAAACGGGGGAGTGTCTGGGCGAACGCTGGGTGTGTTTGTGACGTCAAACCAGGAACGAAACGGGCTGAGCTGATCGCAGTGTAGGAGTAAGTCTGGAGCTACTCAGAAACTGCTAAGAAATTTTTATTCGCAATTCTGCTAATCTTTCGTTCGCTATTCTGCTAAACTAAGATACACTCCCAGAGGGCGGCGGCCTAGCGTGTGCAATGCTGCTAAAAACAGCTAGCGAGCGTACAACTCGGAATGAGGGCCATGGTTTTGCCAATTAGAGAAATATTTTGCTGCTGCCATCAGGTCTGAATTAGGCCCTTTGTCTTTACATGTGACCAATTTTATGTCCCTGCGCTGCTCTGGCATCAGGAACACTACATACTGTGTGTCTGGACTTTTCATGCTTGCCACTCATTAGGGTGCGCGGGAACATGTGCCATGTTGCCGTGCTGTAATTCTCTGGGATGTGTGCAGCCGAACATCACCAGCCCCTAAAGTTTTAAAAAGAGGAATTCAATTTAATATAATTACTTTTATGTTCTTTCAAAACTAACATGAAACGCTTCCAAAAAAAAAGTGGTTTCTCCGTAGAAATGCTTCACTTTATTCCAATGCTCCTCTTGTGTTTCCAAAAAGCAACATCTGTTTGTAACAGTGCCCAAGGCCTGCTACAAGGTAGAAGTATTTGAGATTTATTAACATCTGTCATTTGTATATAATTAATGCCAATGTGCATTTTAATTGAGATTGCTGAGCATAACCTGATTAGTTCAGAACTCGGTGGAACAGACAAATTACATCTTGGATAAAATCCTCTGAAATTCTTCATTATTGCTGGATCTGAGAATCTTTGTGCCTCTCATAGGGGCATATGTGTATTACTTCCTGGGACATGGCCCCGATAATTTCATTTTCTTATCACCGATGATATAGGTAATTTTGCTTTTTAGCAGCCCCCATACAAACCTATGGGGACTGCTTTTGTCATTGAAAAAAGGTCTCTGCACTTAGCCCCCAAAGAAGGGTGTTTCCCCAGGATATCGTGCAGATAACTGTTGATGAATATGCCCCTTACACATTATTTTCTCTGATGTGTATAATTTATTTTCAGTAGTTACACAACCAAGTTATCATTAATCCCCTGCTTATGCTGCATCGTTCCCAGCTCTTATCTTCTGCTTTACTCCCCACTAAGCTTCACCTGCAGTCGCCAGGGCTGCAGAGACATATGGCGGACCCACGTCATACATGCGGCGCGGCCAAATCTTGGAGGAGTGGACACAACTGCTCTAAAAAATAGAAATTAAAAGTACTATGTATGGGGGAGGGGGGGGGTCATTTCTCCTCCTCCACAGTTGGATTGCGCCCCAGCAGGTGTCCATAAGTCAAAGCAGGGCTAAATAGTACCTGCTCACCCCTTCTCAGTGGTCACAGCCAGCGACGTAACTATGGGTGTGCAAGCAATGATGTCATCCAGGGGGCAGCACTGTCGAGGCACCAGGGCAGTTGGATTATAGTTGCTCCAGGCATGTACCCTGTAAAGCTGTCCGGAGTGTCCAACCGATCCTAACCAATTTGATGCCATAGGCAAAGTTTTGGCTGGTGCCTCATAGCACCACCTCTATTTCCGTCTCTGACCCAGCACAGCACCCAGCACCCAGCAGCACAGATTACGGCAGCCAGCAACATCTATCGCCCCTCATCCACAGCCATCACTAGACATTTCGGTGCCCTGTGCCAGCAAGAGCATTGGCGCCCTCACCCCCATCTTTTCAACAGGGACGGAGCGCATCCTAGGCGAGCGCCTGAAAAAAGGGACGTGGTCTTGCTGGGAAGGGGTGTGGCCAAACAACAGTAACCCCAAATTACATTAGATCACACAGTAATGTCCGTTTTTCACAGACTCTGCAAGGCCCATGGGAGGAGGAGCTGCTGCAGGTGGGCATGCACATCCAGCGGCCATTTTGTTGATGTCCGCTGCCCTCACTGACGGCTCTCTGGCCACTCTTGCTGATGCAGGCTCCCAGCCATATTAGTAGGCCCGATTGGAGAGGACCTGAGAGCAATAGCCTGACCAGAGCAGAAAAGGCACTATGCTTAGTCATGTGACCCTGCTGCAAAACCTCTTCCGGCCCTAAGCAGACTTGGATGCCCTAGGCATTTGCTTAGTTTTCCTTTGCGTAGGGCCAGATCAACGCCTTGGGCATCAACGCTTTGGGCATTGATCTGCTTACTGGTGCCTGGAACCCTGACAACTAGATGTGACATCATTATGTCACTGTGATGTCCCTGGTTTTTCCGGCACAGGGCAGCACACAGCCCTCCACCAGCGCTGGTCACAGCTTCTATGTAATGGGAGAATGGGGAGAACAGATTCATGGTATTGGGCAAATGTGAAATACTGTAGGAGAGGCATTTTGAAGTAATTGGGGTTGAAAAGAGTATATGAATATACTGGGTGCACGGGCATTGGGACTGGTCTGAGGGGTGAGTGGGGGATTTGAGAGGCATGTAAGGTCTATTCCTAGAACATGTGTTATCTCTTTCTTTGACTAAATGTATTATTTGAAGTTATTACTGAGCTGAAGGTTAATGTGTGGCCAATTTAAGGGTTAGAGGACCCCATGTGGTCCTGTAAGTGTATCTAGTGCATAGGTTCTCAAACTCGGTCCTCAGGACCCCACACAGTGCATGTTTTGCAGGTCTCCTTACAAAATCGCAAGTGAAATAATTAGCTGCCCCTGTGGGCCTTTTAAAATGTGTCAGTGAGTAATTAATACACCTGTGCACCTGCTGGGTTACCTGCAAAACATGCACTGTGTGGGGTCCTGAGGACCGAGTTTGAGAACCTCTGATCTAGTGCAATGGTTCTCAAACTCGGTCCTCAGGACCCCACACAGTGCATGTTTTGCAAGTAACCCAGCAACTGCACAGGTGTATTAATTACTCACTGACACATTTTAAAAAGTCCACAGGTGAAGCTAATTATTTTACTTGTGATTCTGTGTGGAGACCTGCAAAACATGCACCGTGTGGGGTCCTGAGGACCGAGTTTGAGAACCTGTGATCTAGTGCATGCCACGTTTCACGTATTTAGATTCCCACCTGCCAAAACCGCTAAGTGTCCTTGGAAATTATGTTAAAAAATTGTCAGCTATGCCAGTATAAGCTTCACCCGTTCCTGGGAGCGACGTCTTATGGTGTGAAGTTATTTTTACTTTAGCCGGCCTGTTCTAAATTCCCACAGAGGCAGGACATGCCCAATGCAATCTCTCGTCTATAAATACAGATATACTATCTGTGAACGACTGCGCTTCAGGCAAGACATTCTCCAGCTCCTGAATTCCTAATTTGTGAGAAGGCACAAATGCCCAAAAAAACTACTTTGCATATATATAAAAAAAAAAGTAAAATAAAACAGTTCTATATGCATTTAATGTATGTAATCTATAGAGTGCCCACTAACAGACTTGTCATGAGAGGGGGGGAGAGGGTAGAAATTACCTGGGCCCAGGTCTGATGAAGGTGCCCAATGGGGGCTCAGGTCCCTCCCCCCACCCCTTCTTACCTGGAAGCAGCAGCTGCAGCTTTTCTTCTCAGCCCATCACACACTGCTATGTGCTGGGCTGCAGTGTGGCCAGGAAAGTGCTTAAAATAAAACAAAACTGTATTTTTTTTCTAAAGGTGCATGGCCACACCTCCTGTGATTAGGCCACGCCCCGTGAAAAGTACCTGGGCCCAGTCAGGCTCTACACTGCCCTGCCCACTAACACTATTATTATTATTATTATTATTATTATTGTTATTATTATTATTATTATCTTATTTATAAGGCGTCACAAGGGTTCTGTAGCACCATTAAAGGGGATAAAATACCTGTACTGTATTTACACACGAACAATATGGCGTTATACAACCGCTGGTTTGCTGTTCACATGGTAAGTACTTGTTGCAGTTCTAGGAAAAGTCCCGGCTGTACAGGAAGCATGGTGAAGATGAAGAAGGAATACCCGATCCCTGAAATGGGAAATAGGAAAGAATGAATGGCGGATTTTTAATACTGGAATACTTTTATGATGCGGATTGATAACAAATGAAGTGGATTTTGATGTACTCTCCTCCGCCATACTGTCAGGTTTCAGGAAAGCACACGCAGCACGTCTAAACAGAAGTTCTGCCAGCTCTGCTGCATACTGTATGACAACCATTGTGCCAGTGTGTGGGGAAATGCCCACTGACTGCAGAGGACGGATGGTCACAATAGGCCTGATTGAGTTGGACCCATCTTAAGAAACGGATACATTTACCGACTTCTAGCCGACTGTCTGTGTGTCTGAATCTGCGAGCATGTTGCACGTGCACTGCACCATGCATTTGGAGTTGCGTCTGTGGGACTGAGATGTGCGCTAATGCATTTATAGCTGAGATCCTGTACACAGTGGATATGCAAAAATATGCTAATTCCGCTGCCACCTGGAAATGTACTGAGACGCCCGCAGGCGCCCCTCAGATTCAGAGCTAGGAGTAATGCAAAAAAAGCAAGTTACTGTACTTTGCCCCTAGACAACACCATGTTGAAATACAGGGATGTAAATACATTGACATTTTCATACCTCCCAACTGTTCCGATTTTCGCGGGACAGTCCCACAGTGTCCCGCGGTGGTGGGGGGGGGGGGGGGGGGGGGGCAGTTGGGAGGCTCTGTCACTTGCTGCCTTGCTTAGCAGAGCAGCGGTGAATAGACTCTGTCCACATGTGCACCGCGTCTATTCATAGGAGACAGAGGGAGAGAGGGCGTGCCAGCAGCTCAGAGAGCGCTGAGCATGCTCCCTCAATGACGGAAACGGGATGCGTGGCAGGCAGTCGCAGCATTGCCTCCTTTCATCGAGGGCGGGCATGGCTTAGCTGCACATAAATGTCCCTCTTTATGTTTTCTTAAATGTTGGGAGGTATGTATTTTTGCATGCAGTGTAAATACTGGCTGCTTTTGCATGTAGCCCACAAATGCTGGACAGTTTTATTCTTACACAGCAATCTAGATTTGCATTAGGACACACTGCTCCCAAATCTAAATCTCTCTGCACAGTTTGCATCTGCCCCACCTGCAGTGCAGCATGGTGTTGCCCAAGTGTAAAGCACAGTGCTTTATAATATTAACATTGTGTCATTATATTGTAACTGTAATATGATACGTATTATTTATCAAAACATTAATGCAGACACAGTCACCACCTTTAATTCGCCTGCATCCCATTCTACTATGAATACCCAGTGGAAGATCCAGTGCCTGCAAGGTGGGCTGCTCTATTTCCACAAGACCGTACTGTGCGGAGACATTTCTGCAGGGCAGAGAAGACACACCAAGCGCTCAGTGCAACCCAAAGATCTTTCAGCTTATGCACGCGGCTCCTCGACTTTCAGCCTGCCTCTGAGACCTGATTCAGCGCTAAGGAAGCATGATTCAGGTGCTGTTGCTGGGCAACTGAAAACCCACCCTAAATGTGTGCATGGAATGTTGACCATTTTATAGTTTTGTCCCTTTAAACAAAGTCATACACAGTTGGACACCTTTACCCATTCTGTCAGCAATTGTGCAGCACAGACATAAGCTAAGGGACTTATTTATCAAATAGACCATAAACTGCAAAGCTTCTGTCGCTGCTCACTGCAGTCCTAGAAGGTCTGCTTTCAGCAATATTTAACAAAAATGAAATAAAATGTTGGTGCATCTGGATGTAGTAAAACTGGTCAAACAGACGACTTCTAGATTACTTACCAATACTTACTGTATTAATCTACATAACTGCCACTGGTTATAATTAGTGATGAGCGGGTTCGGTTCCTCGGAATCCGAACCCGCCCGAACTTCAGGTTTTTTTACACGGGGCCGAGCGACTTGGATCTTCCCGCCTTGCTTGGTTAACCCGAGCGCGCCCGAACGTCATCATCCCGCTGTCGGATTCTCGCGAGGCTCGGATTCTATCGCGAGACTCGGATTCTATATAAGGAGCCGCGCGTTGCCGCCATTTTCACACGTGCATTGAGATTGATAGGGAGAGGACGTGGCTGGCGTCCTCTCCGTTTAGACTAGAGTACTAGAGAGAGACACAAATTTTGGGGAGCATATTATTAGGAGGAGTACTACTTGCTGCTGATAGTGTGACCAGTGACCACTAGTTTAATTAATCCGTTCTCTGCCTGAAAAAAAACGATACACAGTGATGTGACACAGTCACATACCATATCTGTGCTCAGCCCAGTGTGCTGCATCATATGTAATACTGTATATCATTATCTGACTGTGCTGAGTGCTCACTGCTCACACAGCTTAATTGTGGGGGAGACTGGGGAGCAGTTATAGCAGGAGTACATATTTTAAGTACAGTGCACACTTTTGCTGCCAGAGTGCCACTGCCAGTGTGACTGACCAGTGACCACTGACCACCAGTATTGTGATTGTCTGCTGACCACCAGTATATTGTGATTGTCTGCCTGAAAAAGTTAAACACTCGTCGTGTGGTGTTTTTATAAACGCATTCTGCAGACAGTGTCCAGCAGGTCCGTCATTACATAATATATACCTGTCCGGCTGCAGTACTAGTTGTGATATATATATATATATTTTAATTTTATCTCATTATCATCCAGTCTATATTAGCAGCAGACACAGTACGGTAGTCCACGGCTGTAGCTACCTCTGTGTCGGCAGTCGCTCGTCCATCCATAATTGTATACCACCTACCCGTGGTTTTTTTTTTTCTATCTTCTTGATACTAGTAGCTTACTTTAGGAGTCTGCAGTGCTGACAGACAGTGTCCAGCAGGTCCGTCATTACATAATATATACCTGTCCGGCTGCAGTACTAGTGTGATATATATATATATATATTTTAATTTTATCTCATTATCATCCAGTCTATATTAGCAGCAGACACAGTACGGTAGTCCACGGCTGTAGCTGCCTCTGTGTCGGCAGTCGCTCGTCCATCCATAATTGTATACCACCTACCCATGGTTAAATATTTTTTTTCTATCTTCTTGATACTAGTAGCTTACTTTAGGAGTCTGCAGTGCTGACAGACAGTGTCCAGCAGGTCCGTCATTACATAATATATACCTGTCCGGCTGCAGTACTAGTGTGATATATATATATATTTTAATTTTATCTCATTATCATCCAGTCTATATTAGCAGCAGACACAGTACGGTAGTCCACGGCTGTAGCTACCTCTGTGTCGGCAGTCGCTCGTCCATCCATAATTGTATACCACCTACCCGTGGTTTTTTTTTTTCTATCTTCTTGATACTAGTAGCTTACTTTAGGAGTCTGCAGTGCTGAGTCTGACAGACAGTGTCCAGCAGGTCCGTCATTACATAATATATACCTGTCCGGCTGCAGTACTAGTGTGATATATATATATATTTTAATTTTATCTCATTATCATCCAGTCTATATTAGCAGCAGACACAGTACGGTAGTCCACGGCTGTAGCTACCTCTGTGTCGGCAGTCGCTCGTCCATTCATAATTGTATACCACCTACCCGTGGTTTTTTTTTTTTTTATATCTTCTTGATACTAGTAGCTTACTTTAGGAGTCTGCAGTGCTGACAGTGTCCAGCCGGTCCGTCATTACATAATATATACCTGTCCGGCTGCAGTACTAGTGTGATATATATATATATTTTAATTTTATCTCATTATCATCCAGTCTATATTAGCAGCAGACACAGTACGGTAGTCCACGGCTGTAGCTACCTCTGTGTCGGCAGTCGCTCGTCCATCCATAATTGTATACCACCTACCCGTGGTTTTTTTTTTTTTCTATCTTCTTGATACTAGTAGCTTACTTTAGGAGTCTGCAGTGCTGACAGACAGTGTCCAGCAGGTCCGTCATTACATAATATATACCTGTCCGGCTGCAGTACTAGTGTGATATATATATATATTTTAATTTTATCTCATTATCATCCAGTCTATATTAGCAGCAGACACAGTACGGTAGTCCACGGCTGTAGCTACCTCTGTGTCGGCAGTCGCTCGTCATCCATAAGTATACTAGTATCCATCCATCTCCATTGTTTACCTGAGGTGCCTTTTAGTTGTGCCTATTAAAATATGGAGAACAAAAATGTTGAGGTTCCAAAAATAGGGAAAGATCAAGATCGACTTCCACCTCGTGCTGAAGCTGCTGCCACTAGTCATGGCCGAGACGATGAAATGCCAGCAACGTCGTCTGCCAAGGCCGATGCCCAATGTCATAGTACAGAGCATGTAAAATCCAAAACACCAAATATCAGTAAAAAAAGGACTCCAAAACCTAAAATAAAATTGTCGGAGGAGAAGCGTAAACTTGCCAATATGCCATTTACCACACGGAGTGGCAAGGAACGGCTGAGGCCCTGGCCTATGTTCATGGCTAGTGGTTCAGCTTCACATGAGGATGGAAGTAGAGATGAGCGCCTGAAATTTTTCGGGTTTTGTGTTTTGGTTTTGGGTTCGGTTCCGCGGCCGTGTTTTGGGTTCGAACGCGTTTTGGCAAAACCTCACCGAATTTTTTTTGTCGGATTCGGGTGTGTTTTGGATTCGGGTGTTTTTTTCAAAAAACACTAAAAAACAGCTTAAATCATAGAATTTGGGGGTCATTTTGATCCCAAAGTATTATTAACCTCAAAAACCATAATTTACACTCATTTTCAGTCTATTCTGAATACCTCACACCTCACAATATTATTTTTAGTCCTAAAATTTGCACCGAGGTCGCTGTGTGAGTTGATAAGCGACCCTAGTGGCCGACACAAACACCGGGCCCATCTAGGAGTGGCACTGCAGTGTCACGCAGGATGTCCCTTCCAAAAAACCCTCCCCAAACAGCACATGACGCAAAGAAAAAAAGAGGCGCAATGAGGTAGCTGTGTGAGTAAGATTAGCGACCCTAGTGGCCGACACAAACACCGGGCCCATCTAGGAGTGGCACTGCAGTGTCACGCAGGATGGCCCTTCCAAAAAACCCTCCCCAAACAGCACATGACGCAAAGAAAAAAAGAGGCGCAATGAGGTAGCTGTGTGAGTAAGATTAGCGACCCTAGTGGCCGACACAAACACCGGGCCCATCTAGGAGTGGCACTGCAGTGTCACGCAGGATGTCCCTTCCAAAAAACCCTCCCCAAACAGCACATGACGCAAAGAAAAAAAGAGGCGCAATGAGGTAGCTGTGTGAGTAAGATTAGCGACCCTAGTGGCCGACACAAACACCGGGCCCATCTAGGAGTGGCACTGCAGTGTCACGCAGGATGTCCCTTCCAAAAAACCCTCCCCAAACAGCACATGACGCAAAGAAAAAAAGAGGCGCAATGAGGTAGCTGACTGTGTGAGTAAGATTAGCGACCCTAGTGGCCGACACAAACACCGGGCCCATTTAGGAGTGGCACTGCAGTGTCACGCAGGATGTCCCTTCCAAAAAACCCTCCCCAATCAGCACATGATGCAAAGAAAAAGAAAAGAAAAAAGAGGTGCAAGATGGAATTGTCCTTGGGCCCTCCCACCCACCCTTATGTTGTATAAACAAAACAGGACATGCACACTTTAACCAACCCATCATTTCAGTGACAGGGTCTGCCACACGACTGTGACTGATATGACGGGTTGGTTTGGACCCCCCCAAAAAAGAAGCAATTAATCTCTCCTTGCACAAACTGGCTCTACAGAGGCAAGATGTCCACCTCATCATCACCCTCCGATATATCACCGTGTACATCCCCCTCCTCACAGATTATCAATTCGTCCCCACTGGAATCCACCATCTCAGCTCCCTGTGTACTTTGTGGAGGCAATTGCTGCTGGTCAATGTCTCCGCGGAGGAATTGATTATAATTCATTTTAATGAGCATCATCTTCTCCACATTTTCTGGATGTAACCTCGTACGCCGATTGCTGACAAGGTGAGCGGCGGCACTAAACACTCTTTCGGAGTACACACTTGTGGGAGGGCAACTTAGGTAGAATAAAGCCAGTTTGTGCAAGGGCCTCCAAATTGCCTCTTTTTCCTGCCAGTATAAGTACGGACTGTGTGACGTGCCTACTTGGATGCGGTCACTCATATAATCCTCCACCATTCTATCAATGTTGAGAGAATCATATGCAGTGACAGTAGACGACATGTCCGTAATCGTTGTCAGGTCCTTCAGTCCGGACCAGATGTCAGCATCAGCAGTCGCTCCAGACTGCCCTGCATCACCGCCAGCGGGTGGGCTCGGAATTCTGAGCCTTTTCCTCGCACCCCCAGTTGCGGGAGAATGTGAAGGAGGAGATGTTGACAGGTCGCGTTCCGCTTGACTTGACAATTTTGCCACCAGCAGGTCTTTCAACCCCAGCAGACTTGTGTCTGCCGGAAAGAGAGATCCAAGGTAGGCTTTAAATCTAGGATCGAGCACGGTGGCCAAAATGTAGTGCTCTGATTTCAACAGATTGACCACCCGTGAATCCTTGTTAAGCGAATTAAGGGCTCCATCCACAAGTCCCACATGCCTAGCGGAATCGCTCCGTGTTAGCTCCTCCTTCAATGTCTCCAGCTTCTTCTGCAAAAGCCTGATGAGGGGAATGACCTGACTCAGGCTGGCAGTGTCTGAACTGACTTCACGTGTGGCAAGTTCAAAGGGCATCAGAACCTTGCACAACGTTGAAATCATTCTCCACTGCGCTTGAGACAGGTGCATTCCACCTACTATATCGTGCTCAATTGTATAGGCTTGAATGGCCTTTTGCTGCTCCTCCAACCTCTGAAGCATATAGAGGGTTGAATTCCACCTCGTTACCACTTCTTGCTTCAGATGATGGCAGGGCAGGTTCAGTAGTTTTTGGTGGTGCTCCAGTCTTCTGTACGTGGTGCCTGTACGCCGAAAGTGTCCCGCAATTCTTCTGGCCACCGACAGCATCTCTTGCACGCCCCTGTCGTTTTTAAAAAAATTCTGCACCACCAAATTCAAGGTATGTGCAAAACATGGGACGTGCTGGAATTTGCCCATATTTAATGCACACACAATATTGCTGGCGTTGTCCGATGCCACAAATCCACAGGAGAGTCCAATTGGGGTAAGCCATTCCGCGATGATCTTCCTCAGTTGCCGTAAGAGGTTTTCAGCTGTGTGCGTATTCTGGAAAGCGGTGATACAAAGCGTAGCCTGCCTAGGAAAGAGTTGGCGTTTGCGAGATGCTGCTACTGGTGCCGCCGCTGCTGTTCTTGCGGCGGGAGTCCATACATCTACCCAGTGGGCTGTCACAGTCATATAGTCCTGACCCTGCCCTGCTCCACTTGTCCACATGTCCGTGGTTAAGTGGACATTGGGTACAACTGCATTTTTTAGGACACTGGTGAGTCTTTTTCTGACGTCCGTGTACATTCTCGGTATCGCCTGCCTAGAGAAGTGGAACCTAGATGGTATTTGGTAACGGGGGCACACTGCCTCAATAAATTGTCTAGTTCCCTGTGAACTAACGGCGGATACCGGACGCACGTCTAACACCAACATAGTTGTCAAGGCCTCAGTTATCCGCTTTGCAGTAGGATGACTGCTGTGATATTTCATCTTCCTCGCAAAGGACTGTTGAACAGTCAATTGCTTACTGGAAGTAGTACAAGTGGGCTTACGACTTCCCCTCTGGGATGACCATCGACTCCCAGCGGCAACAACAGCAGCGCCAGCAGCAGTAGGCGTTACACGCAAGGATGCATCGGAGGAATCCCAGGCAGGAGAGGACTCGTCAGAATTGCCAGTGACATGGCCTGCAGGACTATTGGCATTCCTGGGGAAGGAGGAAATTGACACTGAGGGAGTTGGTGGGGTGGTTTGCGTGAGCTTGGTTACAAGAGGAAGGGATTTACTGGTCAGTGGACTGCTTCCGCTGTCACCCAAAGTTTTTGAACTTGTCACTGACTTATTATGAATGCGCTGCAGGTGACGTATAAGGGAGGATGTTCCGAGGTGGTTAACATCCTTACCCCTACTTATTACAGCTTGACAAAGGGAACACACGGCTTGACACCTGTTGTCCGCATTTCTGGTGAAATACATCCACACCGAAGAGCTGATTTTTTTGGTATTTTCACCTGGCATGTCAACGGCCATATTCCTCCCACGGACAACAGGTGCCTCCCCGGGTGCTTGACTTAAACAAACCACCTCACCATCAGAATCCTCCTGGTCAATTTCCTCCCCAGCGCCAGCAACACCCATATCCTCCTCATCCTGGTGTACTTCAACACTGACATCTTCAATCTGACTATCAGGAACTGGACTGCGGGTGCTCCTTCCAGCACTTGCAGGGGGCGTGCAAATGGTGGAAGGCGCATGCTCTTCACGTCCAGTGTTGGGAAGGTCAGGCATCGCAACCGACACAATTGGACTCTCCTTGTGGATTTGGGATTTCGAAGAATGCACAGTTCTTTGCTGTGCTGCTTTTGCCAGCTTGAGTCTTTTCATTTTTCTAGCGAGAGGCTGAGTGCTTCCATCCTCATGTGAAGCTGAACCACTAGCCATGAACATAGGCCAGGGCCTCAGCCGTTCCTTGCCACTCCGTGTGGTAAATGGCATATTGGCAAGTTTACGCTTCTCCTCCGACAATTTTATTTTAGGTTTTGGAGTCCTTTTTTTTCTGATATTTGGTGTTTTGGATTTGACATGCTCTGTACTATGACATTGGGCATCGGCCTTGGCAGACGACGTTGCTGGCATTTCATCGTCTCGGCCATGACTAGTGGCAGCAGCTTCAGCACGAGGTGGAAGTGGATCTTGATCTTTCCCTAATTTTGGAACCTCAACATTTTTGTTCTCCATATTTTAATAGGCACAACTAAAAGGCACCTCAGGTAAACAATGGAGATGGATACTAGTATACAATTATGGACTGCCTGCCGACTGCAGACACAGAGGTAGCCACAGCCGTGAACTACCGTACTGTACTGTGTCTGCAGCTAATATAGACTGGTTGATAAAGAGAAGATGTCTATGTAACTATGTATGTATAAAGAAGACTGAAAAAAATCCACGGTTAGGTGGTATACAATTATGGACGGACTGCCTGCCGAGTGCAGACACAGAGGTAGCCACAGCCGTGAACTACCGTACTGTACTGTGTCTGCAGCTAATATAGACTGGTTGATAAAGAGAAGATGTCTATGTAACTATGTATGTATAAAGAAGAATGAAAAAAATCCACGGTTAGGTGGTATACAATTATGGACGGACTGCCTGCCGAGTGCAGACACAGAGGTAGCCACAGCCGTGAACTACCGTACTGTACTGTGTCTGCAGCTAATATAGACTGGTTGATAAAGAGAAGATGTCTATGTAACTATGTATGTATAAAGAAGAATGAAAAAAATCCACGGTTAGGTGGTATACAATTATGGACGGACTGCCTGCCGAGTGCAGACACAGAGGTAGCCACAGCCGTGAACTACCGTACTGTACTGTGTCTGCAGCTAATATAGACTGGTTGATAAAGAGAAGATGTCTATGTAACTATGTATGTATAAAGAAGAATGAAAAAAAACCACGGTTAGGTGGTATACAATTATGGACGGACTGCCTGCCGAGTGCAGACACAGAGGTAGCCACAGCCGTGAACTACCGTACTGTACTGTGTCTGCAGCTAATATAGACTGGTTGATAAAGAGAAGATGTCTATGTAACTATGTATGTATAAAGAAGAATGAAAAAAATCCACGGTTAGGTGGTATTACAATTATGGACGGACTGCCTGCCGAGTGCAGAGACACAGAGGTAGCCACAGCCGTGAACTACCGTACTGTGTCTGCTGCGACTGGATGATAAATGATATAAAAAATATATATATATCACTACTGCAGCCGGACAGGTATATATTATATATTATATAATGACGGACCTGCTGGACACTGTCTGTCAGCAGAATGAGTTTTATTTTTATAGAATAAAAAAAAAAAAAACACACAAGTGAAGTCACACGACGAGTGTTTAACTTTTTCAGGCAATCACAATATAAGTATACTACTAACTATACTGGTGGTCAGTGTGGTCAGGTCACTGGTCAGTCACACTGGCAGTGGCACTCCTGCAGCAAAAGTGTGCACTGTTTAATTTTAATATAATATGTACTCCTGGCTCCTGCTATAACCTATAACTGGCACTGCAGTAGTGCTCCCCAGTCTCCCCCACAATTATAAGCTGTGTGAGCTGAGCAGTCAGACAGATATATAATATATATAGATGATGCAGCACACTGGCCTGAGCCTGAGCAGTGCACTGCACAGTGCACACAGATATGGTATGTGACTGACTGAGTCACTGTGTGTATCGCTTTTTTCAGGCAGAGAACGGATATATTAAATAAACTGCACTGTGTGTCTGGTGGTCACTCACTATATAATATATTATGTACTCCTGGCTCCTGCTATAACCTATAACTGGCACTGCAGTAGTGCTCCCCAGTCTCCCCCACAATTATAAGCTGTGTGAGCTGAGCAGTCAGACAGATATATATAATATTATATATAGATAATAGATGATGCAGCACACTGGCCTGAGCCTGAGCAGTGCACACAGATATGGTATGTGACTGACTGAGTCACTGTGTGTATCGCTTTTTTCAGGCAGAGAACGGATATATTAAATAAACTGCACTGTGTGTCTGGTGGTCACTCACTATATAATATATTATGTACTCCTGGCTCCTGCTATAACCTATAACTGGCACTGCAGTAGTGCTCCCCAGTCTCCCCCACAATTATAAGCTGTGTGAGCTGAGCAGTCAGACAGATATATATAATATTATATATAGATAATAGATGATGCAGCACACTGGCCTGAGCCTGAGCAGTGCACACAGATATGGTATGTGACTGAGTCACTGTGTGCTGTGTATCGCTTTTTTCAGGCAGAGAACGGATTATAAAGTAAACTGCACTGTCCTCACTAGTAAACTCTCTCCACTCAGTCTCTACACTTCTACAGTAACAGTACTCCTCCTAGTCAGCTCCAGTAAATCTCTCTCAGTCTCTTATAATCTAAATGGAGAGGACGCCAGCCACGTCCTCTCCCTATCAATCTCAATGCACGTGTGAAAATGGCGGCGACGCGCGGCTCCTTATATAGAATCCGAGTCTCGCGAGAATCCGACAGCGTCATGATGACGTTCGGGCGCGCTCGGGTTAACCGAGCAAGGCGGGAAGATCCGAGTCTGCTCGGACCCGTGAAAAAAACCATGAAGTTCTGGCGGGTTCGGATTCAGAGAAACCGAACCCGCTCATCTCTAGATGGAAGCACTCAGCCTCTCGCTAGAAAAATGAAAAGACTCAAGCTGGCAAAAGCACAGCAAAGAACTGTGCGTTCTTCGAAATCCCAAATCCACAAGGAGAGTCCAATTGTGTCGGTTGCGATGCCTGACCTTCCCAACACTGGACGTGAAGAGCATGCGCCTTCCACCATTTGCACGCCCCCTGCAAGTGCTGGAAGGAGCACCCGCAGTCCAGTTCCTGATAGTCAGATTGAAGATGTCAGTGTTGAAGTACACCAGGATGAGGAGGATATGGGTGTTGCTGGTGCTGGGGAGGAAATTGACAAGGAGGATTCTGATGGTGAGGTGGTTTGTTTAAGTCAGGCACCCGGGGAGACACCTGTTGTCCGTGGGAGGAATATGGCCATTGACATGCCTGGTGAAAATACCAAAAAAATCAGCTCTTCGGTGTGGAAGTATTTCAACAGAAATGCGGACAACATTTGTCAAGCCGTGTGTTGCCTTTGTCAAGCTGTAATAAGTAGGGGTAAGCACGTTAACCACCTCGGAACATCCTCCCTTATACGTCACCTGCAGCGCATTCATAATTAGTCAGTGACAAGTTCAAAAACTTTGGGTGACAGCGGAAGCAGTCCACTGACCAGTAAATCCCTTCCTCTTGTAACCAAGCTCACGCAAACCACCCCACCAACTCCCTCAGTGTCAATTTCCTCCTTCCCCAGGAATGCCAATAGTCCTGCAGGCCATGTCACTGGCAATTCTGACGAGTCCTCTCCTGCCTGGGATTCCTCCGATGCATCCTTGCGTGTAACGCCTACTGCTGCTGGCGCTGCTGTTGTTGCTGCTGGGAGTCGATGGTCATCCCAGAGGGGAAGTCGTAAGACCACTTTTACTACTTCCACCAAGAAATTGACTGTCCAACAGTCCTTTGCGAGGAAGATGAAATATCACAGCAGTCATCCTGCTGCAAAGCGGATAACTGAGGCCTTGGCATCCTGGGTGGTGAGAAACGTGGTTCCGGTATCCATCATTACTGCAGAGGCAACTAGAGACATGTTGGAGGTACTGTGTCCCCGGTACCAAATACCATCTAGGTTCCATTTCTCTAGGCAGGCGATACCGAAAATGTACACAGACCTCAGAAAAAGAGTCACCAGTGTCCTAAAAAATGCAGCTGTACCCAATGTCCACTTAACCACGGACATGTGGACAAGTGGAGCAGGGCAGGGTCAGGACTATATGACTGTGACAGCCCACTGGGTAAATGTATGGACTCCCGCCGCAAGAACAGCAGCGGCGGCACCAGTAGCAGCATCTCGCAAACGCCAACTCTTTCCTAGGCAGGCTACGCTTTGTATCACCGGTTTCCAGAATACGCACACAGCTGAAAACCTCTTACGGCAACTGAGGAAGATCATCGCGGAATGGCTTACCCCAATTGGACTCTCCTGTGGATTTGTGGCATCGGACAACGCCAGCAATATTGTGTGTGCATTAAATATGGGCAAATTGCAGCACGTCCCATGTTTTGCACATACCTTGAATTTGGTGGTGCAGAATTATTTAAAAAATGAGAGGGGCGTGCAAGAGATGCTGTCGGTGGCCAGAAGAATTGCGGGACACTTTCGGCGTACAGGCACCACGTACAGAAGACTGGAGCACCACCAAAAACGCCTGAACCTGCCCTGCCATCATCTGAAGCAAGAAGTGGTAACGAGGTGGAATTCAACCCTATATATGCTTCAGAGGTTGGAGGAGCAGCAAAAGGCCATTCAAGCCTATACAATTGAGCACGATATAGGAGGTGGAATGCACCTGTCTCAAGCGCAGTGGAGAATGATTTCAACGTTGTGCAAGGTTCTGCTGCCCTTTGAACTTGCCACACGTGAAGTCAGTTCAGACACTGCCAGCCTGAGTCAGGTCATTCCCCTCATCAGGCTTTTGCAGAAGAAGCTGGAGACATTGAAGGAGGAGCTAACACAGAGCGATTCCGCTAGGCATGTGGGACTTGTGGATGGAGCCCTTAATTCGCTTAACAAGGATTCACGGGTGGTCAATCTGTTGAAATCAGAGCACTACATTTTGGCCACCGTGCTCGATCCTAGATTTAAAACCTACCTTGGATCTCTTTCCGGCAGACACAAGTCAGCTGGGGTTCAAAGACCTGCTGGTGAGAAAATTGTCAAGTCAAGCGGAACGCGACCTGTCAACATCTCCTCCTTCACATTCTCCCGCAACTGGGGGTGCGAGGAAAAGGCTCAGAATTCCGAGCCCACCCGCTGGCGGTGATGCAGGGCAGTCTGGAGCGACTGCTGATGCTGACATCTGGTCCGGACTGAAGGACCTGCCAACGATTACGGACATGTCGTCTACTGGCACTGCATATGATTCTCTCCCCATTGAAAGAATGGTGGAGGATTATATGAGTGACCGCATCCAAGTAGGCACGTCAGACAGTCCGTACTTATACTGGCAGGAAAAAGAGGCAATTTGGAGGCCCTTGCACAAACTGGCTTTATTCTACCTAAGTTGCCCTCCCACAAGTGTGTACTCCGAAAGAGTGTTTAGTGCCGCCGCTCACCTTGTCAGCAATCGGCGTACGAGGTTACTTCCAGAAAATGTGGAGAAGATGATGTTCATTAAAATTAATTATAATCAATTCCTCCGTGGAGACATTGACCAGCAGCAATTGCCTCCACAAAGTACACAGGGAGCTGAGATGGTGGATTCCAGTGGGGACAAATTGATAATCTGTGAGGAGGGGGATGTACACGGTGATATATCGGAGGATGATGATGAGGTGGACATCTTGCCTCTGTAGAGCCAGTTTGTGCAAGGAGAGATTAATTGCTTCTTTTTTGGTGGGGGTCCAAACCAACCCGTCATTTCAGTCACAGTCGTGTGGCAGACCCTGTCACTGAAATGATGGGTTGGTTAAAGTGTGCATGTCCTGTTTATACAACGTAAGGGTGGGTGGGAGGGCCCAAGGACAATTCCATCTTGCACCTCTTTTTTCTTTAATTTTTCTTTGCGTCATGTGCTGTTTGGGGAGTATTTTTTTGAAGGGCCATCCTGCGTGACACTGCAGTGCCACTCCTAGATGGGCCAGGTGTTTGTGTCGGCCACTAGGGTCGCTTATCTTACTCACACAGCTACCTCATTGCGCCTCTTTTTTTCTTTGCGTCATGTGCTGTTTGGGGAGTGTTTTTTGGAAGGGCCATCCTGCGTGACACTGCAGTGCCACTCCTAGATGGGCCAGGTGTTTGTGTCGGCCACTAGGGTCGCTTAGCTTACTCACACAGCTACCTCATTGCGCCTCTTTTTCTCTTTGTGTCATGTGCTGTTTGGGGAGTGTTTTTTGGAAGGGCCATCCTGCGTGACACTGCAGTGCCACTCCTAGATGGGCCAGGTGTTTGTGTCGGCCGCTAGGGTCGCTTAGCTTACTCACACAGCTACCTCATTGCGCCTCTTTTTTTCTTTGCGTCATGTGCTGTTTGGGGAGTGTTTTTTGGAAGGGCCATCCTGCGTGACACTGCAGTGCCACTCCTAGATGGGCCAGGTGTTTGTGTCGGCCACTAGGGTCGCTTAGCTTACTCACACAGCTACCTCATTGCGCCTCTTTTTTTCTTTGCGTCATGTGCTGTTTGGGGAGTGTTTTTTGGAAGGGCCATCCTGCGTGACACTGCAGTGACACTCCTAGATGGGCCAGGTGTTTGTGTCGGCCACTAGCGTCGCTTAGCTTAGTCATCCAGCGACCTCGGTGCAAATTTTAGGACTAAAAATAATATTGTGAGGTGTGAGATGTTCAGAATAGACTGAAAATGAGTGGAAATTATGGTTTTTGAGGTTAATAATACTTTGGGATCAAAATGACCCCCAAATTCTATGATTTAAGCTGTTTTTTAGGGTTTTTTGAAAAAAACACCCGAATCCAAAACACACCCGAATCCGACAAAAAAAATTCGGTGAGGTTTTGCCAAAACGCGGTCGAACCCAAAACACGGCCGCGGAACCGAACCCAAAACCAAAACACAAAACCCGAAAAATTTCAAGTGCACATCTCTAGTTATAATAACCCTGCATGTACTCTATATGCTGCACCTGTATATATGTGCCTGTGCTGTGTGCATTAACCCTGTGTGTCCTGCAGCCTGGTCCTGCCAGTAAAACTATGTCCCTGGATAAATGCAATCTCTCCCCGGACTCACATCCATCACACATCCGCTGACACCTATCAAGGTTCTGCCAATAATTCTTACTGTATCTTTCTCTCAGGGAAAATGACAATCTGATCATTACAAAACCACTTACCTCCTGTCCACTTAAGCGTTACTGTAGTCATTGTGTTATTTCTATGAATCCTTTAAAAGAAAACCATTAATACATAGAATATTGAATTTCAATCTGATTATCTGGTTATAATATGGCTTTTAATATATCACCTTTATTTGAGCAATAATAATTAAATCCCATATTAAAGATATGAACATATTGTTACCTATATACATGTACAGTATATTTCATTATTTTCAAATTAACTTTTTGAGTGATTTATCTCTTCCCTTTTTATATGAGAGAGGTTCCCACTATTCATCGGAATTAACGTTCACTTTCTGTATACACACATTGGTTACGTGCTGCGGTACATGTAGCTGCTCGTGGACAGGCAGCCACGGCACATATTACATGCAACATTAAAGAAACTATTAGGCAGGCATGCTATGTGATTGCAACAGTCGTGATGCCAGCAGTCACATGACCGACCGCCGCATCCCGACTTTTAAAATGCCGACAAGGGACAAATTAATATACCCCTTCCCTGCCTAACCCTAAAACCTCCCACCAGGTCCTAATCCTAACCCCCCTCCCCCCATTCCAATACTTAGGGGGCACCACTGAGTCTGCCTATCACAAAATTAAGATGATCGCTCACTAGCAGTTTTTTGCAGCTGTGCAAACGCCGCCCACTGGGAGTGTATTTTAGCTTAGCAGAAGTGCAAACGTTTTTATCGCAGAGCGCCTGCAAAAAAAATTTGTGCAGTTTTAGAGTAGCTCAAAACCTACTCAGCGCTTGCGATCGCTTCAGACTATTCAGTTCCAGTTTTGACGTCACACACCCGACCAGCGTTCGCCCAGCCACGTCTGCGTTTTCCCTGGCACGTCTGGGTTTTTCTGAACACTCCCTGAAAACGGTCAGTTGCCACCCAGAAACGCCCACTCCCTGTCACTCTGCGGCAACCAGTGCGACTGAAATGCATCGCTAGACCTTGTGCAAAACTGCATAGTTCGTTGTGCCCGTTTGTCACGCGTGCACATTGCGCCGCATACGCATGCGCAGAACTGCCATTTTTTTAGCCTGATCGCTGTGCTGCAAACAAATGCAGCTAGCAGTCAACTCGGAATTACCGCCTTAATGCAAGTGGTGGTTGCGGTAATTATAAGTCACACTTCCGTCATAGCTCCCAGGCTTCAGCTGTCTAGGGGCCAGGGGCGATGTAACATGTACCACACAATGCTGTACGTATGCCCGTCTCTGCAAGTGCTAACGTCAGGAGCGGACACCGCAATGCCAGGACTGATGTTGCACCGGCCCAGAGTGATTTGTGTACATTTGCAGAAAGATGGTGTCGTCTATAATCTGAGGGTGAGAGTGACCCTATGGCACAGATGTGACCCTATCGCTATCCCTCTAATGCGTGCAATAAGCTGAGAAGAAACTGCGTCAGTCACTTTAGGCGGCAGTCAGTTGTCGTATTGTAATTTCTGTCCCGGTGTTACATCGTTAGTCACACATTCTTACCTCAGTTATGAGGCTGGAAGTCTTTGTTGCTCGCTAGGCCCTGGATTATTCATTGCGTGCAATGCTTGCTTTATGTTTCTGTGAATATTTTCCCGGATTGTATTATTTATAAGAGGTCATTACCGTCAGACCGTAGACCAATGAGAAGCGTTCCTTAAAATAGGGACATTATTGCTGACAAAACACATTAACAAAATATATGATTGCATAGGCTGATAAGAGGCCATATCAAGTAAATGTACAGATCGAGCATCATTTGGTTATTTGTACAACGTGGCCGAGCACCAGTGGCATGATATGGCGATCACGTCACGTACACTTTGCCTCACACATTGCTACAGACGTACTTCAGTGGAGTGAAGACAGCAGGATTATTGATATAGTCACTGATGCTCTCTGCCAAGTGCATAACAACGGGTTTTGGCGCCCAGGGAAATTTTTAAATAGCGCCCACCCCCCCTTTCCCCCCTCTCTTACCTGGATAGATTCTGGGTACTAGGATCACTAGAGGACCCTAGTGCTGTTCCAGAGTCTAGTTCGCCTGCACAAAAGTCCGAGAAAATGGCTGCTGCTTGCACTGCAGAAACTGTCAGACTGGATAAAAAAAACAGCTTGCGTGAATTTGCATTGTGCATGCCCTGAGTGGTGTGTGTGACTAGACAGGAAAGCAGTGATCCATAGCCCGGACATGCTTGCGCTATTGCATATACATGCAGACTGGGATTAGTATCATTTACGCAAATAAATGAGTGTAAAGTCACAGATTAAGCACAACGAAGCATGGCGGGAAACATGGTGCAGCACGCTCTTATTGGTCCACAGTCCTTTGTCTTTTTTTACCCAGACTAGGGTCTGAGTCACACACAGACGCTGCATGTGGCCAGCGCTAGTGTACAGGGTAACCGCGCACTGTCATTTTGTCGCACTACAGAGGCAAATGTTTGAGGACAGGTGAATGTGGACACGCCTGCATCGCCTCTGGTCATGATCCTTCAGCAGTGCACTGCCGACCGCTGGCACACCAACTGTTTCATGGGCCCATACCATTGCATTCCTCAGGTCTTGCTTTTCTGCCCAGACTGAAGTTGGGACCTGATCATTCTTTGGGGTCTACCCTAGAGAACAGATGCTGAAAAGAGCTGTGCTGTTATAGATGAAATGCGTTTCTCATCCAGCTATACCATGCAATTTACATTTTCAGACTTTGGGCGGTATTCAATTCTTTCACCCCCTTCCACACCCATTCTGCTTCTGCTGACGGGTGTGCTATAATCATTTCAGCTCGCTACCCCCAGAGTAGCGAGGGAGGCCAACCCTTTACACAGCAAAACCTGATTACTATGGGCATGATATGCTCGATAACCGTGATCACTTTAGAAAGGAGATTGGGTGTGATATATCATTTGAATACCGCCCTTTAAGTCACTGATTACCAAATCCCTCCCTAAGGATCTTTTTTATAGCGGCTTATTTTCAGGTCATCCAGGGGGTGTAAATATGAGTACAATCTCACAGAAAATTAGTTTTGCAGTGGAAGCTTTACAGAAGCGCAAAGTTGCATTGAATGCTTCTTCAAGGTTTAATTGCATGTAACACCATTCCAAGACTTCTCTGTACATTTGTTACATTTGTTAGAGACTATACAGTCCATGAATAGAACTGGGAAAATTACCGTTAATTCATCCCAGAGGGCAGACACAGGTTTCGGGGATGGCACTGTGAAACACATCATTGCATCATCTACCCATAAGTCGCAATTTGAGGCATGAGGCAGCAGGATGTGGATCCATGGTGAGTTGATTTACAGCAAAATTCGTCATCAAGCCCATGAATCATCCACATATCTCTGCTGTCTGGAAGAATGCAGAGAAATTTAAGAGTCTCCCAAACTTCCGGGGGATTAGACAGCTACTATGGGGGGTTACTGTAAACTTGAAAATCACCCTAAATCTGTTTTAGTTAGGCTACATCCATGCAATATTAATACAACATTTATCTGGCTATTCCAATCCATGGGAAGCGCTGCCCTGCAGAATACAGTATATTTTTGGTGATGTAGATATGACTAAAAAATAAATACACTTTTATAGACTTTTCAATTTCTTTTTAGTGTTTAAATTAAGGACATTTTTCTTTGGCATTGCACAAATCACCTGAATTCTAAAAACGTGCCCTTTAATTCATATTTTGACTTTGAAGTCCATTTCCGTTTTTTTCTTCCTTCCCGCTGAGCCGGATACATTACATGGACATTTGTACTTGGCTAAGTGTCCTCCGCACCTCTGACCAGTGTAAGTCATGGTGACTGGCGAGTTCCCCGTATTCTGCTATTTTCTTCCCCTTTCTTTGATTTTGAGCAGATGTTTATATTGAAGTCATGTTCAAAGAAGAGATGAGCGCCTGAAATTTTTCGGGTTTTGTGTTTTGGTTTTGGGTTCGGTTCCGCGGCCGTGTTTTGGGTTCGAACGCGTTTTGGCAAAACCTCACCGAATTTTTTTTGTCGGATTCGGGTGTGTTTTGGATTCGGGTGTTTTTTTCAAAAAACACTAAAAAACAGCTTAAATCATAGAATTTGGGGGTCATTTTGATCCCAAAGTATTATTAACCTCAAAAACCATAATTTACACTCATTTTCAGTCTATTCTGAATACCTCACACCTCACAATATTATTTTTAGTCCTAAAATTTGCACCGAGGTCGCTGTGTGAGTAAGATAAGCGACCCTAGTGGCCGACACAAACACCGGGCCCATCTAGGAGTGGCACTGCAGTGTCACGCAGGATGTCCCTTCCAAAAAACCCTCCCCAAACAGCACATGACGCAAAGAAAAAAAGAGGCGCAATGAGGTAGCTGTGTGAGTAAGATTAGCGACCCTAGTGGCCGACACAAACACCGGGCCCATCTAGGAGTGGCACTGCAGTGTCACGCAGGATGGCCCTTCCAAAAAACCCTCCCCAAACAGCACATGACGCAAAGAAAAAAAGAGGCGCAATGAGGTAGCTGACTGTGTGAGTAAGATTAGCGACCCTAGTGGCCGACACAAACACCGGGCACATCTAGGAGTGGCACTGCAGTGTCACGCAGGATGTCCCTTCCAAAAAACCCTCCCCAAACAGCACATGACGCAAAGAAAAAAAGAGGCGCAATGAGGTAGCTGTGTGAGTAAGATTAGCGACCCTAGTGGCCGACACAAACACCGGGCCCATCTAGGAGTGGCACTGCAGTGTCACGCAGGGTGTCCCTTCCAAAAAACCCACCCCAATCAGCACATGATGCAAAGAAAAAGAAAAGAAAAAAGAGGTGCAAGATGGAATTATCCTTGGGCCCTCCCACCCACCCTTATGTTGTATAAACAAAACAGGACATGCACACTTTAACCAACCCATCATTTCAGTGACAGGGTCTGCCACACGACTGTGACTGATATGACGGGTTGGTTTGGACCCCCCCCAAAAAAGAAGCAATTAATCTCTCCTTGCACAAACTGGCTCTACAGAGGCAAGATGTCCACCTCATCTTCACCCTCCGATATATCACCGTGTACATCCCCCTCCTCACAGATTATCAATTCGTCCCCACTGGAATCCACCATCTCAGCTCCCTGTGTACTTTGTGGAGGCAATTGCTGCTGGTCAATGTCTCCGCGGAGGAATTGATTATAATTCATTTTAATGAACATCATCTTCTCCACATTTTCTGGATGTAACCTCGTACGCCGATTGCTGACAAGGTGAGCGGCGGCACTAAACACTCTTTCGGAGTACACACTTGTGGGAGGGCAACTTAGGTAGAATAAAGCCAGTTTGTGCAAGGGCCTCCAAATTGCCTCTTTTTCCTGCCAGTATAAGTACGGACTGTGTGACGTGCCTACTTGGATGCGGTCACTCATATAATCCTCCACCATTCTATCAATGTTGAGAGAATCATATGCAGTGACAGTAGACGACATGTCCGTAATCGTTGTCAGGTCCTTCAGTCCGGACCAGATGTCAGCATCAGCAGTCGCTCCAGACTGCCCTGCATCACCGCCAGCGGGTGGGCTCGGAATTCTGAGCCTTTTCCTCGCACCCCCAGTTGCGGGAGAATGTGAAGGAGGAGATGTTGACAGGTCGCGTTCCGCTTGACTTGACAATTTTGTCACCAGCAGGTCTTTCAACCCCAGCAGACCTGTGTCTGCCGGAAAGAGAGATCCAAGGTAGGCTTTAAATCTAGGATCGAGCACGGTGGCCAAAATGTAGTGCTCTGATTTCAACAGATTGACCACCCGTGAATCCTTGTTAAGCGAATTAAGGGCTGCATCCACAAGTCCCACATGCCTAGCGGAATCGCTCCGTGTTAGCTCCTCCTTCAATGCCTCCAGCTTCTTCTGCAAAAGCCTGATGAGGGGAATGACCTGACTCAGGCTGGCAGTGTCTGAACTGACTTCACGTGTGGCAAGTTCAAAGGGCATCAGAACCTTGCACAACGTTGAAATCATTCTCCACTGCACTTGAGACAGGTGCATTCCACCTACTATATCGTGCTCAATTGTATAGGCTTGAATGGCCTTTTGCTGCTCCTCCAACCTCTGAAGCATATAGAGGGTTGAATTCCACCTCGTTACCACTTCTTGCTTCAGATGATGGCAGGGCAGGTTCAGTAGTTTTTGGTGGTGCTCCAGTTTTCTGTACGTGGTGCCTGTACGCCGAAAGTGTCCCGCAATTCTTCTGGCCACCGACAGCATCTCTTGCACGGCCCTGTCGTTTTTTAAAAAATTCTGCACCACCAAATTCAAGGTATGTGCAAAACATGGGACGTGCTGGAATTGGCCCAGATTTAATGCACACACAATATTGCTGGCGTTGTCCGATGCCACAAATCCACAGGAGAGTCCAATTGGGGTAAGCCATTCCGCAATGATCTTCCTCAGTTGCCGTAAGAGGTTTTCAGCTGTGTGCGTATTCTGGAAAGCGGTGATACAAAGCGTAGCCTGCCTAGGAAAGAGTTGGCGTTTGCGAGATGCTGCTACTGGTGCCGCCGCTGCTGTTCTTGCGGCGGGAGTCCATACATCTACCCAGTGGGCTGTCACAGTCATATAGTCCTGACCCTGCCCTGCTCCACTTGTCCACATGTCCGTGGTTAAGTGGACATTGGGTACAGCTGCATTTTTTAGGACACTGGTGACTCTTTTTCTGAGGTCTGTGTACATTTTCGGTATCGCCTGCCTAGAGAAATGGAACCTAGATGGTATTTGGTACCGGGGACACAGTACCTCCAACAAGTCTCTAGTTGGCTCTGCAGTAATGATGGATACCGGAACCACGTTTCTCACCACCCAGGATGCCAAGGCCTCAGTTATCCGCTTTGCAGTAGGATGACTGCTGTGATATTTCATCTTCCTCGCAAAGGACTGTTGAACAGTCAATTGCTTACTGGAAGTAGTACAAGTGGGCTTACGACTTCCCCTCTGGGATGACCATCGACTCCCAGCGGCAACAACAGCAGCGCCAGCAGCAGTAGGCGTTACACGCAAGGATGCATCGGAGGAATCCCAGGCAGGAGAGGACTCGTCAGACTTGCCAGTGACATGGCCTGCAGGACTATTGGCATTCCTGGGGAAGGAGGAAATTGACACTGAGGGAGTTGGTGGGGTGGTTTGCGTGAGCTTGGTTACAAGAGGAAGGGATTTACTGGTCAGTGGACTGCTTCCGCTGTCACCCAAAGTTTTTGAACTTGTCACTGACTTATTATGAATGCGCTGCAGGTGACGTATAAGGGAGGATGTTCCGAGGTGGTTAACGTCCTTACCCCTACTTATTACAGCTTGACAAAGGGAACACACGGCTTGACACCTGTTGTCCGCATTTGTGGTGAAATACCTCCACACCGAAGAGCTGATTTTTTTGGTATTTTCACCTGGCATGTCAACGGCCATATTCCTCCCACGGACAACAGGTGTCTCCCCGGGTGCCTGACTTAAACAAACCACCTCACCATCAGAATCCTCCTGGTCAATTTCCTCCCCAGCGCCAGCAACACCCATATCCTCCTCATCCTGGTGTACTTCAACACTGACATCTTCAATCTGACTATCAGGAACTGGACTGCGGGTGCTCCTTCCAGCACTTGCAGGGGGCATGCAAATAGTGGAAGGCGCATGCTCTTCACGTCCAGTGTTGGGAAGGTCAGGTATCGCAAACGACACAATTGGACTCTCCTTGTGGATTTGGGATTTCAAAGAACGCACAGTTCTTTGCGGTGCTTTTGCCAGCTTGAGTCTTTTCAGTTTTCTAGCGAGAGGCTGAGTGCTTCCATCCTCATGTGAAGCTGAACCACTAGCCATGAACATAGGCCAGGGCCTCAGCCGTTCCTTGCCACTCCGTGTGGTAAATGGCATATTGGCAAGTTTACGCTTCTCCTCCGACAATTTTATTTTAGGTTTTGGAGTCCTTTTTTTTCTGATATTTGGTGTTTTGGATTTGACATGCTCTGTACTATGACATTGGGCATCGGCCTTGGCAGACGACGTTGCTGGCATTTCATCGTCTCGGCCATGACTAGTGGCAGCAGCTTCAGCACGAGGTGGAAGTGGATCTTGATCTTTCCCTAATTTTGGAACCTCAACTTTTTTGTTCTCCATATTTTATAGGCAGAACTAAAAGGCACCTCAGGTAAACAATGGAGATGGATGGATTGGATACTAGTATACAATTATGGACGGACTGCCACGGTTAGGTGGTATAAAAAAACCACGGTTAGGTGGTATATATTATAATAATAATACAATTATGGATGGACGGACTGCCTGCCGACTGCCGACACAGAGGTAGCCACAGCCGTGAACTACCGCACTGTACACTGGTTGATAAAGAGATAGTAGTATACTCGTAACAATTAGGATGACACTATGACGGTATAAAGAATGAAAAAAAAACCACGGTTAGGTGGTAGGTATATAATAATAAATAATACAATTCTGGTCGGACGGACTGCCTGCCGTGTGCCGACACAGAGGTAGCCACAGCCGTGAACTACCGCACTGTACACTGGTTGATAAAGAGATAGTAGTATACTCGTAACAATTAGGATGACACTATGACGGTATAAAGAATGAAAAAAAAAACCACGGTTAGGTGGTAGGTATATAATAATAAATAATACAATTCTGGTCGGACGGACTGCCTGCCGTGTGCCGACACAGAGGTAGCCACAGCCGTGAACTACCGCACTGTACACTGGTTGATAAAGAGATAGTAGTATACTCGTAACAATTAGGATGACACTATGACGGTATAAAGAATGAAAAAAAAACCACGGTTAGGTGGTAGGTATATAATAATAAATAATACAATTCTGGTCGGACGGACTGCCTGCCGTGTGCCGACACAGAGGTAGCCACAGCCGTGAACTACCGCACTGTACACTGGTTGATAAAGAGATAGTAGTATACTCGTAACAATTAGGATGACACTATGACGGTATAAAGAATGAAAAAAAAACCACGGTTAGGTGGTAGGTATATAATAATAAATAATACAATTCTGGTCGGACGGACTGCCTGCCGTGTGCCGACACAGAGGTAGCCACAGCCGTGAACTACCGCACTGTACACTGGTTGATAAAGAGATAGTAGTATACTCGTAACAATTAGGATGACACTATGACGGTATAAAGAATGAAAAAAAAACCACGGTTAGGTGGTAGGTATATAATAATAAATAATACAATTCTGGTCGGACGGACTGCCTGCCGTGTGCCGACACAGAGGTAGCCACAGCCGTGAACTACCGCACTGTACACTGGTTGATAAAGAGATAGTAGTATACTCGTAACAATTAGGATGACACTATGACGGTATAAAGAATGAAAAAAAAAACCACGGTTAGGTGGTAGGTATATAATAATAAATAATACAATTCTGGTCGGACGGACTGCCTGCCGTGTGCCGACACAGAGGTAGCCACAGCCGTGAACTACCGCACTGTACACTGGTTGATAAAGAGATAGTAGTATACTCGTAACAATTAGGATGACACTATGACGGTATAAAGAATGAAAAAAAAAACCACGGTTAGGTGGTAGGTATATAATAATAAATAATACAATTCTGGTCGGACGGACTGCCTGCCGTGTGCCGACACAGAGGTAGCCACAGCCGTGAACTACCGCACTGTACACTGGTTGATAAAGAGATAGTAGTATACTCGTAACAATTAGGATGACACTATGACGGTATAAAGAATGAAAAAAAAACCACGGTTAGGTGGTAGGTATATAATAATAAATAATACAATTCTGGTCGGACGGACTGCCTGCCGTGTGCCGACACAGAGGTAGCCACAGCCGTGAACTACCGCACTGTACACTGGTTGATAAAGAGATAGTAGTATACTCGTAACAATTAGGATGACACTATGACGGTATAAAGAATGAAAAAAAAACCACGGTTAGGTGGTAGGTATATAATAATAAATAATACAATTCTGGTCGGACGGACTGCCTGCCGTGTGCCGACACAGAGGTAGCCACAGCCGTGAACTACCGCACTGTACTGTGTCTGCTGCTAATATAGACTGGTTGATATTTAAAGAGATATTAGTAGTATACAACAATACTATACTGGTGGTCAGGCACTGGTCACCACTCCTGCAGCAAAAGTGTGCACTGTTAATTAATATAATTGTACTCCTGGCTCCTGCTAACAACCTGCAGTGCTCCCCAGTCTCCCCCACAATTAATTATAAGCTTTTAATTTATACATTGATGACTGTGCAGCACACTGGGCTGAGCTGAGTGCACACAGACTGAGTCACACTGTGTGACTGACTGTGCTGTGTATCGTTTTTTTTTTCAGGCAGAGAACGGATATAGCAGAGAGAAGTGAACGGATATATTATATTAAATAAAAGTTAACTAGCAACTGCACTGGTCACTGACTGTGGTAAACTAACTCTGTCTGCGACTCTGCACAATCTCTCTCTCTCTATCTAATCTATCTCTATTCTAATGGAGAGGACGCCAGACACGTCCTCTCCCTATCAATCTCAATGCACGAGTGAAAATGGCGGCGACGCGCGGCTCCTTATATAGAATCCGAGTCTCGCGATAGAATCCGAGCCTCGCGAGAATCCGACAGCGTCATGATGACGTTCGGGCGCGCTCGGGTTAACCGAGCAAGGCGGGAAGATCCGAGTCGCTCGGACCCGTGAAAAAAAACATGAAGTTCGGGCGGGTTCGGATTCCGAGGAACCGAACCCGCTCATCTCTAGTTCAAAGAGGACGCGATTCAAAGCAACATCATTGCAAAGTAGACGAAAAAGAAAAGCATAAAGAGTACTTTAGTTAAAGCAATAACAGCTTGACCTTTTGTCCTATTCTTTGGCTTTGGAACAAATGTTTTAAGAAACAGCAGCTGTCAAAAGATTTTGTAATACTCACTTTAAAGATTTAATTATATTGTATGAGAAATAATCACAAACAATATTGGCGTAATTACCCAGAATCCTTGACCGCCAAGCCACTCTCATTATAAAGCAAATGATTCTAGATGATCTTGAAGGGGACATAATGCACTTATGAAATAAATACAAACTGACAACATATTTTTTCTCTTTATCAACAAAAAGTTATGCTTCTATTGAAAGGGACACCATACAAAGCACAGAACAATGACAGGGTATACTCCCATAGTTGAGAATATGTTTTACGACGTCACTTGCTAGTGTACCTATTAAAAGTGCAAATAACCTATCTGGGTAATTGGTATGGTATTTTATGAGTATTCTATACTGTTGGTACACATCTAGAATTGGTATATTGTGGATATTCCATACTGTTGGTACACATATAGGATTGGTATATTGTGAGTATTCCATACTGTTGGTACACATCTAGAATTGGTATATTGTGGGTATTACATACTGTTAGTACACATATAGAATTGGTATATTGTGAGTATTCCATACTCTTGGTACACATCTAGAATTGGTATATTGTGCGTATTCCATACTGTTGGTACACATCTAGAATTGGTATAATTGTGAGTATTCCATACTGTTGGTACACATCTAGAATTGGTATATTGTGGGTATTCCATACTGTTGGTACACATATAGGATTGGTATATTGTGGGTATTCCATACTGTTGGTACACATCTAGGATTGGAATATTGTATTGCATACTGTTGGTAGACAAATACTTAATAAAGAATAAAATTAGATTAGTGGTATGATGTCTACAGCACTTTTAAGTGCAGTTGTATGAGTCCATAGGTGGCCCGTTTAAATGGAGGTTCCATTTATATGCCAGCGGTCCATCCAGCAACCAGGTAGTGTTGCTGAGGAAACCTGTATAACTTTCCCTACAGCTGCCTACATTTGCGATGCCTCTCCTGGGTTTCTCTCTGTCCGGCTGGTTCCTGCTGGCGTCTTCTTACTTTCTCGCCCGTTGGTGCAATGCAGATGACATGGTGGATCACCGGACCTGGTCTTGGGCATTACCAACGCGCTTCGGGCTGCTGGGCCCTTTGTCAAGGATAGCACCTCTGATCTGAGGTCTCCTTTTTATTGGGAAACTTTAATAGTTAATTAGATGATTAAAAACATTTTTTTTTAAACGTAGAGATCTTCTCTTTCACTTGAGTAATAATAAATAAAACAGGTATTGTACTGCAATTAGTATATGATATATTTGTAAAAAGTTAATGAAAAAATAAATAAAAAGTGAATAAAAAGTTTATAAATGTTAATTAATACTAATTGAATAATATGTCTCATAAAAAAAGAGTTAAAGTCAAAGTCTATATTGAGTCCTGTGGGCTCTAATGTTTGCAGAAAACAAATCCATTTGGATTCTGTCCTCTTTAGCAGTTGGAAAACGTCACCGCCTCTACAGTTTGGGATTACTTTTTGTATCCCTATGTATTTCAATCCTACAGGGATTTGGTTGTGGACATCATAAAAATGCTTGGAGACACTATGTGTTTGCAGACCTTTTTTAATATTGTAAATATGCTCAGCAATACGTATCTTCATCTTCCTTTTTGTTTGGCCTACATATTGTAGGCCACAAGGGCACTGCAGAAGATAAATTAATCCCTCAGTTTCACATGATATTCTGTCTTTTATTTTGTATTTTTTTTGTTACATTACATGTGAACAAAGTAACAGGTTTTGTGGTTGTTTTATTTTGTTATATTGTGAGTATTCCATACTGTTGGTACACATCTAGAATTGGTTGATTGTGGGTATTTCATACTGTTGGAACACATATCTAGAAGCACGGATGGCGTAGATAGTTTTACAGCCCTGAGGTCTTGAGTTCAATTCCTTACATTGTATTAATTTGCGTCTGGCACCCTCTCCTATATTGACTAATACCTTTTGCTACCGTGCCCAATCTTTCTGAGTCTCATATTGTGCCATACAATTATACTATCATATCCACATTCATAACACAGGCCACTGCGTCACATTACCATTTGTAATCTTTAAACTCTGCTTTTGTCTTGCCTGGTAGCGACATGCCATTCCTCTATGCATTTTGCAGAATGTATAGTTTATAAATAAAGGTGAGATGATATAATAACCTCATTCTACTCTGTGGTGGTTGGGGGAGGAGAAGCATATTTGGATCAAATCACTAAATGCTAAGTTCCCAAAGAGAATTTTTTTTTAAAAATGCAAAATGATCATGCAAAATCGTTTCATTGCTATTCTGTTTGTTTTAATCTTTTATTGTGTATTGTATCATTGTATTTCTCCATGTATCATCTACGGTGGCACCATATAAATAGAAGATAAAGCCACAGTAAAATTTGTTCACACACAGGCCTGTCGGGAGATCTATGGGGCACACTACTAGAGGATGTCACCCGGGGGGTGACTGTGCCTGCTGAAGAGGCATAGTCACGCCATCTTGCAAACATGGCTGCATCTCTTTGACATGCCCGAGATCTTTATTCCCATACATTGATGGGACATTCAGGCAGATATCCACCAGTGGGATTGTTTAGTGTTCTTGAAAGTTGAACACACACTCACATGGACTAATGGTGGTCATTGTCCAGCTGCATATCCCAACATCCTTGCTCATAATCCTATCACTTTTGATGAAAATAAATTTGGGCATGAGTGTTATTTAGGATTACACACAGTGTATTATCTGCCATAGTGTAATTTCTGTTTTGGGCAACTTCTTCACTATATTTCTCTCCAAGGCTTGATACATATCCACCTCAATTTCCATGTCTTGTGACTTTCAATGTTCTACAAACAAGGTTGGTGCAGCTTTAGCTGCTATTGTTTTTCAGAGCCCGTGTACCGTGCCTGGCAGAATGAGTGAATGGAGTAAGAGCCACTTCAAAGGGAGACATAGGGGTATAGTCAATTAAAGTCAGATCCATTCCGACATGTATTTGTCGGAATGGATCCGACAACCTCTATTCAATCCCATCTAAAATTCGACTTTTTCAAGTCGAAGTTAGATGGGATCCAGAGGAGGAGAGGTGGGGCGAGCCGCGAGGGGACAGCCGGCGGCAGCCAGAGGAGATCGCAGCAGGATGTCACTCAGCCGCCCGACCTCACGGCAGCTTCCACCCAGCTCCAGCAGCGTGCTGGAGCCGGGTGGAAGCTGCCGTGAGGTCGGGCAGGTGAGTGACATCCAGCAGCAGCGCTACTGTAGCGCTGATCTCCCTGTATGCCCACCGGCTGCCCCCCCCCCCCCCCCCCCCGTCTCCCTGCGGCACCCCCCCCCTTCCTCGCCTCCTCTGGTTCCGCATCTCAGTCCGACATCATTTTGATGTCGGACTGAGATGGTCGAAAAGGGGGCCAAAACCTGTTGGATTTGGCCCCGTTTTCGACATTAACACATGGATCGGCAGCTATTCCGCCGATCCACGTGCTTTTCGACAAGTTGAATTTATCGACTTGTCGAAAAATTTTGCTAAATATTGAATATGTCGAATCAGGATTCGACCAAAAAAAGTCGAAAACTGCCGTCTTTTCGACAGACGGCAGTTTTCGACTTCAATTGAATATAGCTCATAGTTAGTCATTGAGAAAGATAGCGGAACTCCACACATAATGATTCCAAATGGAGAGAAAATCTGACAAATAAAACGTATATCCAAATCCCTTCTACCCATTTATATGACAACTTGGACGTTGGTAGAACTGTTCCATATGAGTCTACGAGCTGTAGTAACCACCATTGCCCTGGCAAAGTCACAACCATTTGAATAAAATTGAAAGGGGATTTTGTATGCAGAGACCTGAGTGACCTTTAAACTTTAAAGTAATATTCTGAAGAACAAGAACAATATTAGTGAGGTTCTAGTTTTTACTGTGGAGATTTGAATGAAGTTAAAAGGGCTATGCCAAAACTGGAGGGCGACATCACTGCACACTTGGGTGTGAACGGCCGCACAACTCTCAGTATTACAGATTTCCTCATCATTTGCTCTGTGCGAATGGTTCTGAGCCGCGCATGCACATTGGAGTTATAATGCCATCCAAAAGTGAATGTGAGCAGCAAGCCTGGATGGCCGTATAGCAGTGTCGGACTGGGGCATAAAGGACCCACCGGGAGAATGCAGTGGTAGGGGCCCATGTAATAACAGCAATGCACTGTAGAAAATACACCACAGTCCTGTACAGTATAAGCCAAGGTAACATGTATAATGTATGATTCAAGTGCACAGTCTGGAAACTGTTTGCTAGAGAAGGAGGGCCCCCAGGCAGTGGGGCCCACCGGGGAGGGTCCCCTGAGGGCCAATCCATCCTTCAGTATAGTGTCTGCCAGCAGCAGCAAGGAATCTGGCAGAGGGCAGTGCTAAGGAGCTCAAAGTACCAGGACTGTGTCAACAGTTTTTTTAAAACAGATCCCAACATCTCCTATGGATTTTCTTGTACAGGTTGAGTATCCCATATCCAAATATTCCGAAATACGGAATATTCCGAAATACTGACTTTTTTAAGTGAGAGTGAGATAGTGAAACCTTTGTTTTCTGATGGCTCAATGTACACAAACTTTGTTTAATACACAAAGTTATTAATAATATTATATTAAATGACCTTCAGGCTGTGTATATAAGGTGTATATGAAACATAAATGAATTGTGTGAATGTAGACACACTTTGTTTAATGCACAAAGTTATAAAAAATATTGGCTAAAATTACTTTCAGGCTGTGTTTATAAGGTGTATATGTAACATAAATGCATTCTGTGCTTAGACTTAGGTCCCATCACCATGATATCTCATTATGGTATGCAATTATTCCAAAATACGGAAAAATCCGATATCCAAAATACCTCTGGTCCCAAGCATTTTGGATAAGGGATACTCAACCTGTAATGTGTTATGAATAGCAGTCTTGGACAGCATCTCAATGTTAATTTAGGGCTGCAGACTATCTATAATTAACAGCAATCAGTAGGCATTATTGTAGTAGACTTCTACACATTCTTACCAAAGACACTGACATATTATAAGCTACAAACATTGTGGATTTTGCTACATGCAGCTACTCCATTACCATATTACAAGTAATGTGGTAAGCAGTTTCAGACTTACTGATTTGCAGCTTATTGCCTGAGATCCGTGTATTTGTTTTGGATATATATTTTTTTTACTTGAGCTCAGTATCTCTCTCTGATAATTTTAATTGTACTTATTATCTCTCTGATATAAACTAATTGCACTACAGATCTTCCTATAATGCGCTGTGCGTGGTGGGTTCCATATTGAGCATGTGCATTGGATTTGGTATGCCAGAACCTATAAATCGGGAAGGTGAGAGGGAGCTATGGGAAAACACAAACCCTACGTTCTAACCCGGTCTCTAAAGTATTCTGATGCCAGTTGTCAAGTCAATTGATTGAACGGTTTGATTGAGTAACAAACACACAACCCTTCATGTTTCTATATTAGTAGTGAGGTCAGATAGCTCAAGGATTAATACTGAGACTCTCGTTGAAAGTGACAGATGAGAAACTTCTACTGAATACTTTTTCTAAACACAAAAATGATTATGGGGGTAATACAATAAAATAAAATCTGTGTAAGATAAAATGATGTACAGATGGCGTGAGACACGCGGCGTGACTGAGACACTCTGCGAGAAGCAGAGTACTGTGACTTTCTTTAAGTTTTGTATCTCAGTCGCATCGCAGATAAAGCGAAAAGCCACTCACAGAATACCAGAGACACAGGGGTAAATTTACTAACGCTTCTAAAAAATAGAGAATTGGTGACGTTGCCATAGCAACCAATCAGATGGTGCCTATCATTTTCTAAAAGGAAATCGAGAAATGATAGACAGTGTCTGATTAGTTGCTATGGTATTAATGGGAATAAAATTCACATTTTGAGTAAGAAAGACAGAAAGACAGTTGCCCGGGACCTGGCGCACTGGGAGGGGCTATTGGCGTGATTAATAAAAAAGTAAGAAAGGACACATTGTATTAAAATACAAGATGTTGAGGTTTTTCCTGTGGGCTTTAATATCCTAGGTTTTTTTTTGCCCAACAAAGGTGTTTGTAGCAAATATCTTTATTTTCTTAATTTATATTTCCCGAAACGAGAAGTAAATGAGATGATATCTGCGTTGAGAAAAATGAACCCAGTTGAACAGACGTGCCCCATTGGCTGGTGCCTCAGGGTCCAGTTCTCTCAGACACAGTCACATTACAGCACCTCACGCCTCGTGAGCTAACCATTCTTGAAGTTTTCCTTCCATCTGAATTTATCATAAATGTTTCAGCAGAGCAAAAGCCATTTCATACTTGATGGGCTAGTCAGGTCTGAGGAATCTTGATGAGTTCTGAGGCATATGTGCCAAAAGTTAGATGAATTACAATATTCCCAAGAAGATATATAATGAGTTAGTGAATTAGCTTCATTTGTGAAGGATTGTTAATGGGAAGACATCAGTTATATCAAATGTTCAGACAAGAACAGAAGCTGTGTCACGCTCACAGAGTTCATTTAACCCTTTCCGATCCTCTCGTACCCAAGTAGCCTTGATTATCAGGGAAATGCCGTTCTTTTTCCCCAGAGGGAAGGTTTTTTTATCTTCCTAACCCTCTTGTGGCTTGAGTCGGGCTGTCCTCATAGTGGCTCATATTCTGCACTGATGAGCTCTAGTGAGGGTGGCACTGGCTGCCTCTGTGTCACATCACCAAATTCCCAATGGAAAAATTACTGGATCAAAGGCCTGATGTTTAAATGGATACCAAGTATTCTATGAGGTACAGGAGTGGCCTTTTTGCACATTTGAAAACTCCAAGCTAATAAAAAAAGCTATTATTGCCCTTATCGCAAGAGCTGTCCAGAGTGTAATTATTCATAGTTATTCATGCATGTGACATTAATAACCGCCAGCATGCATGTAATAAGGGGCAGGATGTATTGCATGGAATGTGCGATACATGATACATCCCGCCAGTGTCGGATTGAGGCATGAAGGGCCCACCAGAGAATGCAGTGATAGAGGCCCAAGATTAAGGGGTGTGGCCAGTCACCACTGAGGGATTTGGCTGATCACTGGAGAAAAGAGACAAAGAACAGGGATCCTTTATAAAGGAGGTGACAGGGGTGTATCAGGACCACCCTCTTTAATTGTAAGAAGGCAGAGCCATACAGGCCATCTGGCACTTCTGGCAAATGCCAGAAGGGCCGTGGCCTGTTGGGCCAGTCTGGCCACACAGACAGCCGAGTTGGCCGGCCTTCTATTTTGCCCACTCCCTCACCCGATGTGCTTATCTGTAAGAAAGATGGAAGCATGCCGTGAGTCCACGGCCCCCTGACTCACGGGAACACCCCCATGAGCAGTGTCTGCACCAACTGTGATGTGCAGCGCACCCCTTGTGGCATGTGCCGTTCCCCCTGTGATGTGCGCCGCACATATAATTACCAGGGACCAAAAAGCAGCCCCAGTCCATCTCTGGCTGGAGGTCTAAAAAGAGTGTAGTTTCCATAGAAACAAACCAAGCACCCATGTTCATATGTGATCCTGCTCCACAAAGTGAGTTGGTGAGGCCGTCAGGCAGGTGGTCTCACTGGGGATTTCTCCTGTTCACCTATGGGCCAGTCCAACCCTGCATCCAGCCCTGTATCTTATAGAGAAACAGGGGCAGGTTCACAGTGAGCAAGAAGGCAGTGTGTGTAGAGCAACTTGCAAGAAATAGCTCAGCGCTTGCACACAAATCTAATTATTTGTTAACATGTTAACATATTTGTGACAGGACGGTTCCGTACGAAAGCACTCACCGCTTTCGCGTCCCGTCTCCTGTGCACAGAATGGAAGGTTAGGTCACACGGGACCTGACCACATAGGGGATTCCCGCTTACCGTCAGTAACCGCCTGTTACTGACTCCGCCCACTGCGCTGTGTGGTGTTGACGAATCCCCACTAGCCACTTGCTAGGCCTCTACCGGTAGCTGGCGGAAGGCGGAACTTGGAGACGTTAGGTGCTTCCCTGGACAGCCGGAGGACGGGGCTATGTTTGGCATAACCCTGTAGGTCACAAGATGAAGCAATCTTCTTGAGGCAGATGAGATGTTTATTTGCTCAATAATAGCCTTAAAAAAGACTCTTCCCTATTGCTAGGGGCAACAGCATACAGCAAGATGTTCCAGCAGAATAAAGAGGGTACAATTACAATCTGGAGGCACGCAGGCCTCCTTTTTATGTCAATTTTCCACACAGTACCACAGGGGGGTAAGCCCTCCCTGTCTTCTCCAACCAATCAGGTTATCGCACAAAATATAAATAAATTACATTTTACAAGGATGTCAGTAAGTGCAAAAAACAATATCCTCCTTCCTGTCACCCAGACAACGTTTGGTATCAGATTAACATTCACTATTGATAAATTTATCACATAGCTTCAAAATACAAATGTTTCTGGTCATTCACATCTTCAGGCAAACCCAGTGTTTGGGATTACAACAGGAAAGGCTATACAACACATCAACCAGTCTTCCTTCCTGCATCTGCCATTCAGGGTTCGTATATCAATTAAATCATTACATGAAACAGGTTCCAAGCCCAGAACTACTTTACATATGGGATAAAGAGATTCCCCGTCAGTAACATCCCTCTCTAAGGAACTTACACATCAAAAGGTTTTGTCATTCACACCTCTCTGCTAGGACAGGGCCATTAGCATGCCACTTCCTACTGACAGGAGATGATTATTCAGACATTAATAAGAGTAAGTGCATTTTCCCCTTTAAAATACAGGTGACCATATCTTGAATATAAAATAAATACAGTTAAACATGCAATCCTACAATTGTGCACAGAGCACTACATATGACATGTTAAAACACATCATTAAACAAACTTTTAAACAGTCCGCGCCCAGCGCCGTAAGTACATTTAACAGTGACGCCAAGCGCCCGTTGTCCCTTAATATGGTGCCGGGCACGAGGGTTAACCCCTTCAGTGCCGCAGCGGCCATTGTCCATGTGGGCTGGGGGTCTCTCCGGCCACACTCCCCCCCCCCATTCAAGCGGGTCAACCAGGGACCCATGTCCCAACGATTTGGTCCCTGGTCCCGCAGTCCTTAATGGGGTTACCGGGAGTTCTTTGGGGGTTCAGGCTCCTCCTGACGTGACAGTCCATCCGCATTGCTATGAGCCTTGCCTTGCTTGTGGATAATATGAAAGTCATAAACCTGAAGAGCAAGGCTCCACCGCAACAGTCTGCCGTTTTCCCCCGTGGTGTGCTGGAGCCACCGTAATGGATTGTGGTCCGTTACCACAGTAAAATGGCGGCCATACAAATAGGGCTGAAGCTTCTTCACAGCCCAAACAATAGCCAAACACTCCTTTTCAATTGTGGCATACCCCACCTCCCGCAGTAGCAGCTTTCTGCTCAAATAGGCCACAGGGTGCTCCTGTCCATCCGGCCCCTCCTGGCTCAGTACAGCCCCGAGTCCGTACTGTGACGCATCAGTCTGTACAACAAAGTTTTTACTATAGTCCAGCGCCATCAGTACTGGGGCTTGTACTAGAGCTGTTTTCAATGACTGGAATGCCAACTCACATGCGGTCGTCCAGTCAACTATCTTGGGGAGTTTCTTCTTAGTCAGATCAGTCAGGGGTTTGGCCACGGAACTAAAGTCAGGGACAAAACGTCTGTAGTAGCCTGCGATCCCTAAGAAAGCCAGGACCTGTCTCTGGGTTGTGGGCCGGGGCCAGTCGCGGATTGCCTCCACGTTCGCTGGTTCAGGCTTCACCTTACCTCCCCCCACACGGTGTCCCAGGTACTGTACCTCTGACATCCCCATTTGGCACTTGTCTGCCCTGATGGTCAGACCTGCCCACCGAATCCTCTCTAACACCAACCCCACATGCCTCAGGTGCTCTTCCCAGGTTCGGCTGAAGACAGCAATGTCATCCAAGTAGGCCTGGGCGAAACCTCTGAACCCCTTCAGCAGGTCATCGACCACACTCTGGAAGGTGGCTGGCGCATTCTTCATCCCAAATGGTATGTTTTGAACTCAAACAAGCCAAAGTAGGTGATGAAGGCGTTCCTGAGCCTCGGGAGTCATTGGTATCTGCCAATACCCCTTGCTCAGGTCAAACGTAGAGATGTACTTTGCTCCAGCCAACTCGTCTAACAGTGCGTCAATGCGGGGTAGGGGATAGGCGTCGGATTTGGTCACTTCGTTCAACCGGCGGCAGTCTACGCAGAACCTGGTTGTCCGGTCCTTCTTGGGAACCAGTACAACGGCGGCGGCCCAGGGACTGTTGGAGCGCGTGATTACGCCTAGCGCTAACATCTCCTGCACCTATTGGTAGATACTCGCCTGCGCCTCTGGTGAGACCCGATACGCGGGTTGCCGAATCGGCCTATGCTCACCAGTGTCTACATGGTGGGCACGTAAGGAAGTCAGGCCGGGCTTCCTGCTGAACTGGGCCTCAAAGGACTGCAGCACTGACTCCAGCTGCTCCCTCTTGGGGCTACCAAGCTCACTGCTCCAGCTAACTTCCTCTACACCACCCTCACCCTTGGCATCCGCGAGGAGGTCAGGAATGGGATCTTTTCCTGGTTCCTCCATCGGCAGGCAGCACACAGCGGCTACCGACTCCACACGCTCGTGGTATGCCTTTAACATGTTTACATGGTAGGTACGCTGCCTCCTACCATCGCTGTCAAATGACACCACGTAGGTGATGTCGCTTAGGCTACCAAAAAGCAAGGAAAATTGTCCACTTATCTCACGTGTCGCGCCACTACGTCAAGGGGCTGCCTCGTGGTTACCACAACCAAAACAGTGTCTCTCCAAAACACAGTAACAAATGGATACAGAACAGAAAAATATGGCTGCAGGAACCACCCGGCGCCCAGGTGGAATATTCTACAAAGGACACATATACATGTATGAATAAATTCAACCCTTCAAGTTGGAAAGGGGTGTCCAATCCTCAAACTTCACAGCTCCTCCTCTTAGCAGATGTCCTTAGTAGAACAGCATATGAAACAGAGGGGAGAGGGAAGCCACATGTGTAGTACAATAATTTAATACAATAAAACACACAAGCATGGAACAGAAAAAAAGTCACAATATATGATGGTATAAATTATCCATGTGTATGAGCCACAAGGGGAATGAATGCATAATTACCAGAGCGAAAAAGAACCCACAAAAAGTCCTCAATCGAGTTCTTAAACGCCAGAAAACCGCCCGGGCCGGAAACTGGAACTGTCCCTGGTTCTTGAATCAGCATAAACTCCCACCGGACACAGACCACGGATGCCAAGGTGCCGACACGTTTCAACTCCTTTCCGGAGTCTTTTTCAAGGCTGGATACCATCTCTCATCTCCTTCCTGAATATTTAACCTCTCCATTGTCCAGTCACAAGAAGCGCTGTTCCGTTACTCCACAGCCCGTCTGGCGTGAATACGCCGTCGGGTTGTCATGGTTACCGGAAGTGGAAATCCATCACTTCCGCTCGCGCGTCTGTGTACGCGTCGCCACGGCAACCTGGCGCATCCAGACGTCATCCACTGGGCTGCCGTCCGCACACAGGTAGCCATAGCAACCGGGCGCCTGGAACGGTCTCCCATTGAGGCCGCCTATGCCAGCTAACCACACGCCGCCATGACCGATCATATAACACAGGCAGGCTGTACACTATTAATAAACGGGATGATGCAGGAGCTTAATCACAAAACTTCTTCCAGTCCATGAAACATAATTGATTGTATAGTCATCTTAAAATCTCTAAAAAATATATAAAAACAGGTGCTAAATCATACAATAAAAAATGTTTTTAAAGAAACATATCCTCAAATAAACCACTTGAGTTCAAAGTCATTATTTAACCCCGTATGGTGCATTGTGTTCAGTTCATATATAAAATTCATCTCACTCTTGGCTAGAAGTGTATTAACATCTCGCTGCCGTGGACCACATTTCACCACTTTAATAGCCCCAAATCTCGCTATCCCCCTTGTGGAGCTGTTATGGTTAGAGATGAGCGCCTGAAATTTTTCGGGTTTTGTGTTTTGGTTTTGGGTTCGGTTCCGCGGCTGTGTTTTGGGTTCGAACGCGTTTTGGCAAAACCTCACCGAATTTTTTTTGTCGGATTCGGGTGTGTTTTGGATTCGGGTGTTTTTTTCAAAAAACACTAAAAAACAGCTTAAATCATAGAATTTGGGGGTCATTTTGATCCCAAAGTATTATTAACCTCAAAAACCATAATTTACACTCATTTTCAGTCTATTCTGAATACCTCACACCTCACAATATTATTTTTAGTCCTAAAATTTGCACCGAGGTCTCTGTGTGAGTAAGATAAGCGACCCTAGTGGCCGACACAAACACCGGGCCCATCTAGGAGTGGCACTGCAGTGTCACGCAGGATGTCCCTTCCAAAAAACCCTCCCCAAACAGCACATGACGCAAAGAAAAAAAGAGGCGCAATGAGGTAGCTGTGTGAGTAAGATTAGCGACCCTAGTGGCCGACACAAACACCGGGCCCATCTAGGAGTGGCACTGCAGTGTCACGCAGGATGGCCCTTCCAAAAAACCCTCCCCAAACAGCACATGACGCAAAGAAAAAAAGAGGCGCAATGAGGTAGCTGTGTGAGTAAGATTAGCGACCCTAGTGGCCGACACAAACACAGGGCCCATCTAGGAGTGGCACTGCAGTGTCACGCAGGATGTCCCTTCCAAAAAACCCTCCCCAAACAGCACATGACGCAAAGAAAAAAAGAGGCGCAATGAGGTAGCTGTGTGAGTAAGATTAGCGACCCTAGTGGCCGACACAAACACCGGGCCCATCTAGGAGTGGCACTGCAGTGTCACGCAGGATGTCCCTTCCAAAAAACCCTCCCCAAACAGCACATGACGCAAAGAAAAAAAGAGGCGCAATGAGCTAGCTGACTGTGTGAGTAAGATTAGCGACCCTAGTGGCCGACACAAACACCGGGCCCATTTAGGAGTGGCACTGCAGTGTCACGCAGGATGTCCCTTCCAAAAAACCCTCCCCAATCAGCACATGATGCAAAGAAAAAGAAAAGAAAAAAGAGGTGCAAGATGGAATTGTCCTTGGGCCCTCCCACCCACCCTTATGTTGTATAAACAAAACAGGACATGCACACTTTAACCAACCCATCATTTCAGTGACAGGGTCTGCCACACGACTGTGACTGATATGACGGGATGGTTTGGACCCCCCCCAAAAAAGAAGCAATTAATCTCTCCTTGCACAAACTGGCTCTACAGAGGCAAGATGTCCACCTCATCATCACCCTCCGATATATCACCGTGTACATCCCCCTCCTCACAGATTATCAATTCGTCCCCACTGGAATCCACCATCTCAGCTCCCTGTGTACTTTGTGGAGGCAATTGCTGCTGGTCAATGTCTCCGCGGAGGAATTGATTATAATTCATTTTAATGAACATCATCTTCTCCACATTTTCTGGATGTAACCTCGTACGCCGATTGCTGACAAGGTGAGCGGCGGCACTAAACACTCTTTCGGAGTACACACTTGTGGGAGGGCAACTTAGGTAGAATAAAGCCAGTTTGTGCAAGGGCCTCCAAATTGCCTCTTTTTCCTGCCAGTATAAGTACGGACTGTGTGACGTGCCTACTTGGATGCGGTCACTCATATAATCCTCCACCATTCTATCAATGTTGAGAGAATCATATGCAGTGACAGTAGACGACATGTCCGTAATCGTTGTCAGGTCCTTCAGTCCGGACCAGATGTCAGCATCAGCAGTCGCTCCAGACTGCCCTGCATCACCGCCAGCGGGTGGGCTCGGAATTCTGAGCCTTTTCCTCGCACCCCCAGTTGCGGGAGAATGTGAAGGAGGAGATGTTGACAGGTCGCGTTCCGCTTGACTTGACAATTTTGTCACCAGCAGGTCTTTCAACCCCAGCAGACTTGTGTCTGCCGGAAAGAGAGATCCAAGGTAGGCTTTAAATCTAGGATCGAGCACGGTGGCCAAAATGTAGTGCTCTGATTTCAACAGATTGACCACCCGTGAATCCTTGTTAAGCGAATTAAGGGCTCCATCCACAAGTCCCACATGCCTAGCGGAATCGCTCCGTGTTAGCTCCTCCTTCAATGTCTCCAGCTTCTTCTGCAAAAGCCTGATGAGGGGGATGACCTGACTCAGGCTGGCAGTGTCTGAACAGACTTCACGTGTGGCAAGTTCAAAGGGCATCAGAACCTTGCACAACGTTGAAATCATTCTCCACTGCGCTTGAGACAGGTGCATTCCACCTACTATATCGTGCTCAATTGTATAGGCTTGAATGGCCTTTTGCTGCTCCTCCAACCTCTGAAGCATATAGAGGGTTGAATTCCACCTCGTTACCACTTCTTGCTTCAGATGATGACAGGGCAGGTTCAGTAGTTTTTGGTGGTGCTCCAGTCTTCTGTACGTGGTGCCTGTACGCCGAAAGTGTCCCGCAATTCTTCTGGCCACCGACAGTATCTCTTGCACGCCCCTGTCGTTTTTTAAAAAATTCTGCACCACCAAATTCAAGGTATGTGCAAAACATGGGACGTGCTGGAATTTGCCCATATTTAATGCACACACAATATTGCTGGCGTTGTCCGATGCCACAAATCCACAGGAGAGTCCAATTGGGGTAAGCCATTCCGCGATGATCTTCCTCAGTTGCCGTAAGAGGTTTTCAGCTGTGTGCGTATTCTGGAAAGCGGTGATACAAAGCGTAGCCTGCCTAGGAAAGAGTTGGCGTTTGCGAGATGCTGCTACTGGTGCCGCCGCTGCTGTTCTTGCGGCGGGAGTCCATACATCTACCCAGAGGGCTGTCACAGTCATATAGTCCTGACCCTGCCCTGCTCCACTTGTCCACATGTCCGTGGTTAAGTGGACATTGGGTACAACTGCATTTTTTAGGACACTGGTGAGTCTTTTTCTGACGTCCGTGTACATTCTCGGTATCGCCTGCCTAGAGAAGTGGAACCTAGATGGTATTTGGTAACGGGGGCACACTGCCTCAATAAATTGTCTAGTTCCCTGTGAACTAACGGCGGATACCGGACGCACGTCTAACACCAACATAGTTGTCAAGGCCTCAGTTATCCGCTTTGCAGCAGGATGACTGCTGTGATATTTCATCTTCCTCGCAAAGGACTGTTGAACAGTCAATTGCTTACTAGAAGTAGTACAAGTGGGCTTACGACTTCCCCTCTGGGATGACCATCGACTCCCAGCAGCAACAACAGCAGCGCCAGCAGCAGTAGGCGTTACACGCAAGGATGCATCGGAGGAATCCCAGGCAGGAGAGGACTCGTCAGAATTGCCAGTGACATGGCCTGCAGGACTATTGGCATTCCTGGGGAAGGAGGAAATTGACACTGAGGGAGTTGGTGGGGTGGTTTGCGTGAGCTTGGTTACAAGAGGAAGGGATTTACTGGTCAGTGGACTGCTTCCGCTGTCACCCAAAGTTTTTGAACTTGTCACTGACTTATTATGAATGCGCTGCAGGTGACGTATAAGGGAGGATGTTCCGAGGTGGTTAACGTCCTTACCCCTACTTATTACAGCTTGACAAAGGGAACACACGGCTTGACACCTGTTGTCCGCATTTCTGGTGAAATACCTCCACACCGAAGAGCTGATTTTTTTGGTATTTTCACCTGGCATGTCAACGGCCATATTCCTCCCACGGACAACAGGTGTCTCCCCGGGTGCCTGACTTAAACAAACCACCTCACCATCAGAATCCTCCTGGTCAATTTCCTCCCCAGCGCCAGCAACACCCATATCCTCCTCATCCTGGTGTACTTCAACACTGACATCTTCAATCTGACTATCAGGAACTGGACTGCGGGTGCTCCTTCCAGCACTTGCAGGGGGCGTGCAAATGGTGGAAGGCGCATGCTCTTCACGTCCAGTGTTGGGAAGGTCAGGCATCGCAACCGACACAATTGGACTCTCCTTGTGGATTTGGGATTTCGAAGAATGCACAGTTCTTTGCTGTGCTGCTTTTGCCAGCTTGAGTCTTTTCATTTTTCTAGCGAGAGGCTGAGTGCTTCCATCCTCATGTGAAGCTGAACCACTAGCCATGAACATAGGCCAGGGCCTCAGCCGTTCCTTGCCACTCCGTGTCGTAAATGGCATATTGGCAAGTTTACGCTTCTCCTCCGACAATTTTATTTTAGGTTTTGGAGTCCTTTTTTTTCTGATATTTGGTGTTTTGGATTTGACATGCTCTGTACTATGACATTGGGCATCGGCCTTGGCAGACGACGTTGCTGGCATTTCATCGTCTCGGCCATGACTAGTGGCAGCAGCTTCAGCACGAGGTGGAAGTGGATCTTGATCTTTCCCTAATTTTGGAACCTCAACATTTTTGTTCTCCATATTTTAATAGGCACAACTAAAAGGCACCTCAGGTAAACAATGGAGATGGATACTAGTATACAATTATGGACTGCCTGCCGAGTGCAGACACAGAGGTAGCCACAGCCGTGAACTACCGTACTGTACTGTGTCTGCTGCTAATATAGACTGGTTGATAAAGAGATGTCTATGTAACTATGTATGTATAAAGAAGAAAGAAAAAAAAACCACGGTTAGGTGGTATACAATTATGGACGGACTGCCTGCCGAGTGCAGACACAGAGGTAGCCACAGCCGTGAACTACCGTACTGTACTGTGTCTGCTGCTAATAATATAGACTGGTTGATAAAGAGATGTCGTAGTAGTATGTATGTATAAAGAAGAAAGAAAAAAAAACCACGGTTAGGTGGTATACAATTATGGACGGACTGCCTGCCGAGTGCAGACACAGAGGTAGCCACAGCCGTGAACTACCGTACTGTACTGTGTCTGCTGCTAATATAGACTGGTTGATAAAGAGATGTCTATGTAACTATGTATGTATAAAGAAGAAAGAAAAAAAAACCACGGTTAGGTGGTATACAATTATGGACGGACTGCCTGCCGAGTGCAGACACAGAGGTAGCCACAGCCGTGAACTACCGTACTGTACTGTGTCTGCTGCTAATATAGACTGGTTGATAAAGAGATGTCTATGTAACTATGTATGTATAAAGAAGAAAGAAAAAAAAACCACGGTTAGGTGGTATACAATTATGGACGGACTGCCTGCCGAGTGCAGACACAGAGGTAGCCACAGCCGTGAACTACCGTACTGTACTGTGTCTGCTGCTAATAATATAGACTGGTTGATAAAGAGATGTCGTAGTAGTATGTATGTATAAAGAAGAAAGAAAAAAAAACCACGGTTAGGTGGTATACAATTATGGACGGACTGCCTGCCGAGTGCAGACACAGAGGTAGCCACAGCCGTGAACTACCATACTGTACTGTGTCTGCTGCTAATATAGACTGGTTGATAAAGAGATGTCTATGTAACTATGTATGTATAAAGAAGAAAGAAAAAAAAACCACGGTTAGGTGGTATACAATTATGGACGGACTGCCTGCCGAGTGCAGACACAGAGGTAGCCACAGCCGTGAACTACCGTACTGTACTGTGTCTGCTGCTAATATAGACTGGTTGATAAAGAGATGTCTATGTAACTATGTATGTATAAAGAAGAAAGAAAAAAAAACCACGGTTAGGTGGTATACAATTATGGACGGACTGCCTGCCGAGTGCAGACACAGAGGTAGCCACAGCCGTTAACTACCGTACTGTACTGTGTCTGCTGCTAATATAGACTGGTTGATAAAGAGATGTCTATGTAACTATGTATGTATAAAGAAGAAAGAAAAAAAAAACACGGTTAGGTGGTATACAATTATGGACGGACTGCCTGCCGAGTGCAGACACAGAGGTAGCCACAGCCGTGAACTACCGTACTGTACTGTGTCTGCTGCTAATATAGACTGGTTGATAAAGAGATGTCTATGTAACTATGTATGTATAAAGAAGAAAGAAAAAAAAACCACGGTTAGGTGGTATACAATTATGGACGGACTGCCTGCCGAGTGCAGACACAGAGGTAGCCACAGCCGTGAACTACCGTACTGTACTGTGTCTGCTGCTAATATAGACTGGTTGATAAAGAGATGTCTATGTAACTATGTATGTATAAAGAAGAAAGAAAAAAAAACCACGGTTAGGTGGTATACAATTATGGACGGACTGCCTGCCGAGTGCAGACACAGAGGTAGCCACAGCCATGAACTACCGTACTGTACTGTGTCTGCTGCTAATATAGACTGGTTGATAAAGAGATGTCGTAGTAGTATGTATGTATAAAGAAGAAAAAAAAACCACGGTTAGGTGGTATACAATTATGGACGGACTGCCTGCCGAGTGCAGACACAGAGGTAGCCACAGCCGTGAACTACCGTACTGTGTCTGCTGCGACTGGATGATAAATGATATAAAAAATATATATATATCACTACTGCAGCCGGACAGGTATATATTATATATTATATAATGACGGACCTGCTGGACACTGTCTGTCAGCAGAATGAGTTTTATTTTTATAGAATAAAAAAAAAAACAACACACAAGTGAAGTCACACGACGAGTGTTTAACTTTTTCAGGCAATCACAATATAAGTATACTACTAACTATACTGGTGGTCAGTGTGGTCAGGTCACTGGTCAGTCACACTGGCAGTGGCACTCCTGCAGCAAAAGTGTGCACTGTTTAATTTTAATATAATATTATGTACTCCTGGCTCCTGCTATAACCTATAACTGGCACTGCAGTGCTCCCCAGTCTCCCCCACAATTATAAGCTGTGTGAGCTGAGCAGTCAGACAGATATATAATATATATAGATGATGCAGCACACTGGGCTGAGCCTGAGCAGTGCACACAGATATGGTATGTGACTGAGTCACTGTGTGTATCGCTTTTTTCAGGCAGAGAACGGATATATTAAATAAACTGCACTGTCTGGTGGTCACTCACTAGTAAACTCTCTGCACTCTCTACACTTCTACAGTACTCCTCCTAGTCCTAAGCTCCAGTAAATCTCTCTCTCTTATAATCTAAATGGAGAGGACGCCAGCCACGTCCTCTCCCTATCAATCTCAATGCACGTGTGAAAATGGCGGCGACGCGCGGCTCCTTATATAGAATCCGAGTCTCGCGAGAATCCGACAGCGTCATGATGACGTTCGGGCGCGCTCGGGTTAACCGAGCAAGGCGGGAGGATCCGAGTCTGCTCGGACCCGTGAAAAAAACCATGAAGTTCGTGCGGGTTCGGATTCAGAGAAACCGAACCCGCTCATCTCTAGTAAAGATACCATGATATGAGGATCCCCATCTTTTCCATCGTGAGTAATGGTACGCCTTATCACACGTGTTAAAGAAACCATTATATGTACTTATTCCCTGCTTACTAAGTAAGTGAGGTACGCTGTGGTCAGACGCTATACCTATATTGTCTATATGAGAAATTCTGTGTGCTTCAATCTGCTTCCATTAATGTGATAAAGAAACTGCTTACGTGCACCAATTCTTGTCTCACTATGTAAGTGAGGTACGCAGCGGCTAGATACTATATCCACATTTTTTCATATGAAAAAACGAAGTTGCTGTGTAAAGATACCTTGATGTGCTTTAACTTGTTCCTCACTATGTAAGTGAGGTACGCACGTCACCATACAGTCATTACAACTATAAAATACCATCAGATATAGTTCTGTTCATGTATTTGATTATTGAAGAAATGTCACTATAAGAACTACAATATAGATCATCATTTGAGACATTCCTACACACGTTTTTTCTTTCCTTTTATTATTTCATCCATGGATCACTGAGCATATCCAAGTATCCAGAGAGGAGATCACATCTGGGAAGAAAGACTCTCAGCAATAGACGTTAAGTATACCCCTGGGTCTCCTTTTTTGCAAATCTTTCTCCTCACAGACCTAATAGCGCCATCTTCTTCACAACCTTCACATTTTTTCCATTAGAATTTATTGGACTAAATTGGGATAAGTCCAACTGTGAAGTAAAGAGGCAGCCACTTGTCAATTGAAGCGCCAAGTAATACTCCAAAAACCCCACACTCTATTTACCAGCAGGGTTTTCAAATTAGGAGCCCTTTTGTAGATAAACGTTGGACGGTTAGGCAGCAGTCCCCCCAAAATGTGGTCTTTCCTGAGGATGCTCCAATTCCGTCTGACCGATTTTTCAAGGGCTTTATATTGAGAGTTGTAGCCGGTAATGAACGCCCACTCAAACCTTTCTTTATTGGAAGGTTTCCTTGGTTTCTCCACCAGCAGTTCCATCCTATCAACTTTTTCTACCCTCTCCATTGCTACATCAATCTTAGCAGTGTCATACCCGCTCATTTCGATTCTCCTTTTTAAATCTTGAGCTTGGTCATGATACACCTTAGCCTCTGAACAATTCCTTTTAACTCTTTTTAATTGTCCATATGGAATAGAGTCTAACCAGTTAAAATGGTGGCAACTCTCAGCATGTATATACATCAAGGAATCAGTCTCCTTCGTATACGTGCTGGTGGAGAGGATCCCTCCCTCTGCTTTGAGGGTCAAATCCAAAAAATTGACAGTCAATTTACTAGTGGTAAGTGACAATTCTATATTGAGAGTGTTGGAATTCAGATATTCACAAAAAGTTTCCAGCCCTGTCTGGTCTCCTCTCCAAATAAACAGTACATCATCGATGTAGCGCTTCCAGGACACCAGGTTTGCTCCAAAAGGGTGGCCTGTGTAAACAAAATCAGACTCCCATTTGCCCATAAAGATATTAGCGTAGCTTGGAGCGAACCTGGTGCCCATAGCCGTGCCGACCCGTTGTATATAATACTCCCCCTCCACAACAAAATAGTTGTTAGTGAGAATGAACTGGATGCCCTCCATAAAAAAAAGTTGCAGGTTGTTCTCCAAAGAACTGGCTCCCAAATAGGATGTAACTGCATCCATCCCTGCCTTATGGTCAATAATAGAATAGAGGGACCTGACATCGGCAGTAACCAACACAAATTCCTCCTCCCATGTTATCGTTGATAGAAAGTTGAGCAAGTCCTTGGTGTCCCTTAAGTGCGAGGGATTGGTAAGTACCAAGGGTTGCAGAAAATAAAATTTTGCCACCGTGTACGGTCCCGCCCTGGCACCCTGGAGCTTGTTATGATGTGTGGGCACCAGAACCAGCACCTTCTGCCCTACTCCAAAGACCCAAGCACGCGCGCCCTGGTCATACCAAGTCTTCTGCTTGGTCTGTGCTTCCGCAAGATTCGCTTGCTCTAGTCCCATGAGATTCTCTAACCGATCTCTGAGCTTCAACACATACTCCACCACGGACTCCTCCTGGTGGATCAGCTCCCCCTCCCAAGACTCCCGGAACAGGTCAAGAGGTCCACGGACTCTGCGGCCATATAGTAACTCGAAGGGCGAGAATCCGGTCGACTCCTGGGGCACCTCCCGATATGCAAACAGGAGGTGCGGCAGGTATCGCTCCCAGTCTCCCCCCTCCGAAGTCACAAATGCCCGTAGCATCTGCTTCAGAGTGCCATTGAATCTCTCGCAAAGTCCGTTAGTCTGGGGATGATAGGGGGCAGTGCGGAGTTGACGCACTCCGCACCTCGCCCAGAGACACTGGACCAGATCACTCTTGAACTGCGTCCCTTGATCAGTTAGGATCTCACTGGGGAACCCTACTCTACTAAATATGCCTAGCAGAGCATCCGCTACCTTTTCCGCAGTGATGGTGGACAGAGCCACAGCCTCTGGATACCGGGTAGCATAATCCACCACGGTGAGGATGTATCTCTTCCCCGATCTACTGGGCACAGGTAGGGGACCTACTATGTCCACGGCCACACGTTGGAAAGGTTCCCCGACTATTGGCAAAGACCTCAGGGGAGCCCGGGCACTGGGGCGTCCAAGCCGTTGGCATACATCACAGGACTTACAGTAGGTCCGGACGTCATCCGACACTCCGGGACAAAAAAAGTTCTGTGTCAGGCGCCTCAGTGTTCGGTCCCTCCCCTGGTGTCCCACCAAAGGAATTTCGTGTGCAACTGACATCAGTTGCTCCTGAAAGCTCCTGGGAACCACCAGTTGAACTTGCTCCCGCACTGGACTATCCCCTTCTACCTTGGCTACCCGGTACAGTAACCCTTTCCACCAGGTCACACTCCCTGCCCCCATCCCAGAAAGGCCGCGGCCAGCTTGGCGCCTCATACCTTCCAGGGATGGGTCAGAGAGCTGAGCTTCCCTAAACTCCTGCCTGCGGCCCTCACTTTCTCCTAAGTCTGGACACTCTACAGGGGGAATATTGGGGTCAGTCAAGTTGGGGTCAGTCATGGTAGGGTCGGGGTGGTCGCTCATACTCACTGCCGGAGTTGGCAAACTACTAGGGACAGGAGCATCACTGGGCACCCCCACAGGATTCAACAAACTGGAACCGACATCCTCTGTGTTGCTAGGGGACGTAGGCCCACCAGAGGCAAGGGGCAGATGTGCTGATCTGGCCACTGTGGTCTTTTCCTCTGGGATGGCTGACGCTGTGGTTGGCAGTTGTTCAGCCGCTGTGGTCTCTTCCTCTGGGCTGGGCTGTGCTGGCATAGACGTTGAAGACTGTAGTCTGGCCACTTGACTCCGGGTGATGGCGTTAGCAAAGGCAGTAACGATTCCTCCACCGAGATCATTCCCCAAGACGACATCAGTTGGGAGGCCATCCATTACGGCAACATCTCTTAGCTCTTGTCCAGCTCCCCAGTCGAGGTAGACACTGGCTATGGGCACTTCTCACTCTAGCCCATCGGCCACGGTAACTTTTGCAGTGCAACCCTGCAGTACTGCAGCAGGATCGACAAGGTGGGGGCTCACAACGGTTATGGAGGCCCCAGAGTCTCTTAAGCCTTCGCCCTGCAGGGACCCCACTTGGACCGCCTGCAGGTGCCTCCACATATTTGGTGGGGGCTTCTTAGCCATACAGGTGACTCTCTCCGCAGAGCCTACCTGTTCCTCGCCACACTCCATCGGACTGACAGGAGGGGGTACAGTCTCTGAAGGCTCACCTCCACGGGTTAAGCAAGCAATCCGGGTTCCAGCACTCGGATTTGGGGCACGAGTCTGGGGTGCTTGGGATGCAGGACAGTTCATACTCAGATGTCCGATTTTCCCACAGCCATAGCACTTTTTGTCCAGGCGTGGCTCCGATGTCTTCTGATTACTGGCAGGGGCACTGCGGGGCGGTTGCTGGCCAAAAGCACCCGGGTTGGAAGATGCTTGCTTTGGGGGGCAATGAGCTGAAGAGGGGTGTCCCCCTGGTGGTACAGTCTTTTGGGGCTGGCTGCTGGTTGGGCGCTTCTGCCCATGTGGCCGAATTGCCACATACTTGTCTGCTAACTGGGCAGCCATCTTTAAGATGGGTGGCTCCCGGTCTAGCACCCACTCCTTCACTTCTGGGGCGCACCTACGATAGAACTGCTCCCTGCAGATCAGGTCAATCAGTGCGTCCCAGGTAGTGGCTTCCGAATCCGTTACCCACTTCACCACGTACTGCCGCAGCTGGGTGGCGAACTGCTCATGGGTGTTGCTAGGATTCTTGGGCAAGTCTCTGAACTTCTTCCTGTAAGACTCTGGAGTGATGAAGAATCGCTGGAGGAGGGCATTCGCAACTGCGTCGTAGTCCCCACAGTCCTCCGTGGCCACTCCTCGATAGGCCTCCAATGCCTCTCCATGCAGAGTGGGCACAAGGTGTCTCAACCACTCCGACTTGGGTAAATCGTGTAGTTGGCAAGTCCTTTCAAAAACTTGCAAATGTCCATCAATGTCCCCATCACTGTCTGCAAACTTGGCAAACTGAACGCGCCCTGATCTGTGTACAACAGCTGACAATGGCTCCCGGGGTACCACGGCTTGTGATGCCCGCTCCACATGCCACATCCGAATGACAAGCATGCGTTCTTGCTCCGTTGCCCTTTCCCCCAATTCTGCTAGCCCATCTGCTAGGGTATCCGGGCCGCCCCCCTGGGACGTTGGAATCCTGGCCCTGCTAGGGATTGCTGGTAAACATTGCTGCTGTGAGAGAGGGCGGGCCTTGTGGGTCTCACCGGTTCCTTACGAAGGTCCACTGTTGGGCCATCCTCTGCGATGTTGACGCCGTCAGTGCTTTCCACCTCTGCCCGATGGGACTCCTCCAAGCTCATGAGCGCCGCCTTCATGACGCTTCTGGACGCGTTGAAAGGGATATCCACACCCTTCTCCTGGCACACGATCTCCAGATCATCCTTGGACATTCCGCTGAATTCCGCCATCTTGTGCGTTCTCCTGCGCTGCAGTTACTCCTCTCCTGAGTAACTCGGCTTCTCCAATCGGGTGATGAAAAGCCGCCTGGGATTATCCCACCGCTATGCCACCAATTTCTGTGACAGGACGGTTCCGTACGAAAGCACTCACCGCTTTCGCGTCCCGTCTCCTGTGCACAGAATGGAAGGTTAGGTCACACGGGACCTGACCACATAGGGGATTCCCGCTTACCGTCAGTAACTGCCTGTTACTGACTCCACCCACTGCGCTGTGGGCAGGTTTATGCTGCCACCACCAAACTCCTAACCTGCCATGGCGTTTGGAACCACGGTTCTGCTCTGTATGTGTGCGACACACTGCCTTACCACACCTGTGTGGTGTTGGCGATACCCCACTAGCCACTTGCTAGGCCTCTACCGGTAGCTGGCGGAAGGCGGAACTTGGAGATGTTAGGTGCTTCCCTGGACAGCCGGAGGACGGGGCTAGGTTTGCATAACCCTGTAGGTCACAAGATGAAGCAATCTTCTTGAGGCAGATGAGATGTTTATTTGCTCAATAATAGCCTTAAAAAAGACTCTTCCCTATTGCTAGGGGCAACAGCATACAGCAAGATGTTCCAGCAGAATAAAGAAGGTACAAAAATAATCTGGAGGCACGCAGGCCTCCTTTTTATGTCAATATTCCACACAGTACCACAGGGGGGTAAGCCCTCCCTGTCTTCTCCAACCAATCAGGTTATCGCACAAAATATAAATAAATTACATTTTACAAGGATGTCAGTAAGTGCAAAAAACAATATCCTCCTTCCTGTCACCCAGACAACGTTTGGTATCAGATTAACATTCACTATTGATAAATTTATCACATAGCTTCAAAATACAAATGTTTCTGGTCATTCACATCTTCAGGCAAACCCAGTGTTTGGGATTACAACAGGAAAGGCTATACAACACATCAACCAGTCTTCCTTCCTGCATCTGCCATTCAGGGTTCGTATATCAATTAAATCATTACATGAAACAGGTTCCAAGCCCAGAACTACTTTACATATGGGATAAGGAGATTCCCCGTCAGTAACATCCCTCTCTAAGGAACTTACACATCAAAAGGTTTTGTCATTCACACCTCTCTGCTAGGACAGGGCCATTAGTATGCCACTTCCTACTGACAGGAGATGATTATTCAGACATTGATAAGAGTAAGTGCATTTTCCCCTTTAAAATACAGGTGACCATATCTTGAATATAAAATAAATACAGTTAAACATGCAATCCTACAATTGTGCACAGAGCACTACATATGACATGTTAAAACACATCATTAAACAAACTTTTAAACAGTCCGCGCCCAGCGCCGTAAGTACGTTTAACAGTGACGCCAAGCGCCCATTGTCCCTTAATATGGCGCCGGGCACGAGGGTTAACCCCTTCAGTGCCGCAGCGGCCATTGTCCACGTGGGCTGGGGTCTCTCCGGCCACAATATTATTCATAACATTGATGACATCAATAAGTTTCATGATAGTGTCCCTTGTAATATCCTATGATATCAAAGTCTGGTTGTCACAGGAACAGCTCCACTCGGTTCATACGGTATAATCAATATACAAATTGCAATGAGTGCATCTTTAAATGCATTCAAGCAGCTATTGTGTGTGTGTGTGTGTGTGTGTGTGTGTGTGTGTGTGTGTGTGTGTGTGTGTGACCACACAATTTGAATAAAAAATCATACATCCTCAGCACTCACCTAATTACATTCCAAACTATCTTAGTTTCATCTAAAATCAGGGAATGTTAGGTTCCAAAATATTGCAATAATTTGTCAGGCTCACCAACCACGTCAAGGTCTCCCCCTCAAGTCAGACCCTACTCTGAATCTCAAATAACAAATAAGCATTGCTCTGCATTATTTTGCTCCGAATATCACACAGATTTGAAATACAATTTATGTTTCTGCCATGGGTTAAAGTGCTGGCTCACTGGCTTAACGAGACAGAACCACACCCAAGCATATCAATTAATAAACACTTGGGGAATAAGCTGCCAAAACTTGATTTACGGTACATAATGGAAATAGGGGTGCAGGAGAAATATATATATATATATATATATATATTGTTTGTTCACTTCACATGCATATATAAGCCTTGTGACTCCATGCCGTTTGAACTGAGCTGCAAGTTAAGAAAATATAATATGAAAAAATATATTGATCTATTTGTTTGTTTATTAACAGTTTCTGATATAGCACAGCATATTCTGTTGCGCTTTGTTTGTACTGTTTAGTGCGTTTTACTCTAGTGACTCCATGCAGTGATCTACAAATTGAAAAATAGATAACAATCAGTTTAGAGAAGAGCAACCAAATACTAGTGCAGCAGCTGCTGCTACCAGTCATGATGATGATGTTATTACAGCAACGTCATCTACTAAAGCCGATGCTCAAGGGCATAGCTGGTCTAAATCAGGGCATCTAAAATAAAAAACCCAAAATACAGTGGTAAAGAAAAAAAACACCACTATTAAAGGGAAATGGTGCAGAAAAACATAAAATTGGCAACATGTTATTCACCACACGCAGTGGCAAGGAAAGGCTCAGATCATGGCTTTTATTTATGAGTGGTGGTTCTGAAACTGTCAGTGAGGCATCTTATTCTGCCTCTCTTTTCAGAGTCTAGAAGAGGTGTAAAAAATGAAACCCACTAAGGCAGTAGAACAAACTGTGCATTAAGAACTGTCACACATTCCTGAGGAACATTTAGGGGTGTCAACTTTACCTATGTGTGAGTCTGACATTTCTCACACTGTCTTCATAGAGAAGCCTCTTTCATCTCCTTCCACCTTTTCTGCACATGCGGGGAGCAGTACAAGTAAAGATGGTAATGAGGACATAATAGAAATTGAGGATTCATGTGTGGAAGTGGAACAGGATGAGAGGTATATGTGTGTACTACTATACGACACTGAAGATGAGGATGTTGATGATGTTGTTTGTGTAAGTCAGTCACCAGTGGCTGCAATTCTTGCTCATGAGAAAAAGGCAGCTATTGTGACCAAACAAGCCACCTCTTGTGGGAATATTTTTCCCAAAATCCTGACAATGGGGGTAATTTAGACCTGATCGCTAGGCTGCATTTTCTCACAGCCTACGATCAGGTCTGAACTGCGCATGTGTATGCACTGCAATGCGCTGGCACTTCGCACGGGTACAAAGCGGATCGCCGCTCAGTGATGGGTTTGTACGACGGATCCATTCGCACGGGCGTTCGCAAGAAGATTGACAGGAAGAAAGTGTTTCTGGGTGTCCACTGACCATTTTCAGGGAGTGCATGGAAAAACGCAGGCATGTCCAAGCGTTTGCAGGAAGGGATCCTGACGTTAATTCTGGTCCTGGACAGGCTGATGTGATCGCAGCGGCTGAGTAAGTCCTGGGCTGCACAGAGACTGCACAAAATCAGTTTGTGCAGCTCTGCTACACATGCGTTAGCACACTTACATAGCTAAAATACACTCCCGTATGGGGGGCGAATATCTGATCGCAGCAGTGCAAAAATCGCTTGCTAGCAATCAGGTCTGAATTAGGTCCAATGTTCGTGAAGGCATCTGCTGCATTTGTGAGGTCAAAGTTAGTAGAGGTAGGGACGTTAGCCATCTAGGCACCACCTCTATGTTACATTATTTGAGACAAATTCATGAAATTTATTTTACAAAATTATAATAATTTGTTGTAATTAACTCCCTCATCATCAACTTTCTCATTAGCGATTGGAGGTAGTCCTTCACAATTTTTGTGGGGGCCCAAACAAACTAGTCACAAAAGTGTCAGTCCCTGTCGCTGAAGTGCTTGGTTTGTTAAACTGTGCATGTCTTTTTTAATATCCAACTTAAGGTTGGTTTGGAGGGCCCAAGGACAATTCCATCTTGCACCACTTTTCTTTTCTGTCATAGCTGTGTGGTAATGTTTCTTAGATGTTCTACAAACTGCCACGTGTTTGTGTAGCTGCTCTGCCTCCTGAAAGATGGGTGAATAGAGGCAGATCTGAATTCAGAGGCATGGGGGTCCGGGGCAGAAAATGGTCAAGTATGAAGGCTCTATGCTCAGCTGTGACATGTGCTGTATAGGTGTGACCAGTGCTGTGCGGGTTTGATCATGCTGTGCGGGTGTGATCAGTGCTGTGTGGGTGTGATCAGTGCTGTATAGGTGTGATCAGTGCTGTATGGGTGTAATCAGTGCTGGGGGGTGTGATCAGTGCTGTGCGGGTGTGATCAGTGCTGTGTGGGTGTGATCAGTGCTGTATAGGGGTGATCAGTGCTATGCTGGTGTGATCAGTGCTGTGTGGGTGTGATCAGTGCTGTGCGGGTGTGATCAGTGCTGTGTGGGTGTGATCAGTGCTGTATAGGTGTGGTCAGTGCTATGCTGGTGTGATCAGTGCTGTGTGGATGTAATCAGTGCTGTACAGGTGTGATCAGTGCTATGCTGGTGTGATCAGTGCTGTGTGGGTGTGATCAGTGCTGTGTGGGTGTGATCAGTGCTGTGCGGGTGTGATCAGTGCTGTGTGGGTGTGATCAGTGCTGTATAGGTGTGATCAGTGCTATGCTGGTGTGATCAGTGCTGTGTGGGTGTGATCAGTGCTGTGTGGGTGTGATCAGTGCTGTGCGGGTGTGATCAGTGCTTTGTGGGTGTGATCAGTGCTGTATAGGTGTGATCAGTGCTATGCTGGTGTGATCAGAGCTGTGCGGGTGTGATCAGTGCTGGGGGGTGTGATCAGTGCTGTGCGGGTGTGATCAGTGCTGTGCGGGTGTGATCAGTGCTGGGGGGGGTGATCAGTGCTGTGCGGGTTTGATCAGTGATGTGGGGGGATGAGCAGTGATGTGGGGGTGTAACCATTACTGCAATAGTGTGACCAGTGCTGTGCGGGTGTGATCAGTGCTGTGTGAGTGTGATCAGTGCTGGGGGGGGGGGGGGGTGAGCAGTAATTTGGGGGTGTAACCATTACTGCAATAGTGTGACCAGTGTTGTGCGGGTGTGATCAGTGCTGTGTGAGTGTGATTAGTGCTGTGCGGGTGTAACCATTACTGCAATAGTGTGATCAGTGCTGTGTGAGTGTGATCAGTGCTGTGCGGGTGTGATCAGTGCTGTGGGAGTGTGATCAGTGCTGTGGGGGTGTGATCAGTGCTGTGGGGGTGTGATCAGTGCTGTGGGAGTGTGATCAGTGCTGTGGGAGTGTGATCAGTGCTGTGTGAGTGTGATCAGTGCTGTGCGGGTGTGATCAGTGCTGTGGGAGTGTGATCAGTGCTGTGGGGGTGTGATCAGTGCTGTGGGGGTGTGATCAGTGCTGTGGGAGTGTGATCAGTGCTGTGGGAGTGTGATCAGTGCTGTGGGAGTGTGATCAGTGCTGTGCGGGTGTGATCAGTGCTGTGCGGGTGTGATCAGTGCTGAGGGGTTGTGATCAGTGCTGTGGGGTTGTGATCAGTGCTGTGCGGGTGTGATCAGTGCTGTGGGAGTGTGATCAGTGCTGTGCGGGTGTGATCAGTGCTGTGGGGGTGTGATCAGTGCTGTGGGAGTGTGATCAGTGCTGTGCGGGTGTGATCAGTGCTGTGGGGGTGTGATCAGTGCTTTGCGGGTGTGATCAGTGCTGTGGGAGTGTGATCAGTGCTGTGGGAGTGTGATCAGTGCTGTGCGGGTGTGATCAGTGCTGTGGGGTTGTGATCAGTGCTGTGGGGGTGTGATCAGTGCTGTTGGGGTGTGGCCAGCTCCACATTGTGGGTGTGGCCAGCTCCACATTGGATAGGGAGAATACTGTAATACCACAACTCGAGGGACCTTAGGGAGGGGGTGGGGCCATTATGATGTGAATGTATAACAATCACGCCATCCCCATGAAACCAAGAATCACAGTATTTTGTCACTGGACGAGGCTTAATGATGTAAAGAGTCCGGCCCGGAATGCAAAAGTCGGCAACGTTCAACTAATGTCTCCCTAAATACGTAAACGTAAAAATTTATGAAAATTGAAATTCAGTTTTAATACTTGATTTACAGCTGATGTGCGAGCGGCTGGTGATCATTAGAGATGAGCGGGTTCGGTTTCTCTGAATCCGAACCCGCCAGAACTTCATGTTTTTTTTCACGGGTCCGAGCGACTCGGATCTTCCCGCCTTGCTCGGTTAACCCGAGCGCGCCCGAACGTCATCATGACGCTGTCGGATTCTCGCGAGGCTCGGATTCTATCGCGAGACTCGGATTCTATATAAGGAGCCGCGCGTCGCCGCCATTTTCACACGTGCATTGAGATTGATAGGGAGAGGACGTGGCTGGCGTCCTCTCCGTTTAGACACTTGATTTACTAATTTTGGGGAGCATTAGGAGTACTCAGTAGTGTACAGTGCAGAGTTTTGCTGATAGTGACCAGTGACCACCACTTTTATTTATAATCCGTTCTCTGCCTGAAAAAAGCGATACACAGCACACAGTGACTCAGTCACATACCATATCTGTGTGCACTGCTCAGGCTCAGGCCAGTGTGCTGCATCATCTATTATCTATATATAATATTATATATCTGTCTGACTGCTCAGCTCACACAGCTTATAATTGTGGGGGAGACTGGGGAGCACTACTGCAGTGCCAGTTATAGGTTATAGCAGGAGCCAGGAGTACATAATATATTATATAGTGAGTGACCACCAGACACACAGTGCAGTTTATTTAATATATCCGTTCTCTGCCTGAAAAAAGCGATACACACAGTGACTCAGTCAGTCACATACCATATCTGTGTGCACTGCTCAGGCTCAGGCCAGTGTGCTGCATCATCTATATATATTATATATCTGTCTGACTGCTCAGCTCACACAGCTTATAATTGTGGGGGAGACTGGGGAGCACTACTGCAGTGCCAGTTATAGGTTATAGCAGGAGCCAGGAGTACATAATATTATATTAAAATTAAACAGTGCACACTTTTGCTGCAGGAGTGCCACTGCCAGTGTGACTAGTGACCAGTGACCTGACCACCAGTATATAATATTAGTAGTATACTATCTCTTTATCAACCAGTCTATATTAGCAGCAAACACAGTACAGTGCGGTAGTTCACGGCTGTGGCTACCTCTGTGTCGGCACTCGGCAGCCCGTCCATAATTGTATATACCACCTAACCGTGGTTTTTTTTTCTTTCTTTATACATACATACTAGTTACGAGTATACTATCTCTTTATCAACCAGTCTATATATTAGCAGCAGACACAGTACAGTGCGGTAGTTCACGGCTGTGGCAACCTCTGTGTCGGCACTCGGCAGCCCGTCCATAATTGTATATACCACCTAACCGTGGTTTTTTTTTCTTTCTTTATACATACATACTAGTTACGAGTATACTATCTCTTTATCAACCAGTCTATATATTAGCAGCAGACACAGTACAGTGCGGTAGTTCACGGCTGTGGCTACCTCTGTGTCGGCACTCGGCAGCCCGTCCATAATTGTATATACCACCTAACCGTGGTTTTTTTTTCTTTCTTTATAGTCATACTAGTTACGAGTATACTATCTCTTTATCAACCAGTCTATATTAGCAGCAGACACAGTACAGTGCGGTAGTTCACGGCTGTGGCTACCTCTGTGTCGGCACTCGGCAGCCCGTCCATAATTGTATATACCACCTAACCGTGGTTTTTTTTTCTTTCTTTATACATACATACTAGTTACGAGTATACTATCTCTTTATCAACCAGTCTATATTAGCAGCAGACACAGTACAGTGCGGTAGTTCACGGCTGTGGCTACCTCTGTGTCGGCACTCGGCAGCCCGTCCATAATTGTATATACCACCTAACCGTGGTTTTTTTTTCTTTCTTTATACATACATACTAGTTACGAGTATACTATCTCTTTATCAACCAGTCTATATATTAGCAGCTGACACAGTACAGTGCGGTAGTTCACGGCTGTGGCTACCTCTGTGTCGGCACTCGGCAGCCCGTCCATAATTGTATATACCACCTAACCGTGGTTTTTTTTTCTTTCTTTATACATACATACTAGTTACGAGTATACTATCTCTTTATCAACCAGTCTATATATTAGCAGCAGACACAGTACAGTGCGGTAGTTCACGGCTGTGGCTACCTCTGTGTCGGCACTCGGCAGCCCGTCCATAATTGTATATACCACCTAACCGTGGTTTTTTTTTCTTTCTTTATACATACATACTAGTTACGAGTATACTATCTCTTTATCAACCAGTCTATATATTAGCAGCAGACACAGTACAGTGCGGTAGTTCACGGCTGTGGCTACCTCTGTGTCGGCACTCGGCAGCCCGTCCATAATTGTATATACCACCTAACCGTGGTTTTTTTTTCTTTCTTTATACATACATACTAGTTACGAGTATACTATCTCTTTATAAACCAGTCTATATATTAGCAGCAGACACAGTACAGTGCGGTAGTTCACGGCTGTGGCTACCTCTGTGTCGGCACTCGGCAGCCCGTCCATAATTGTATATACCACCTAACCGTGGTTTTTTTTTCTTTCTTTATACATACATACTAGTTACGAGTATACTATCTCTTTATCAACCAGTCTATATATTAGCAGCAGACACAGTACAGTGCGGTAGTTCACGGCTGTGGCTACCTCTGTGTCGGCACTCGGCAGCCCGTCCATAATTGTATATACCACCTAACCGTGGTTTTTTTTTCTTTCTTTATACATACATACTAGTTACGAGTATACTATCTCTTTATCAACCAGTCTATATATTAGCAGCAGACACAGTACAGTGCGGTAGTTCACGGCTGTGGCTACCTCTGTGTCGGCACTCGGCAGCCCGTCCATAATTGTATATACCACCTAACCGTGGTTTTTTTTTCTTTCTTTATACATACATACTAGTTACGAGTATACTATCTCTTTATCAACCAGTCTATATATTAGCAGCAGACACAGTACAGTGCGGTAGTTCACGGCTGTGGCTACCTCTGTGTCGGCACTCGGCAGCCCGTCCATAATTGTATATACCACCTAACCGTGGTTTTTTTTCCTTTCTTTATACATACATACTAGTTACGAGTATACTATCTCTTTATCAACCAGTCTATATATTAGCAGCAGACACAGTACAGTGCGGTAGTTCACGGCTGTGGCTACCTCTGTGTCGGCACTCGGCAGCCCGTCCATAATTGTATATACCACCTAACCGTGGTTTTTTTTTCTTTCTTTATACATACATACTAGTTACGAGTATACTATCTCTTTATCAACCAGTCTATATATTAGCAGCAGACACAGTACAGTGCGGTAGTTCACGGCTGTGGCTACCTCTGTGTCGGCACTCGGCAGCCCGTCCATAATTGTATACTAGTATCCAATCCATCCATCTCCATTGTTTACCTGAGGTGCCTTTTAGTTGTGCCTATTAAAATATGGAGAACAAAAATGTTGAGGTTCCAAAATTAGGGAAAGATCAAGATCCACTTCCACCTCGTGCTGAAGCTGCTGCCACTAGTCATGGCCGAGACGATGAAATGCCAGCAACGTCGTCTGCCAAGGCCGATGCCCAATGGCATAGTACAGAGCATGTCAAAACCAAAACACCAAATATCAGTAAAAAAAGGACTCCAAAACCTAAAATAAAATTGTCGGAGGAGAAGCGTAAACTTGCCAATATGCCATTTACCACACGGAGTGGCAAGGAACGGCTGAGGCCCTGGCCTATGTTCATGGCTAGTGGTTCAGCTTCACATGAGGATGGAAGCACTCAGCCTCTCGCTAGAAAACTGAAAAGACTCAAGCTGGCAAAAGCACCGCAAAGAACTGTGCGTTCTTTGAAATCCCAAATCCACAAGGAGAGTCCAATTGTGTCGGTTGCGATGCCTGACCTTCCCAACACTGGACGTGAAGAGCATGCGCCTTCCACCATTTGCACGCCCCCTGCAAGTGCTGGAAGGAGCACCCGCAGTCCAGTTCCTGATAGTCAGATTGAAGATGTCAGTGTTGAAGTACACCAGGATGAGGAGGATATGGGTGTTGCTGGCGCTGGGGAGGAAATTGACCAGGAGGATTCTGATGGTGAGGTGGTTTGTTTAAGTCAGGCACCCGGGGAGACACCTGTTGTCCGTGGGAGGAATATGGCCGTTGACATGCCAGGTGAAAATACCAAAAAAATCAGCTCTTCGGTGTGGAGGTATTTCACCAGAAATGCGGACAACAGGTGTCAAGCCGTGTGTTCCCTTTGTCAAGCTGTAATAAGTAGGGGTAAGGACGTTAACCACCTCGGAACATCCTCCCTTATACGTCACCTGCAGCGCATTCATAATAAGTCAGTGACAAGTTCAAAAACTTTGGGTGACAGCGGAAGCAGTCCACTGACCAGTAAATCCCTTCCTCTTGTAACCAAGCTCACGCAAACCACCCCACCAACTCCCTCAGTGTCAATTTCCTCCTTCCCCAGGAATGCCAATAGTCCTGCAGGCCATGTCACTGGCAAGTCTGACGAGTCCTCTCCTGCCTGGGATTCCTCCGATGCATCCTTGCGTGTAACGCCTACTGCTGCTGGCGCTGCTGTTGTTGCCGCTGGGAGTCGATGGTCATCCCAGAGGGGAAGTCGTAAGCCCACTTGTACTACTTCCAGTAAGCAATTGACTGTTCAACAGTCCTTTGCGAGGAAGATGAAATATCACAGCAGTCATCCTACTGCAAAGCGGATAACTGAGTCCTTGACAACTATGTTGGTGTTAGACGTGCGTCCGGTATCCGCCGTTAGTTCACAGGGAACTAGACAATTTATTGAGGCAGTGTGCCCCCGTTACCAAATACCATCTAGGTTCCACTTCTCTAGGCAGGCGATACCGAGAATGTACACGGACGTCAGAAAAAGACTCACCAGTCTCCTAAAAAATGCAGTTGTACCCAATGTCCACTTAACCACGGACATGTGGACAAGTGGAGCAGGGCAGGGTCAGGACTATATGACTGTGACAGCCCACTGGGTAGATGTATGGACTCCCGCCGCAAGAACAGCAGCGGCGGCACCAGTAGCAGCATCTCGCAAACGCCAACTCTTTCCTAGGCAGGCTACGCTTTGTATCACCGCTTTCCAGAATACGCACACAGCTGAAAACCTCTTACGGCAACTGAGGAAGATCATCGCGGAATGGCTTACCCCAATTGGACTCTCCTGTGGATTTGTGGCATCGGACAACGCCAGCAATATTGTGTGTGCATTAAATATGGGCAAATTCCAGCACGTCCCATGTTTTGCACATACCTTGAATTTGGTGGTGCAGAATTTTTTAAAAAACGACAGGGGCGTGCAAGAGATGCTGTCGGTGGCCAGAAAAATTGCGGGACACTTTCGGCGTACAGGCACCACGTACAGAAGACTGGAGCACCACCAAAAACTACTGAACCTGCCCTGCCATCATCTGAAGCAAGAAGTGGTAACGAGGTGGAATTCAACCCTCTATATGCTTCAGAGGTTGGAGGAGCAGCAAAAGGCCATTCAAGCCTATACAATTGAGCACGATATAGGAGATGGAATGCACCTGTCTCAAGTGCAGTGGAGAATGATTTCAACGTTGTGCAAGGTTCTGATGCCCTTTGAACTTGCCACACGTGAAGTCAGTTCAGACACTGCCAGCCTGAGTCAGGTCATTCCCCTCATCAGGCTTTTGCAGAAGAAGCTGGAGGCATTGAAGAAGGAGCTAAAAGGGAGCGATTCCGCTAGGCATGTGGGACTTGTGGATGCAGCCCTTAATTCGCTTAACAAGGATTCACGGGTGGTCAATCTGTTGAAATCAGAGCACTACATTTTGGCCACCGTGCTCGATCCTAGATTTAAAGCCTACCTTGGATCTCTCTTTCCGGCAGACACAGGTCTGCTGGGGTTGAAAGACCTGCTGGTGACAAAATTGTCAAGTCAAGCGGAACGCGACCTGTCAACATCTCCTCCTTCACATTCTCCCGCAACTGGGGGTGCGAGGAAAAGGCTCAGAATTCCGAGCCCACCCGCTGGCGGTGATGCAGGGCAGTCTGGAGCGACTGCTGATGCTGACATCTGGTCCGGACTGAAGGACCTGACAACGATTACGGACATGTCGTCTACTGTCACTGCATATGATTCTCTCAACATTGATAGAATGGTGGAGGATTATATGAGTGACCGCATCCAAGTAGGCACGTCACACAGTCCGTACTTATACTGGCAGGAAAAAGAGGCAATTTGGAGGCCCTTGCACAAACTGGCTTTATTCTACCTAAGTTGCCCTCCCACAAGTGTGTACTCCGAAAGAGTGTTTAGTGCCGCCGCTCACCTTGTCAGCAATCGGCGTACGAGGTTACATCCAGAAAATGTGGAGAAGATGATGTTCATTAAAATGAATTATAATCAATTCCTCCGCGGAGACATTGACCAGCAGCAATTGCCTCCACAAAGTACACAGGGAGCTGAGATGGTGGATTCCAGTGGGGACGAATTGATAATCTGTGAGGAGGGGGATGTACACGGTGATATATCGGAGGGTGAAGATGAGGTGGACATCTTGCCTCTGTAGAGCCAGTTTGTGCAAGGAGAGATTAATTGCTTCTTTTTTGGGGGGGGTCCAAACCAACCCGTCATATCAGTCACAGTCGTGTGGCAGACCCTGTCACTGAAATGATGGGTTGGTTAAAGTGTGCATGTCCTGTTTTGTTTATACAACATAAGGGTGGGTGGGAGGGCCCAAGGACAATTCCATCTTGCACCTCTTTTTTCTTTTCTTTTTCTTTGCATCATGTGCTGATTGGGGAGGGTTTTTTTGGAAGGGACATCCTGCGTGACACTGCAGTGCCACTCCTAGATGGGCCCGGTGTTTGTGTCGGCCACTAGGGTCGCTAATCTTACTCACACAGTCAGCTACCTCATTGCGCCTCTTTTTTTCTTTGCGTCATGTGCTGTTTGGGGAGGGTTTTTTGGAAGGGACATCCTGCGTGACACTGCAGTGCCACTCCTAGATGAGCCCGGTGTTTATGTCGGCCACTAGGGTCGCTAATCTTACTCACACAGCTACCTCATTGCGCCTCTTTTTTTCTTTGCGTCATGTGCTGTTTGGGGAGGGTTTTTTGGAAGGGACATCCTGCGTGACACTGCAGTGCCACTCCTAGATGGGCCCGGTGTTTGTGTCGGCCACTAGGGTCGCTAATCTTACTCACACAGCTACCTCATTGCGCCTCTTTTTTTCTTTGCGTCATGTGCTGTTTGGGGAGGGTTTTTTGGAAGGGACATCCTGCGTGACACTGCAGTGCCACTCCTAGATGGGCCCGGTGTTTGTGTCGGCCACTAGGGTCGCTAATCTTACTCACACAGCTACCTCATTGCGCCTCTTTTTTTCTTTGCGTCATGTGCTGTTTGGGGAGGGTTTTTTGGAAGGGCCATCCTGCGTGACACTGCAGTGCCACTCCTAGATGGGCCCGGTGTTTGTGTCGGCCACTAGGGTCGCTAATCTTACTCACACAGCTACCTCATTGCGCCTCTTTTTTTCTTTGCGTCATGTGCTGTTTGGGGAGGGTTTTTTGGAAGGGACATCCTGCGTGACACTGCAGTGCCACTCCTAGATGGGCCCGGTGTTTGTGTCGGCCACTAGGGTCGCTAATCTTACTCACACAGCTACCTCATTGCGCCTCTTTTTTTCTTTGCGTCATGTGCTGTTTGGGGAGGGTTTTTTGGAAGGGACATCCTGCGTGACACTGCAGTGCCACTCCTAGATGGGCCCGGTGTTTGTGTCGGCCACTAGGGTCGCTTATCTTACTCACACAGCGACCTCGGTGCAAATTTTAGGACTAAAAATAATATTGTGAGGTGTGAGGTATTCAGAATAGACTGAAAATGAGTGTAAATTATGGTTTTTGAGGTTAATAATACTTTGGGATCAAAATGACCCCCAAATTCTATGATTTAAGCTGTTTTTTAGTGTTTTTTGAAAAAAACACCCGAATCCAAAACACACCCGAATCCGACAAAAAAAATTCGGTGAGGTTTTGCCAAAACGCGTTCGAACCCAAAACACGGCCGCGGAACCGAACCCAAAACCAAAACACAAAACCCGAAAAATTTCAGGCGCTCATCTCTAGTGATCATGTAATCACAATGATGGCCCTACTTGTATGTGGAGGCCTGGAGGCACACCCCAATCCGCCCAAATGTTAATCTGGCCCTGACTAGAGCAGAGGAATGAAATTTGGATCATAAAGATGAAGAGCTTCCAGAAATCAGGCCTTACCCTAACGCTCCGGATAGCGATCGATGTCCACCACATGTGCATGGTTCCAGGACACTCAGTGGAATCAGACTAAACTAATAACTAGCTACTAGTGATTTACTAAGCGGGATATGGCTCAGCTCAGGAAATGGCCGTATGTGAGCGATAAATACACTTTAGTGGGAAAGTGTGAATATTTTGGAAGATAAAGGTTATTATAGTGAAATTCTCTGCTTGGTGCTTCCTTATAGGCTAGCAAAGGTATTGCTGCAAAGTCAGAGGACTGCTACATGCATGCTGCAAAGGGAAAGTCAGTGCTTAAAGTGGTCCTACAGAGGTGGTGGAACTCAACTCCCCCCCCCCCCCCCCCCCACACACACACACACACCTCCAGTGCGCCTGCACAAAAAGGGCATGGTCTCAAAAAGAAAGGGGTGTGGTTACCCAATAGTATCCCCAATTCAAATTACACCGCACAGTAGCACTATCTTAGTCACATTACACCACATAGTAGTGTCCCTTATTCATGTTCTGACACACATTAGTACCCCTTATACACAAAGCCCACAGTAGTAGCACCCCAAATACACATAATGCCTACAACGGTAGTGCCCCTTATGCAATGCCCACTGTAGTGGTAGTACCCACCATGATAGTACCCCTTATGTAGAGCCCATAGTATTGGTGCCCCTTATGCAGTGCCCCCAGTAGTAGTGCCCCTTATGTCCCCAGAAGTGATGCCCTTTATGAAGTGCCCCTATACAATGCCCTGTGTAGTACTGACCCCAGTAGTTATGCCCGCTCTAGTTATGCCCCCAGTAGTTATGCCAGCTCTAGTTATGCCCCCAGTAGTTATGCCCGCTCTACTTATGCCCCCTGTAATTATGTCCCCTCCTGTAGATATGCCCCCTGTAGTTATGCCCCCTGTAGCTATGTCCCCTGTAGCTATGTCCCCTGTAGCTATGCCCCCTGTAGCTATGCCCCTGTAGATATGCCCCCAGTAGATATGCTCCCTTTAGTTATGCCCCCAGTAGTTAGGCCTCCAGTAGATATGTCTCCTGTAGTTATGCCCCAGTAGATATGCCCCCTGTAGTTATGCCCCCTGTAGATATGCCCCCAGTAGATATGACCCCTGTAGTTATGCCCCCTGTAGTTATGCCCCCAGTTGATAGGCCCTTTTTAGTTATATCCCCAGTAGATATGCCACTTTAGTTATGCCCCCAGTAGATATGACCCCTTTAGTTATGCCCCCAGTAGATATGCCCCCTGTAGATATGCCGCCTGTAGATATGCCCCCATAGTTATGCCCAAAATTAGTTATGCCCCCAGTAGATATGCCTTTAGTTATGCCCCCAGCAGATATGTCTCCTGTTGTTATGCCCGCTTTAGTTATGCCCCCTCTAGTAGCGCCAATTACACACCAACTCCCCCCCCCCCCCCCACAATATACTCACCTTCAGCCCCGCTCCTGCGTCCGACCGCTGCCGTCCTTCCTTGCTACCCGCTCCTCGGAACTATGGGAGAGACTTCATGACGTCTCTCCCATAGCGCTGCACAGCCGCACACTGCCGGAGCTCAAGAGTGAGCTCCTGCCTCCAGCTGCCGCTGTGGGGAGGGAGCCGGGCGCCCGCTGGTAACAAAATCTCAGCGGGTACCCGGCATCTACCTGCACGCTGGCTGACCTCCTGGGTTAGATGAGCCGGAGGAGGCGGAACTGGTTCTGTCTCCAAATGGAATGACAGAGGGGGACATTTACTAAGCAGTGATAAGAGCGGAGAAGTGTGCCAGTGGAGATATTTCCCCATCAACCAATCAGCAGCTCTGTATCATTTTATAGTATGCAAATTATAGATGTTACTTCAGTGCTGATTGGTTGCCATGGGCAACTACTCCACTGGCTCACTTCTCTGCTCTTATCACTGCTTAGTAAATGTCCCCCAATGCAGTTCCGCGCCGTTATGCCTCATTTTAACCTCTGGGTAACGTAACAAAGCAAAACATCCCCCAAATGATTACGTTTGCAATTTGATGCAAGTTGTGACAGTGAATACCTAACTACCGGAACAATTCATTATTGCCCAATTGCAGAGACAGCAGCTCCGATACAATCTACAGTAGATTGTGTTAGCGAGAGATAAATTGTGGCGCCTTCTAAAATTTCAATTACAATGTTAATATATATATTGTAGACCTCAGTGGTGGGAATGAGCCCATAAAGAATTGTTGTAATACTCTTCTCAGATGTTAGCATGCGGCACTTTGCAGCCATTGCGTACAATTGACTTGCCCCCCCCCTCCCCCCATGAGTCCAGTTGCATTTTAAGCCACCATCTTGCCTCTCTGTGCATCAGCCATAGTGAAGTCATTATCTTCTTGTCAAGAAAGAATATGCTGCCAAGTCTAATTAAATGTTAGAGAAGTCTCACTGAACAAAATAATGAACGGAGAAAATAAAATTGGACATAATGTAATTCCCACATGCCACTTATATAAATTTCTCTTAACGGTTAAATGTGATGAATGAAAGAAAGAAAAAAACAGCGTCAGTAAGATGGATTTCTCGCCCAGCTGCGTATGAAGCTGACAGGTCCGGCTCGCGCTGTGCTGCTGAGTAAGCTGGTCTGCGGCGGAGCACAAATTTGTTTCACATCTATAGTTCCGTAGAGCAAGGTGTAAAACACTCCGGTGCATGACAAGATCCTAATTTATACCTGCTGTAGAATCTATGACACATGGCGGATACAGTGACACTCGGAAAATGTGGATGTTTCTGTCACCGAGCGAAGCCAACGCTCCTGCAAATTGTTTACCGCCAGAAGATGCTGGTGTTTCCAAATGTTCAATGAAAAGTGTAACGTTAAGAAGAACACTCCCTGGTCTGCTCTGTCCCATCTGCAATGTAGAGGAATGGAAGATGTTATGTTATTCCTGATTAAAACAAAACAAAACCCAAATATATCGTGTTTTCATTTTCAGGGATTGCCGACTGGAAGACTGTACTGTGCAGCAAAAATGTGTCCGTCTCTTACACTTCATCTCATGTAGTCACATTTAGGATAAGCCCCGGCACCCAAACACACAAATATATATTTACAAGGAAGGGAAAGGACTTGCCACAGGTATCTGGAGGAGATTCTGCTCTAAAGCCGCATACATACAGAGCTATATAGTCCATATTGGTGGGAAACATAGGAGGTCATTCAGATCTGATCGCTGGGCTGCTAATTTTGCAGTCCTGTGATCAGATAGTCGCCGCCTCCAGGGGGAGTGAAAATTAGCTGTGCAAGTGTGCGATCGCATGTGTATGCCGAGCGGCGAAAATCTACTTTGTGCAGTCTGTGCGCAGCCCAGGACTTACTCCTATAGTGTGATGAGAACAGGCTGATTGGGACCGGTGCTGACGTCAGACACCCTCTTTGAAACCGTTTGGCCACGACTGCGTTTTTCTGGACAATCCCTGTAAATGCTCAGTTACCACCCACAAACGGCCTCTTCTTGCGAATGCCCGTGCGATCAGATTTTTCGCACCATCCCATCGCTGACCTGCTATGCTCGTTGTTGTTGTCCAGCGCGCGTGCGCATTGCGGTGTATGTGCAGCTAGGACCTGATCGCCCGCTGTGTTCACAGCAGCGATCAGATCTGAATTACCCCCATAGTGCATATCGCACAGTGTGTATACGCCTTGCGATGCCAATACGCAGTCCCGCGGGATCAGTATCGCAAGAAAAAATAGACTGTTCACGCAGGTCAATTTTGACTCGAAAGTGTACAATCTAGTTTCTAGCAGTGCCGTAACTAGACATTCTAGTGCTGTGTGCAAGAAACAGCATCGGTCCCCCCCCCCTTATTTAAAATAGGGACAGTGCGCACCGTAGGCGCTCGCCAACAATATAGGGGTGTGGCTTCATGGGGAAGGGGTGTGGCCACAAAATAATACCTGTTCATATTACGCTGCACAGTAGTCTCCACTATTCAAATTATGCCGCACAGTAGCACCACTACACCAGGTAGAGCCCCTGTCACACATTACGGCAGGCAGAGTCCCCTTTTTATACATCACAGCAGGCAGAGTCACCCTTTTTTACACATTACGGCAGACAGCGTCCCCCTTTTTACACATTACGGCAGACTGCGTCCCCTTTTTACACATAACGGCAGACAGAGTCACCCTTTTTTACACATTACAGCAGGCAGAGTCACCCTTTTTTACACATTACGGCAGGCAGAGTCCCCTTTTTTACACAACACAGCAACAGAGTCCTCCTTATACACAGTACGGCAGACACAGTCCCCCTTTTACACAGTATGGCAGGCAGAGTCCCCTTTTTATACATTATGGCAGGCAGAGTTCCCTTTTTACACATTACGGCAGGCAGAGTCCCCCTTTTTTACACATTACGGCAGACAGAGTCCCCTTTTTACACATTACGGCAGAGTACACTTTTTATACATTACGGCAGACAGATGTAGTTATCAGCCACATATATACTCTCTCTCCACCCTGGCACTCTCCCCTGTCAGTCCCTCTGCTTACCTCCTCATGCAGCTGCCGCTGCCGGACCTACCTCTGTGTGCGGGAGCCGGAGTGTGGGTGCAGGATCCGTGCACTACAGGGGTCATAAAGTGGGAGTCAGGCAGCCTGCCTCTGTGTGCGGGAGCCGGAGTGTGGGTGCAGGATCCATGCACTACAGGGGTCATAAAGTGGAAGCCAGGCAGCCTGCCTCTGTGTGCGGGAGCCGGGCAGCCTACATCTGCATGTGGGAGCCCGGCAGCGGGGGTTCAGGAGACAGGAGCCTGGCAGCGGAGCTCAGGACGTGGGAGCCGGCAGTGGGGTCAGGAGACAGGAGCCGGGCAGCGGAGCACAGGAGGCGGGATCTGGCAGCAGGGGTTAGGCGACAGGAGCCGGGCAGCGGAGCTCAGGAGGCGTGATGCAGGAGTCAGGCAGCGGAGCTCAGGAGGCGGGAGCCGGTAGCAGGGGTCAGGTGTTGGGAACTGGCAGCCGGAGTGTGGGGGCGAGAGCCGGGCACACTGTCATCAAATATTACCTCCACTTTCAATGCTCGCTCCAGCAGCAGCACAGATGCGATTTGTAATGAGTCAGTCTGACTCATTACAATGCTGCAGAATTTGGGCCCTCTGAATGGTGATGTGGGCAGTTGCGCCCCCAGGGCGACTGTGCTGTGTGCCAGGCACCGTTGGCACACATGTAGTTACGGCCCTGGTTTCTAGTATAGTCAAAATTGTACATAGCCAAAATGGCACCGTGTGTACAGTCTATATCGGTGATTCTGGCTCCAGGGAGTTCAAGGGAAATCGCAAAGTCAAAATTGGCCTTTAGGCAGAATCGCACCATGTGTAGGCCCCTTTATTCCTGAACCCGAACATAGGGGATGCCAGGAGTTCCCGGACGATCTGAGCCACAGCTCGGATCTTCCTGCCTGCCCCAGATACCCAAGCGAGCCCAAACCACAGGATCCCGCTGTCGGATCCTGAGGTTTTGGCTCGGACGCCGGTCTCCATAGTAACCTACGGAAGACCGTCTGTCACAGCTCTCAGCCAATCAGCGTGTCCCCATAGGCTACTACAGGCAAGATGGATGCCCCCACAGTGCTAATAGTGACACTACCCACACTGCCAACACCGCCGCCCGCACTGCCGACACTCCCGCACTGCCGGCACCGCCGCACTGCTGGAACTCCTGCACTGAGGACACCTCCGGGACTCCCACACTGCCGGCACCCCTGCACTAAGTACACTGCTGTCACTCCTGCACTGAGGACATCTCCGGCACTCCCGCATTGCCGACACTGCTGGCAACCCTGCACTGAGGACACTGCCGGCACTCCTTCTCTGAGGATACCTCTGCACTCCCGCATTGCTGACACTGCCGGGACCCCTGCACTGGGGAAACCGCATGCACTCTTGCACGGCTGACACAGACAGCACCCCCGCATTGCCGACACTTTCACACAGAGGACTCAGCCCACACTACTGACTTCCCTGTACAGAGGACACCAGCGGAACCCCCCACTGCCGACACCACCGGCACCCTCCATAGCGGACACCACTGGCACCCCCACACTGCCGACACAGCCAGAACCCGCGCACATATGACACCACTGGGACACTCGCACTGCCGCCACTGCGGGCTCACCTGCTGTGAGGACACCATCTGCAACCATGCACTAAGGACAAAACTGGCACCCTTGAATTGCTGACAATGCCTGAACCCCTCCCCGCTGCCAACAGCACCGACATACCCACATTGAGCTGGCATCCTCACACTGCTGGCACCCCCACAATGATGACACTGCCAGCACCCCCCCGCATTGCCGACACCACCAAAACCCCTGCACTGAGGACCCCGACTTCATACACCACTGCTGACACCGCTGGCACACCCACATTGAGGACACCACTGGCACCCTCAAACTGCCGACACCATTGGCACCTCTGCATTGAGGATATCCCCGCAATGTGCACAGCCCCACACTGAGGACAATGCCGACACTCCCAGCCACAGCAAGTGCACTATTGTTGTATCTGACCTGCACTGTATCTCGTACTGTATCCGACGCGCACTGTATCTGGTCTTGCACTATAGCAACCCACATTGTATGCTACCTGCACTGTATCCGACCCACAATGTAAACTGCAATGTACCCAAACCACACTGTATTCCACACTGTATCCAACCTGCACTGTAACCTACACTGTATCCAACCCGCACTCCGACCTGCACTGTATCCGACCCAAACTATAATTCGCACTGTATCCGACCTTGCACTGTGGCCAACGTGCACTGTATCTGAACAGCACTGTAACCTGCACTATGGGGGTCATTCTGAGTTGATCACACGTAGCAACTTTTTGCTGCTCGTGCGATCATCCTGACACCGCCTATGGGGGAGTGTATTTTAGCATAGCAGGGCTGCGATCGCTTGTGCAGCCCTGCTATGGTAAAAAATAAGATTTTAAACCTACCGGTAAATTTTTCTCCTAGTCCGTAGAGGATGCTGGGGACTCCGTAAGGACCATGGGGTATAGACGGGCTCCGCAGGAGACATGGGCACTATAAAGAACTTTACAATGAGTGTGCACTCCTCCAGACCTCAGTTAGAGAAACTGTGCCCAGAGGATACGGACAGTATGAGGAAAGGATTTGTTAATCTAAGGGCAAGATTCATACCAGCCACACCAATCACAGCGTATAACCTGGAATATATGCAACCAGTTAACAGTATGAAAACAAAACAGCATCAGTCTGAGGTGGTCATTCCGAGTTGTTCGCTCGGTTATTTTCTTCGCATCGCAGTGATTTTCTGCTAATTGCGCATGCGCAATGTTCGCACTGCGACTGCGCCAAGTAAATTTGCTATGCAGTTAGGTATTTTACTCACGGCATTACGAGGTTTTTTCTTCGTTCTGGTGATCGTAATGTGATTGACAGTAAGTGGGTGTTTCTGGACGGAAACTGGCCGTTTTATGGGTGTGTGTGAAAAAACGCTGCCGTTTCTGGGAAAAACGCGGGAGTGTCTGGGCGAACGCTGGGTGTGTTTCTGACGTCAAACCAGGAACGACAAGCACTGAACTGATCGCACTGGCAGAGTAAGTATCGAGCTACTCAGAAACTGCACAGAGAAGTCTTTTCGCAATATTGCGAATCTTTCGTTCGCAATTTTGATAAGCTAAGATTCACACCCAGTAGGCGGCGGCTTAGCGTGTGCAAAGCTGCTAAAAGCAGCTTGCGAGCGAACAACTCGGAATGAGGGCCTGAGACTGATCAAAACTGTAACATAACCCTTATGTAAGCAATAACTATATACAAGTCTTGCAGAAATATGTCCGCACTGGGACGGGCACCCAGCATCCTCTACGGACTAGGATAAAAAGATTTACCGGTAGGTTTAAAATCTTATTTTCTCTTACGTCCTAGAGGATGCTGGGGACTCCGTAAGGACCATGGGGATTATACCAAAGCTCCAGACCGTGCGGGAGAGTGCGGATGACTCTGCAGCACCGATTGAGCAAACATGAGGTCCTCATCAGCCAGGGTATCAAACTTGCAGAATTTTGCAAAGTGTTTGAACCAGACCAAGTCACCGCTCGGCAAAGCTGTAATGCCGAGACGCCTCGGGCAGCTGCCGAAGAAGAGCCCACCTTCCTAGTGGAGTGGGCATTTACCGAATTTGGTAATGGCAATCCAGCCGTAGAATGAGCTTGCTGAATCGTGTTACATATCCAGCGAGCAATAGTCTGTTTAGAAGCAGGAGCGCCAACCTTGTTGGCTGCATACAGGACAAACAGAGCCTCTGTTTTCCTAACCCGAGCCATCCTGGCTACATACATTTTTAAGGCCCTGACTACATCCAGGGACTTGGAATCCTCCAAGTCACTCGTAGCCACCGGTACCACAATAGGTTGGTTCATATGAAATTAAGAAACCACCTTAGGCAAAAATTGAGGACGAGTCCTCAACTCCGCTCTATCCACATGAAAAATCAGATAGGGGCTTTTGTGAGACAAAGCCGCCAATTCAGACACCCGCCTTGCAGACGCCAAGGCCAACAACATGACCTCCTTCCAAGTGAGAAACTTTAATTCCACTGTTTGAAGGGGCTCAAACCAGTGAGATTTCAGGAACTGTAACACCACGTTAAGATCCCATGGTGCCACCGGGGGCACAAAAGGCCTTTACAAAAGTCTGGACTTCTGGGAGAGAAGCCAATTCCTTCTGAAAGAAAATCGATAGGGCCAAAATCTGTACTTTAATGGAGCCCAATTTAAGGCCCATATCCACTCCTGTCTGCAGAAAGTGGAGAAAACGGCCCAGATGGAAATCTTTCGTAGGAGCATTCTTAGCCTCACATCAAGATACATACTTTCTCCAGATACGGTGATAATGTTTCGCCGTCACCTCCTTCCTAGCTTTTATCAGAGTAGGGATGACTTCTTCCGGAATGCCTTTCCCAGCTAGGATTCGTGTTCAACCGCCATGTCGTCAATCGTAACCGCGGTAAGTCTTGGAACACGCAGGGCCCCTGTTGCAACAGGTCCTCTCTGAGAGGAAGAGGCCACGGATCTTCTGTGAGCATTTCCTGAAGATATGAATACCAGGCCCTCCGAGGCCAATCTGGAACAATGAGTATTGTCCGCACTCTTTTTCGTCTTATGATTCTCAATATCTTTGAGATGAGTGGCAGAGGAGGGAACATATAGACCGACTAAACGCCCACGGTGTCACCAGGGCGTCCACTGCTACTGCCTGAGGGTCCCTTGACCTGGCACAATACCTCCAAAGCTTCTTGTTGAGGCATGACGCCATCATGTCTATTTGAGGAAGTCCACAACGATCTGTTATCTCTGCAAAAACTTCTTGATGAAGTCCCCACTCTCCTGGATGGAGATCGTGTCTGCTGAGGAAGTATGCTTCCCAGTTGTCCACACCTGGAATGAATACAGCTGACAGAGCGCTTACGTGATATTCCGCCCAGCGAAGAATCCTGGTGGCTTCCGCCATTGCCACTCTGCTCCTTGTCCCGCCTTGGCGGTTTACATGAGCCATGGCTGTGACGTTATCTAATTGAATCAGAACCGGTAGATCGCAAAGAAGATTCTCCGCTTGACTCAGGCCGTTGTATATGGCCCTCAATTCCAGTACATTGACGTGAAGACAAGCCTCCTGGCTTGACCATAGTCCTTGAAAGTTTCTTCCTTGTGTGACAGGTCCCCATCCTCGGAGGCTCACGTCCGTGGTCACCAGAACCCAGTCCTGAATGCCTAACCTGCGACCCTCTAGAAGGTGAGCACTCTGCAGCCACCACAGGAGAGACACCCTGGCCCTGGGGGACAGGCTGATTTTCTGATGAATTTGAAGATGGGACCCGGACCACTTGTCCAGAAGATCCCACTGAAAAGTCCTGGCATGAAACCTGCCGAAGGGGATGGCCTCGTAGGACGCCACCCTTTTCCCCAGCACTCGAGTGCATTGATGGATTGACACCCTTTTTGGTTTCAACAGGTCTCTGACCAAGTTCTGGAGTTCCTGGGCTTTTTCCATTGGGAGAAAAACCCTCTTTTGTTCAGTGTCCAGAATCATGCCTAAGTACGATAGCCGAGTTGTTGGCACCAACTGTGACCTTGGTAGATTCAGAATCCAGCCGTGTTGCTGTAGCACTTTCAGGGAGAGCGCCACGCTTTTCAGCAACTGATCTCTCAATCTCGCCTTTATCAGGAGATCGTCCAAGTACGGGATAATTGTGACTCCCTGCCTGCGCAGGAGCACCATCATTTCCGCCATTACCTTGGTGAAAATCCTTGGGGCCGTGGAAAGCCCAAACGGCAACATCTGAAACTGGTAATGACAGTCCTGTACAGCGAATCTCAGGTACGCCTGATGAGGGGGATATATGGGGACATGAAAGTATGCATCCTTTATGTCTAGAGACACCATAAAATCCCCCCCTTCCAAGCTGGAGATAACTGCCCTGAACGACTCCATCTTGAATTTGAACTTTTTTAAGTACAGGTTTAGGGATTTTAGATTTAGAATGGGTCTGACCAAACCATCTGGTTTTGGGACCACAAATAGGGCTGAGTAGTACCCCTTCCCCTGTTGAACTAGGGGAACCTCGACAACCACTTGTTGTTGACACAGTTTTTGAATCGCAGCTAACACTATCTCCCTGTCTGGGGAAGAAGCTGGTAAAGCCGATTTGAAAAACCGGCGAGGAGGCACATCTTCGAATTCCAGCTTGTAGCCTTGGGATACAATTTCCATTGCCCAAGGATCCACGTCCGACTGAACTTAGATGTGGCTGAAGAGTCGAAGACGTGTCCCCACCGGGGCGGACTCCCTCAGTGGAGTCCCAGCGTCATGCTGTGGATTTAGTACAAGCCAGGGAGGACTTCTGCTCCTGGGAACTAGCCATAGCAGGCAGTTTCTTCCCTCTACCCTTACCTCTGGCGAGGAAGGAAGAACCCCGACCTCTTCTGGGCTTATGCGATCGAAAGGACTGCATCTGACATTGCGGCGTTTTCTTCTTTTGCTGTGGAGAAACATAAGGTAAAAAGGTAGATTTACCCGCGGTAGTTGTGGAAACCAGGTCTTACGAGACCTTCCCCAAATAAATCCTCACCTTTATAAAGTAAAACTTCCATATGTTTCTTTGAGTCGGCGTCACCCGACCATTGGCGGGTCCACAGGGCTCGCCTAGCAGAAATCGCTATGGCATTGGCTCTCGAACCTAGCAGACCAACGTCTCTCTCTGCGTCTCTCATATACAAGACTGCGTCTTTTATGTAACCTAAGGTCAATAAAATGGTATCCCTATCTAGGGTATCAAAGTCAGCTGACAAGGTATCTCTGGAGTTTCCCAAGCCTTTTCAAATAACTCGTTCAGCTCATGAGATGGGGTAAAAGTTACCTCAGGTTTCTTTTCTTTAAACACGTGAACCCTCTTGTCAGGGACAGAGCAGAGCCGGATTAAGGGGGGGTCACAGGGGGTCAGTACCCCAGGCCCTCTAATCTTAGGGGGCCCCCCTGACCGACGATCATCAGCGCTGCTGAAAGACGTTTTTTTTTTTTTTTTCATTGCGTGTATACAATACACGGCTGCTCCAGTTCCCTACACTGTCAGGCGGCTGGCTGCCTGTAGGGGGAGCTGCAGCGATAACTAGCAGCTCCTCACAGGCTGTACATGAACGTGCCTGACTCCTCTTGACTGAGTCTTCTTTGAAACAGCCCTCCGGGTGAGAGCAGGCAGCGGCTGCTGCTGTCTCTCTCTCCACTGACTATGCAAGCAGCCAGATGAAGAAAGGGCCAGTAGGCCGTGTGGCATGCTGTCCCATATACTGCAGCAGTTTGTGTGGTGAGTAGCATGTGATTGAATGAGTGTGTGTCATCACAGTGTGTGTATATATGTATATATGCTGTGTGCATGTAATATAAGTATGTATGTATGTATGTATGTATGCTGTGTGCATGTGTACTATGTGTATGTATCATGCTGTGTGCATGTATAGTGTGTGTATACTTCCTGTATGTATGTTTACTGTGTGTGCAAGTATACTCTGTGTATGTATGTATGTATGTATGTATGTATGTATGTATGCTGTGTGTGCTGCGTGTGTTTAAGTATGATAATGTATGTGTGTGTGTGTGCAGTGGTCTGATACTCAGGTGCTTCTCTATTTAATTGTAATCCGGTTAAAAAAGTCAGGAGCCCGTAGCTTCGACACATTGGTATACCGTGACCTTGTATATAGTTTTTTTTTTTTTTTTTAAATAAAATCTGATTGCCCCTGCCTTTTTTTTACCAGGGGGGGAAAAAAAGTAAAATCTATCTATCATATAGTGGGGGCGGCACTCAATGGACTTCATAACGCAAATACTAACGTATTAGAGCTTTATTCCTTCATCAGAGTTCACTGATGAAGGCTTAATGTTCCGAAACGTTAGTGCTGTACATGTGGTTGGTACAGTGATTTTTGTTTGCCTCATGATGTCCGTTGAGTGCCGCCTCCACTATGTCTGCTATTAAATCCTCATGGGCCATTGTAAATATTGTTGAGAGTGCCGGGCACTGCTGCATCTGTATATGTATGTAACTATATATATATATATATATATCCTACAGTACATACATGTACGGAAACCCCCAACAAAAATCCTGCGTTTGCCACTGCCCCAGCTAGAGCTATCCTGCCTCTGACACAACCGCCCCCTGCTGTCTTGCACACTGAAGTCATTCTGCATCGCTGAGTGGCAACACGAAGGGTTACGCAGCTACTGTACAGTGTACAGCAGTAGCAGACCACACCTCCTCCCAGTGTCTCTCTGAGGAGAGACAGACCAAGCGGATTGAAGCAGAGAATGAACAGACCTCTGACTGCAGCTGATAAAAAGTGGCAAAGGTCAAACAAGTAAAGAAATCTGGATTTTGAAAAGGCGAGTGCCAACCCCACACAGTGTCATCTTCTGTGTGAATGTATGCAGGGCCGGTTCCGGGGCTTCTGGCGCCCCGGGCGGCATTGGGGGGGGGGGGGGGGGGGGGCTTCATACAGGGGGCGTGGTCATTTACGCCCCCTGTACAGACTGGAATGATGCGCGGTGCGCGATGACGTCATCGCGCACCGCACAGTAAAGGACCTCTCCACGAAAGGAAACTAGACGCGTACGCGTCTAGTTTGTTTCCCTTCCCAGCGGAAGGCGGCGCCCCGGGCAAAAGTCCTGCTTGCCCGTGGCAAGATCCGCTACTGAATGTATGCCATGAAGTGTGTATGTCAGTAAGTGTGTCAGTGTGTGTATTTGTGTCAGTAAGTGTGTTAGTGTGTGCATATCAGTAGGTTTGTGTGTCAGTAAGAGGTATCAGCCAATAAGTGGTGTCTATGTCAGACAGTCAGTCAGTCAGTCGTATCTGTGTGAATAAGTGTGTTGTGTGTGTCAGTAAGGGGTATCTGTGTTAGTAAGTTTTCTCTGTCAGTAAGGTGTGCCTGTAGATATGTATGATAATGTGTCAGTAAATAGTGTCAGTAGGGGATATCTGTCAGTAAGTGGACTCTGTGTCAATAAGTGTGTGTTTCAGTAAGTGTTTGTGTCAGTAAGGGGTGTCAGTAAATGTTTGTATCAGTAACTTGTATCTGTATCACTAAGGGGTGGCTCTCAGTATGCATATGCCAGTAAGTGGTGTGTAAGTAAGGGGTGTTTGTCTGTGTCAGTAAGGGTGTCTGTCAGTAAGCGGTGTCTGTGTCATTAAGTGTATGTGTGTCAGTGTTTGTATCAGTAAGATGCGTCTGTGACATGTCAGTAAGTGGTATCTGTCAGTAAGAGGTGTCCATGTCAGTAAGGCAGTGTGTGTGTGTGCAGCTATGGGGGCAGTATGTATGTGTTCAGCTATGGGGGCAGTGTGTGTGTGTGTGTGTGTGTGTGTGTGTGTGTGTGTGTGTGTGTGTGAAACTGCATTCAGTTGAGGGAGGGGGGACCTACACTGATGGTCTAAATCTGGCTCTGGATGTGGGTACAGCGAATTGCTGTAGTGGGAGGAGCAGGCACACACATAATGGACATTACCAGGGGGGTAGTTCTGATAAGAGGGCCCCCCTATCTAAAGTACCCCAGGCCCCCTGAAGGCTTAATCCGGCCCTGGGACAGAGGGGTCATCCGTGATATGCAAAACATCTTTTATTGCAATAATCATATAATGAATACTCTTGGCCACCCTTGGGTGTAACCTCGCATCATCGTAGTCGACACTGGAGTCAGACTCCGTGTCGGTATCAGTGTCTGATATCTGGGACAGGGGACGTTTTTGAGACCCTGAAGGGCCCTGTGCCACCGTCAAAGCCTTTGATTGACTACCTGTATTGTCCCTGGACTCTGCTTTGTCCAACCTCTTATGTAACAAAGCCACATTTGCATTTAAAACATTCAGCATATCCATCCAATCATGTGTCGGCGTTGCCGACGGAGACACCACAATCATCTGCTCCACTTCGTCCTTAGAAGAGCCTTCCGCCTCAGACATGCCGCCACACGCGTACCGACACCCCCACACACTCAGGGATATATCTACAGTATATGGATACGGTTTCCCAATAAGGCCCTTTGGAGAGACAGAGAGAAAGTATACCAGCACACACCCAGCGCCAACTGACACTGGAAACTAAATTCCCAGACAAACAGCGCTTTTATACAAATATATAATATACACTCACTGCGCCAATAAAAAGTGCCCCCCCCCCCCCTCTTTTTTGCCCTCTGTGACCGTGTTCAGCAGGGGAGAGTCCGGGGAGCCAGCTTCTCTGCATGTGCTGTGGAGAAAATGGCGCTGTTTAGTGCTGGAGGATCAAGCCCCGCCCCCTCAGCGGCGGGCTTCGGTCCTGCTCAAACAATCAAAAAACTGGTGGGGGTAAATAATATAGTGCCTCCGCAGTACATGTACATCTACCAGTGTCCCTTGAGGCTATTAATTGCTGCCCAGGGCGCCCCCCCCCTGCACCCTTACAGTGCCCGCTGTAGTGTGTGTGTGTGTGTGTGTGTGTGTGTGTGTGTGTGTGTGTGTGTGTGTGTGTGTGTGTGCTTCTATCTTCCGGCTCTGTGAGGAGGACGGCGCCGCAGCTCCGGGTCGAACGGTGAGGGTGAGACCTGCTTTACAACCCTCTGGAGCTAATGGTGTCCAGTAGCCTAAGAAGCAGAGCCTATCAGTTAAGTAGATCTGCTTCTCTCCCCTCAGTCCCACGATGCAGGGAGCCTGTTGCCAGTAGAGATGAGCGGGTTCGGTTTCTCTGAAACCGAACCCGCACGAACTTCATGTTTTTTTCACGGGTCCGAGCAGACTCGGATCCTCCCGCCTTGCTCGGTTAACCCGAGCGCGCCCGAACGTCATCATGACGCTGTCGGATTCTCGCGAGACTCGGATTCTATATAAGGAGCCGCGCGTCGCCGCCATTTTCACACGTGCATTGAGATTGATAGGGAGAGGACGTGGCTGGCGTCCTCTCCATTAGAAATTAGATTAGAAGAGAGAGAGAGATTGTGCAGAGTCAGACAGAGTTTACCACAGTGACCAGTGCAGTTGTTGTTAGTTAACTTTTATTTATTTTAATATAATATATCCGTTCTCTGCTATATCCGTTCTCTGCCTGAAAAAAAACGATACACAGCAGCAGCCAGTCACACAGTGTGACTCAGTCTGTGTGCACTCAGCTCAGCCCAGTGTGCTGCACATCAATGTATAAAAGGCAAAGCTTATAATAATTGTGGGGGAGACTGGGGAGCACTGCAGGTTGTTATAGCAGGAGCCCCCAGGAGTACATAATATTATATTAATTTAAAATTAAACAGTGCACACTTTTGCTGCAGGAGTGCCACTGCCAGTGTGACTAGTGGTGACCAGTGCCTGACCACCAGTATAGTAGTATATTGTTGTATGTATTGTATACTATCTCTTTATCAACCAGTCTATATTAGCAGCAGACACAGTACAGTGCGGTAGTTCACGGCTGTGGCTACCTCTGTGTCGGCAGTCGGAACTCGGCAGGCAGTCCGTCCATCCATAATTGTATTACAATATATACCACCTAACCGTGGTATTTTTTTTTCTTTCTTTATACCGTCGTCATAGTGTCATACTAGTTGTTACGAGTATACTACTATCTCTTTATCAACCAGTGTACAGTGCGGTAGTTCACGGCTGTGGCTACCTCTGTGTCGGCAGTCGGCAGGCAGTCCGTCCATCCATAATTGTATTATTATTATAATATATACCACCTAACCGTGGTTTTTTTTTCATTCTTTATACCGTCGTCATAGTGTCATACTAGTTGTTACGAGTATACTACTATCTCTTTATCAACCAGTGTACAGTGCGGTAGTTCACGGCTGTGGCTACCTCTGTGTCGGCAGTCGGCAGGCAGTCCGTCCATCCATAATTGTATTATTATTATAATATATACCACCTAACCGTGGTTTTTTTTTCATTCTTTATACCGTCGTCATAGTGTCATACTAGTTGTTACGAGTATACTACTATCTCTTTATCAACCAGTGTACAGTGCGGTAGTTCACGGCTGTGGCTACCTCTGTGTCGGCAGTCGGCAGGCAGTCCGTCCATCCATAATTGTATTATTATTATAATATATACCACCTAACCGTGGTTTTTTTTTCATTCTTTATACCGTCGTCATAGTGTCATACTAGTTGTTACGAGTATACTACTATCTCTTTATCAACCAGTGTACAGTGCGGTAGTTCACGGCTGTGGCTACCTCTGTGTCGGCAGTCGGCAGGCAGTCCGTCCATCCATAATTGTATTATTATTATAATATATACCACCTAACCGTGGTTTTTTTTTCATTCTTTATACCGTCGTCATAGTGTCATACTAGTTGTTACGAGTATACTACTATCTCTTTATCAACCAGTGTACAGTGCGGTAGTTCACGGCTGTGGCTACCTCTGTGTCGGAACTCAGCAGGCAGTCCGTCCATCCATAATTGTATTATTATTATAATATATACCACCTAACCGTGGTTTTTTTTTCATTCTTTATACCGTCGTCATAGTGTCATACTAGTTGTTACGAGTATACTACTATCTCTTTATCAACCAGTGTACAGTGCGGTAGTTCACGGCTGTGGCTACCTCTGTGTCGGCAGTCGGCAGGCAGTCCGTCCATCCATAATTGTATTATTATTATAATATATACCACCTAACCGTGGTTTTTTTTTCATTCTTTATACCGTCGTCATAGTGTCATACTAGTTGTTACGAGTATACTACTATCTCTTTATCAACCAGTGTACAGTGCGGTAGTTCACGGCTGTGGCTACCTCTGTGTCGGAACTCGGCAGGCAGTCCGTCCATCCATAATTGTATTATATACCACCTAACCGTGGTTTTTTTATACCACCTAACCGTGGCAGTCCGTCCATAATTGTATACTAGTATCCAATCCATCCATCTCCATTGTTTACCTGAGGTGCCTTTTAGTTCTGCCTATAAAATATGGAGAACAAAAAAGTTGAGGTTCCAAAATTAGGGAAAGATCAAGATCCACTTCCACCTCGTGCTGAAGCTGCTGCCACTAGTCATGGCCGAGACGATGAAATGCCAGCAACGTCGTCTGCCAAGGCCGATGCCCAATGTCATAGTACAGAGCATGTCAAATCCAAAACACCAAATATCAGAAAAAAAAGGACTCCAAAACCTAAAATAAAATTGTCGGAGGAGAAGCGTAAACTTGCCAATATGCCATTTACCACACGGAGTGGCAAGGAACGGCTGAGGCCCTGGCCTATGTTCATGGCTAGTGGTTCAGCTTCACATGAGGATGGAAGCACTCAGCCTCTCGCTAGAAAAATGAAAAGACTCAAGCTGGCAAAAGCAGCACAGCAAAGAACTGTGCATTCTTCGAAATCCCAAATCCGAATTCCGAGCCCATCCGCTGGCGGTGATGCAGGGCAGTCTGGAGCGACTGCTGATGCTGACATCTGGTCCGGACTGAAGGACCTGACAACCATTACGGACATGTCGTCTACTGTCACTGCATATGATTCTCTCACCATTGATAGAATGGTGGAGGATTATATGAGTGACCGCATCCAAGTAGGCACGTCACACAGTCCGTACTTATACTGGCAGGAAAAAGAGGCAATTTGGAGGCCCTTGCACAAACTGGCTTTATTCTACCTAAGTTGCCCTCCCACAAGTGTGTACTCCGAAAGAGTGTTTAGTGCCGCCGCTCACCTTGTCAGCAATCGGCGTACGAGGTTACATCCAGAAAATGTGGAGAAGATGATGTTCATTAAAATGAATTATAATCAATTCCTCCGCGGAGACATTGACCAGCAGCAATTGCCTCCACAAAGTACACAGGGAGCTGACATGGTGGATTCCAGTGGGGACGAATTGATAATCTGTGAGGAGGGGGATGTACACGGTGATATATCGGAGGATGATGATGAGGTGGACATCTTGCCTCTGTAGAGCCAGTTTGTGCAAGGAGAGATTAATTGCTTCTTTTTTGGTGGGGGTCCAAACCAACCCGTCATTTCAGTCACAGTCGTGTGGCAGACCCTGTCACTGAAATGATGGGTTGGTTAAAGTGTGCATGTCCTGTTTTGTTTATACAACATAAGGGTGGGTGGGAAGGGCCCAAGGACAATTCCATCTTGCACCTCTTTTTTCTTTTATTTTTCTTTGCGTCATGTGCTGTTTGGGGAGGGTTTTTTGGAAGGGACATCCTGCGTGACACTGCAGTGCCACTCCTAGATGGGCCCGGTGTTTGTGTCGGCCACTAGGGTCGCTTATCTTTCTCACACAGTCAGCTACCTCATTGCGCCTCTTTTTTTCTTTGCGTCATGTGCTGTTTGGGGAGGGTTTTTTGGAAGGGACATCCTGCGTGACACTGCAGTGCCACTCCTAGATGGGCCCGGTGTTTGTGTCGGCCACTAGGGTCGCTAATCTTACTCACACAGCTACCTCATTGCGCCTCTTTTTTTCTTTGCGTCATGTGCTGTTTGGGGAGGGTTTTTTGGAAGGGACATCCTGCGTGACACTGCAGTGCCACTCCTAGATGGGCCCGGTGTTTGTGTCGGCCACTAGGGTCGCTGAGCTTAGTCATCCAGCGACCTCGGTGCAAATTTTAGGACTAAAAATAATATTGTGAGGTGTAAGGTGTTCAGAATAGACTGAAAATGAGTGTTAATTATGGTTATTGAGGTTAATAATACTATGGGATCAAAATGACCCCCAAATTCAATGTTTTAAGATGTTTTTTAGGGTTTTTTGAAAAAACCACCCGAATCCAAAACACACCCGAATCCGACAAAAAAAATTCGGTGAGGTTTTGCCAAAACGCGGTCGAACCCAAAACACGGCCGCGGAACCGAACCCAAAACCAAAACACAAAACCCGAAAAATTTCAGGCGCTCATCTCTAGTTGCCAGCAGTGCTCCCTGAAAATAAAAAACCTAACAAAATAATTTTTCAGAGAAACTCAGGAGAGCTCTCTGTAGTGCACCCAGTCTCCTCTGGGCACAGTATCAAACTGGAGGAGGGGCATAGAGGGAGGAGCCAGTGCACACCCATTCTAAAGTTCTTTATAGTGCCATGTCTCCTGCGGAGCCTGTCTATACCCCATGGTCCTTACGGAGTCCCCAGCATCCTCTAGGACGTAAGAGAAAAATTTTTCAAGTAAACAAGACCAGGGCTGCAGTTACTCACCGAGTGCGATGGATCCAGCGATGAAGGTCCCGGTCCTGACGTCAGACATCCGCCCTCCAAACGCCTCGACACGCCTGCGTTGGACTCACCACCACTGGAAAACGGTGAGTTTTCGCCCCAGATTGCCTCCCGCCTGTCCGTCTTCTTGCGATTGCCACTGCGATCACATTTCTCGCTGGCGTCGTCGTTGCCTGGCGACGATGCGCATGCGCATTTCCGACCTGTTCGCAGCGCAGCGAAGAACCTCTGCGTGCGAACGGGTTGGAATGACCCCTATATCCAACCCTCACTCTGACCTGCACTGAATCCAACCCGCACTGTAACCTGCACTATATCCAACCCGCACTCCGACCTGCGCTGTATCCAACCTGCACTGTAACATGCATTGTATCTGACCCACACTGTATCCAACCCAAACTGTATCTGACCCACATTGTATGCGACCTGCACTATATACAACCTGCAATGAATTCCACCTACACTGTATCCTACGTGCCCTGTATCCACCTGCACTGTATCTGACCCACACTGTAACCTGCATTGTATCTGACCTGCTTTGTATGCAACCTGCACTGTAACCTGCACTGTGTCTGACCCACACTGTATGCGACCAGCGCTGTATCCGACCAGCACTGTAACCTGGTCAATATTTAACTGTGTGTCCCAAAGTATTCGGCACTGTACTACACAGGTACGGAATGCTGTTTTTTGTGATTGGGGAGATTTTGGGGAGCTGCTCGACAAAAAGGCTGATTGGGGCTTTACATGGGCACAAGGTGCCTGTTAGCAGTGACCCATACTTGCCTACCCTCCGGGAATGGCCGGGAGGCTCCCGAAAATCGGGTGACCCTCCCGGCCCCCCGGAAAGGTGGGCAAGCCTCCCGCTTTCCCCCCTCGGCCGCCCGCAGCAGAGAACAAGCGGGCGGCCCGAGGGGGTCCGATGACGCGATTCGCGTCATCGTAGCTCCGCCCCCCGCTATGCAGCGGGTCGTTTCTCGGCACAGCACAGCGGGGGGCGGAGTCACGGTGACGCGACCCTGATGTTACGCCCCCGGACCGCCCATCCTGCTGCAGGCCACGCCCCCAGACCGCCTATCCTGTGCCGACCACGCCCCCCATACACCTACAACGCTGCCTCCTCCCGGAGGAGGAGGCAGCAAAGTAGGTAACTATGCAGTGACCCAGGGCCCCATGAGGGAGGTCCAGACTGGACACTGAGAATAGGCGTATGCTGGGGGCATGTGCACTTGTGTAGGGGGCATCAATGTCAGCTGTTGCTATTTTACACATGGTTTTGTGTTTTTTTTCTTTGCTGTTTGGTAACTACTTTAGAGCAATGATATTGTACACACGATTCTCAGGAGATTTCTGTGTAAATAACTGCTGTGTGTTTGTGCCGCTGCTCTGTTGCTTAGCCATGATTGGACTATATTGGTGAGTGGGTCAAAATTGACAGGAAATGAGTGGAAATTAATGTTATTGGGGTTAATAATACTGTAGGAACTAAAGCAAACACAAATTCTGTGATTTTAGCTGTTTTTATGATTTTTCTAAAAAAAATACATATCCAAAACCTGGGGCCTACCTACTGCATGTTTATAATGGGCTACCTGCTGCATTATGTATAATGGGCTATGTGCTGCAATGTTTATAAGGGGCTACCTGGTGCAATGTGTATAATGGGCTACCTGGTGCAATGTGTATAATGTGTTACCTGGTGCAATGTGTATAATGGGTTTACCTGGTTCAATGTGTGTAAGGGGCTCTGTCTGGCGCAATGTGTATAAGGGGCTATGTTTTGCGTAACCTGTATAAAAGGGGCTCTACCTGGCGTAACATGTATATAAAAAGGGCTCTACCTGGCATAATGTGTATAAAAGGGGCTCTACCTGGTGCAACGTCTATAAAAGGGGCTCTACTTGGCGTTACATGCATAAAAGGGGCTCTGCTGGGCATAATGTGTATAAGGGGCTCTACCTGGTACAATATGTATAAGGGGCTCTTCCTTGTGTGTATAAGGGGTACTACTGTGTGAAATGTGACTGATGGACACTACTGTGCGGTGTAATGTGAATTGGTACTATTTTGTGGCCACGTCTCTTCCCATAAAGCCACAACTTATAGTTTTAAAAACAGTTTTAAACAGAAATAACTGCTGTGTGTTTGTGCTGCTGCTCTGTTGCATAGCCAGGCTTGGCCTATGTTGGTGAGTTGGTCAAAAGTGACAGGAAATGAGTGGAAATGATAAATAATACTGTAGGAACAAAAACAAGCCCACATTCTGTGATATTAGCTGTTTTTATGATTTTTCTAAAAAAAAAACATCCAAAACCAAAACCAGAGGGCTTACCTACTTCAATGTTTATAATGGGCTATCTGCTGCATTGTGTATAATGGCCTATATGCTCCAATGTGTATAAGGGGCTACCTGGTGCAATGTGTATAATGGGCTACCCTGTGCAATGTGTATAATGGGCTACCTGGTGAATATGTATAATGGGCTATCTGGTGCAATGTGTATAATGGATTACCTGGTACAATTTGTATAATGGGTTACCTGGTGCAATTTGTAAGGGGCGCTGTTTGGCACAATGTGTATAAGGGGCTCTGTTTTGCGTAACTTGTATAAAAGGGGGTCTGTCTGGTGTAACGTGTATAAAAGAGGCTCTACCTGGCGTAATGTGTATAATTTGGGCTCTACCTGGTGCAACGTGTATAAAAGGGGCTCTACTTGGCGTTACGTGCATAAAAGGGGCTCTGCCTGGCGTAATGTGTATTAGTGGCTCTACCTCGTGCAATGAGTATAAGGGGCTCTTCCTGGTGTGTATACGGGGTACTACTGTGTGACGTTATGTGACTGACAGACATTACATTGCGGTGTAATGTGAATTGATACTATTTTGTGGCCATGCCCCTTCCCATGAAGCCACACCCTATATGTCTGTAGTGTGCCTTTGACGCACTGTCCCTATTTTCAGTGGGGAAGGGGGAGGCACCAAAAAAAAAACATTTGACCTGGGCACTTTTCCCCCACCTCACCCAGAGCATCAGAGCAGCGGTGCAGCACTGCATTGTCCCCTCCCACCGCCGCATCAGAGGATTGAGGGCGGACGGACAGGCGGATCCGGAGAAATGCCTGTAGAGACACCATGCACCTGAGCAAAAATACAGCTGGTAAGTTATTAAGCATGGGCGAGGGAGGGGGGGGGGGTTTGGATGTTTAGTGGCTGATATCGTATCATTGTGCCTAGCGGCAGCCTGACCCCGAAATCCGGCTCTGCCCGCTGGGGGTTTTGAGCTGAAATGTGAACAGTGACCTGTTTGGACGCCCAGATGGCACTTTTCCTGATTGCGTCCATTAATTTAACCAGGTTTGGCTTTACGCGGCTAAACCAGACACTAATGGGCATGACCATGACACTTTAGAGAGGAGATTGGGGGCGATAACAATTGAATTACTCCCAAGAAGTTCTACTGGGCATTTGCTATTTTCAATACCGATGTTGTGAATACACATGCACTCGGAACACATTGTAATGAATAGACCTGTTTGCGGCAGGCACGCTATGCTGGAGCGACATATGTTTATACATTATATACTGTATATTGTACATTTATTCGCCTTGTCTTACGTTGATCCTCTGGCTTTAGATAAATTCTCCCCAATGCGTCCTGCGCCTCCATCTTTACCTTCATTTACCATAATCCACCAGTAGTGACAACAAATTTATAACACAAATGCTGACGCTGGGTCTGTAGACCCATTTGGATTTCTGTATTGTTTTAGGAAGTTTATGGATATTGATCAGGAATGGAAATAGAAACCGCTTGCTAATCTCTAAATGCCCCCATCCACTACTCAGACCTATCTGAACTGCAGATCACATCAGATTTCTCTTGAACTCTCCCGGGAGCGTCTCAGGAATCGGATCGGAGCCTGGCTTCATTTTCACTGCATTCACTTCAGATATATCTGATGCACACATGCTACACGTGATTTATCCGATGCTGCCGCCGCCGCGTCCTGAGGTGGGTGGGAGTGGCCAGGAAGATGCCAGTCAAGTGACGCTTCAGATGAATCTGATCAGATACATCTGAAGTAAAAAAAACACTCCGATGTGCACCTGATTTCTTCAGATTCAGATAAATAGTTGGGGCAGCCTCAGAGATCTGTAGTTCAGACATATCTGACACGGGTTAGGGCCAGTTCTAGACCTTGTGGTGCCCAGGGTGAAAATTTCCTGTGGCGCCCCCCCACACACACACCCAAGTAAAACACAGTTGGTGCATGCCCCAAAACAGGGGCGTGGCTTCTTCAGAGGGAAGGGGCATGCCCACAGTTATCCCCCTGTACTTGTGCCCCCCTGTAGCTGTGCGACCAGTAGATGTGTCCCAAGTAGCTGTACCCCCAGCAGCTGTGTCCCTAGTTAATTTTCCCGCAGAAGCTGTTCCCCCTTTAGTAGTGCACCCTGTAGTTGTGCCACTTGTAGCTGTGACCCCAGTAGCAGTGCCCCCTGTACGTGCCCCCTGTAGTAGTGCCCCCAGTAGCTGTGCCCCCAGTTAATTTGCACCCTGTAGCCAGGGCCGTCTTTTCGTATAGGCTCAATGGGCACTTGCCCAATGGCCCCAGGAGTATAAGGGTGCTAGGCTGATAGCTGAGGGTCCCCTCTTTCCAGGGCTACCAGATTTTTGAAAATTGGCCCTTGGGAACCAGAGATATCGGACTTCAAAGCAGCGGTCCCCATCCAAGCCTGTTACTTGCTCTTCCCGGCCAGATATCTCGGGTTCTGTCTGACTTAAGGCCAGTGCTCACTGGCCGATGTGAGAGAGATCTGTGCTGAGCGTGCGGGGGGAGACAGGGTGGCAGCTCACTTCACCCAGCGGGTGAAGTGAGCGACCCGCTAGATTGGCCTGCATGCAGGCCAATCTAGCACCTGCGATAGCGATGTGCGGGGCTGCGCATCACTATCGCTGTAGGGGGTACACACGGAGCGATAATGCTTAAAATCTAAGCAATCTAGTCAGATTGCTTAGATTTTAAGCAGCGATCGCTCGGTGAGTACCCCCCTTTAGAGTTTTTCTGAGGGTATACTCCAAAAGCTGGGACTCTCCCCTTTCAGTGCACACTGGCAGCTTGTCTCTACTATACCCAGAACCAGAGATATCAGCCTTCCAGCAGCTGCTCCCTGCTCCAGCTCCACACGCCTAATATGCAGTTTTATATTTTCATTGGTGAATTGCTCTGGCTCCGGAGCTCTGATCCCCAAGTCCCCAGAACCTTATGAAAGGTGGGACTCTCTAGATTTTTATCCAGGAACTGGAGATATCTGTGGTCAAGCAAGCTGCCCTCCCACCGGAAAATGATGAATATTAAGACTACTCCACTATCCACCCCTCCACTGCCTCTTCATTTAGCCCAATGCCCCCTTCTACAGGTTAGTGTTCTCCATCCTGCCCCATCTGTGCAGTAAAGGAGTAATTAGGAGAAATTACTGCTCCAGGTCCTACATGCTGAGCAAAAGATAGAACACACCTACCACCCGCAGGACATCAAAGCTGCCGCTGATAGCTCCCCCCATCCCCTACCGCTGGAGGATGGGTAGGGGGCCCAGTGTATTGCTGTGCCCAAGGGCCTACATTGCTGTTAAGATGGCCCTTGCCTGTAGCAGTGCCCCCTGTAGTAGTGCCCCCAGTATGTGCCCCCTGTAGATTTGCCTCTAGTAGATGTGCCCCCAGCAGCTGTGCCCCCAGTTAATTTCCCCCCCAATAGCTGTCCCCCCTGTAGCAGTGCCGCCTATAGTTGTGCCCCTTGTAGCTGAGCCCCTTGTAGCAGTGCCCCCTGTAGTAGCGCCCCCAGTAGCTGTGCCCCCAGTAGCTGTTCCCCCTGTAGCAGTGCCCCCTGTAGTTGTACCCCCAGTATGTGCCCCCTTTAGTTGTGCCCCCTGTAGATTTGCCCCCAGTAGCTGTGCCCCTTGTAGCTGTGCCCCCAGTATGTACTCCCTGTAGCAGCGCCGCTTTGAAACCCTAAAAAAAAACATACAAACAAAAACCAATACTTACCAGCCCCGCTCCTGCTTCCGGACCACTGTTGCTGTTGTCTCCAGGTGCCGGCTCCTCTCTATGGGAGAGACGTCATGATGTCTCTCCCATAGCAGCGCCGCACTGACACTAGGGGTCAATTTTGACCTCTAGTGTCAGTCAGCGACTCCGGCTGCAGTGGGCGCACACGGCGCCTACTGCAGCCAAGGGCTAGGGAGCGGGGAGGGTGGATCAGTAGCAGCTCTTGCCACGGCGGCGGTGGCACCCTCAGGGTAGCGGCGCCCCGGGCAAAAAGCCTGCTTTCCCGTGGCAAGAGCAGCTACTGACGGGAGTGTGCATCGGATCATAAGAGCCTTCTGATGTGACACTTTTCTTCAGATTTGACTGTCAGATGCGTCGAAGAAAACTGCCCAAATCGGACTAGTGGATGGGGGCCTTAACTATTCATTGTTTTATTAATTCACCCAGAAAACATTGTTATCATTCCTGTCCAGTATTTTTTAAGCTTTCCTCACACATTAATGTTCTACGCTCCATACAAAGAAAATGATTACATTTCCCACAGTAATATCGTGTTTTCCTTCATTTGCTCGTTTTCCTGGCGGTGGTAATTTCTCCGTACAGCAATGACTACAGGTCCTTCACTAATGACGTGGGGTCTCGCACAAGGAAGGGCTGTTGCAGCAATCGTGACTAGCACATCTGTCAACGGACAGTAAATGACACGATACGAAAGTACAGAAACATTTATCACTCCTTCCCCAAAATTCAACCAGATAGAACAACAATCAGAATGGCTGGGTCCAAGGACCGACTGGGGACCGCAATCGGCCCTGGCATACGCGGCAGTCCGGCCCTGGCTGGGTCTCACAGACCCAGCATCAGCAGTGAAGGCTTTCAGAAACAAATCCTACTCAGCTAAGGTGCACATTGGGCCTAATTCAGATCTGATCGCAGCAGCAAATGTGTTAGCTAATGGGCAAAGCCATGTGCACTGCAGGTGCGGTAGATGTAACATGTGCAGAGAGAGTTAGATTTGGGTGGGGTGTGTTCAAATTGAAATTGCAGTGTAAAAATAAAGCAGCCATTATTTACCCTGCACAGAAACAAAATAACCCACCCAAATCTAACTCTCTCTGCACATGTTACATCTACCACACCTGTAGTGCACATGGGCCCTCATTCCGAGTTGTTCGCTCGGTATTTTTCATCGCATCGCAGTGAAAATCCGCTTAGTACGCATGCGCAATGTTCGCACTGCGACTGCGCCAAGTAACTTTACTATGAAGAAAGTATTTTTACTCACGGCTTTTTCTTCGCTCCGGCGATCGTAATGTGATTGACAGGAAATGGGTGTTACTGGGCGGATACACGGCGTTTCAGGGGCGTGTGGCTGAAAACGCTACCGTTTCCGGAAAAAACGCAGGAGTGGCCGGGGAAACGGTGGGAGTGCCTGGGCGAACGCTGGGTGTGTTTGTGACGTCAACCAGGAACGACAAGCACTGAAATGATCGCACAGGCAGAGTAAGTCTGGAGCTACTCTGAAACTGCTAACTCGTTTGTAATCGCAATATTGCGCGTACGTCGGTCGCAATTTTAAGAAGCTAAGATTCACTCCCAGTAGGCGGCGGCTTAGCGTGTGTAACTCTGCTACATTCGCCTTGCGAGCGAACAACTCGGAATGAGGGCCATGGTTTTGCCCAACTGCTAACAAATGTGCTGCTGCGATCAGGTCCGAATTAGGCCCATTATTCCTTACCGTGAGGTAAAAGCTCTGTGATGGCGCGAGACCTTAGCAGCACAGCGCATAGTTACATGACCGTGTGCAATACCTGGGTGTCATTAATTGTCCTAATGACAAAATCTGGTGCTAGTAATCCCAGACAGTTATAGAGTGTGTGCAGCTACATACTGTATGCTCCGCCCCCTTCTTACAGTAATGCATTCCATGTCATGATGCCGTGATCTGTCCTATATTGGGGGTCATTCCGAGTTGATCGCTAGCTGCATTCATTCGCTGTGCAGCGATGAGAAAAAAAACTGCACTTCTGTGCATGCGTATGCGGCGCGATGCGCACGCGCGACGTACTATTACAATGAACGATGTAGTTTCACACAAGGTCTAGCGATGCTTTTCAGTCGCACTGCTGGCTGCAGAGTGATTGACATGAAGTGGGCGTTTCTGGGTGTCAACTGACCGTTTTCAGGGAGTGTTCGGAAAAACGCAGGAATGCCAGAAAAAATGCAGGGCGTGTTTGTGACGTCAAATCAGGAACTGAACAGTCTGAAATGATCGCAAGCGCTGAGTAGGTCTGGAGCTACCCTGAAACTGCACAAAAAACCTTTGTAGCCGCTCTGCGATCCTTTCGTTCGCACTTCTGCTAAGCTAAAATACACTCCCAGTGGGCGGCGGCATAGCATTGTCACGGCTGCTAAAAACTGCTAGCGAGCGATCAACTCGGAATGACCCTCTTTATCTATCTCTATGAGAGGTCAAAAAGTGTATGCATGTGGGCTAATGAAAGCAACCCAATATACTTATTATATATCTCATATCTCCCCCTAACGAGAGGATATTCGATGTCGCATGTTTAAGAAGCAGAACTCCTCATAATGTGCAGTAATGAGATGCTTGCGAGACTCCGGAGAACTCACGTATAACCTGAGGCTGCTGCTAAGTATTTTCCCTCCTCGAGAAGTTATTGATGTGTTTCCGAGAAAATGAGCTTCTGTTCTCTCCAGCAACGAGACCGTTTGAAGAGGGCGCACCTAGGTGATTGTGAGGCACAGCAGAGGAGAATGGCTTTACTGGCGGCAGCTGTGGGAGAAGGCGCAGGAGCTGGGCCTGTAATTGCCGTTGTAGAATTGAGCTCAGATTTAAAAACACAGGAAGAAGAGACACAGCGCTCGTCCAGCAATCTGCTCCGAGAGGCGGGGTCTGAAATTAGATGTGTGATTCATTTGGCTGACTGTAGTTACAGGACACGTTCACTGTTCCGCATGTTCTTCATAGAATATATCCATCCTTACACAGCATACAGGGGTGTACCTTTGTATCTATCTATCTATCTATCTATCTATCTATCTATCTATCTATCTATCTATCTATCTATCTATCTATCTATCGTATAATATTCCTGATTATATTATCTTGTGTAGCAGTGCCCTGAACAGTGGGCCTGAATTATGTATGTAAGTAAAGGGGGAAAAAAAGCACATTACTTTGGGCGGGATGTACTAATGTACATCGCTGCCCAGCGCCGCCCTGCGCCACGATGCTGATCGCATATGTACTAACATATGCGATCAGCATTGCGGAGGACAGCTCTGCCGATAAGAGCTGTCCTCCACGATGCACAGCGGCAGCCTGACTTCAGGGATTCGGCCCCAGGAGTCAGTCTGCGCATGCGCGGGGTGACAGGGGAGGCCGCAGGGCATGCTGGGAGGGATCCGATCGGATCCCTCACACAGCGCCGCGGAGAGAAGCCCATAGGCTTCTATGGACTATCGCCAGCTAAAGCTGACGAAATTCGCGGCGGCGCTGACCTGCCGGACGTGGGTTAGTACATCAGGAAAATGCGGTAAACAGGGGGTTTACCGCATTTTCCGCTTAGTACATCCGGCTCTTTGGGGGAAATTTACTAAGATTCGTATTTTCCAGATTCAGGTCAAAGTTCAATCACGAATGACATCGACAGTGTAAAATTGCAACTTTTTGAATTGATTACGACTAATTTACTAAGCTGTCGTATTCGTGTTTTTCTTTTGTTCCGATGTCGATGTCATTCGTGGTTTTCTGCTGTATAATGCGGCCGCGTTTGTAGTTTCGCGGCCGCGTTTTTGGTTTTTTTTACGACTGCGTCACATGTCTGTTACGGCAGTGATTTAGAAATTGCTGCCGCGTTTTTAGTCCTAAGTTTCGTTTTTGTCACGCGTCCGTGATTGGTTGTATTCGTGAAGGAGGAGTGTCTGTGCATATTACTATAAAACCGCCCCAAACACACCGCACCTCGTGGGTTTAGCTAGTGGAGAGGAGAGAGGAAGGTGTATTTGGAGTTGGTGAGTTTGGTGGAGTTTTTAGAGGATTTGGAGAGGAGTTTTGTGATTGTTGAGTGCTGTACTGTGTGTGTAAGTAGTCTTGTCATATTTGTACTAGTATTGTTTTTTCTCAGTTTGTCAACTTTTTTGTCCTTGTTTTTTTTTAAAAGACTTTTGTCATTGTTTGTGAGTGAGTGAGCGTGTGTGTTGGCTGTGTGGTGTGTAGTAGTAGTAGTAGTGGAGGAGTGTGTTTTGTGTTTTGTTTTTTCAGTGTTTTTTGTCGTTTGTCATCATGTCAGACTCAGAGGTCAGTGTGGTGGCGGAGGTTAGTGAGGTGGAGGCTGGTAGTGAGGTGGAGGCTGGTAGTGAGGTGGAGGCTGTTAGTGAGGTGGAGGCTGTTAGTGAGGTGGAGGGGGGTAGTGAGAGGGAGGAGGTTAGTGAGGAGGAGGAGGAGGGGGTGCCTGTTGCTGTATTCTCCAGTGATAGTGATGGTGTTGTGGCTCCGCAGCCACGCACCACTACCAAGACTGGCAGGAATATTAAGTTCAGCTATGCTGAAAACATGGCGTTGGTGCGTGAGCTGATGAAGCACCATCGCCAATTGTTTGGTCAGGATGCTGGCAAGGTGTCCTCCCGCAGGAAGTCTGTCCTGTGGGGGCAAGTAATAGTTGCCGTCAATAGTGAGGGTGTGGTGAGGCGGACTGAGGACACGTGTCGCAAGAGGTTCTATGACATAAAGCGGCGTGTCAAGGCCAAGATGGCCAAAGAGGCAAAATCAGCCCGAAAAACCGGAGGTGGCCCCCCTTTCCGGGCAACCTATCGGGAGTGGGAGGAGCCTGTGCGGGCATTGATTCCTGCAGAAGTGGTGTCTGCTACTCATGTCCGGGATTCGGACCGACCCACGCAGGATGGTGAGTTTGATTTGTTATATTTTTATTTAAATGTCCTCTAAAATTTTTTTTAATCATTTTTTAAGGGTAAAGGATGCAAAAATTGTTGGTCAGATATTGCAGGGCTATGCACCCTTAAGGTGTGTTTGTGTTTAGAAATTGCATTTTCCATCTTGCCTTGGCTGTATTTTTTAAAAAAATTTGCGCTAAAACAGGTGCAATGCCTGCTGGTATGTGTATTTGCCATAATAATTTTGCCATATTGCTTGGACATCGGTGTTGTATCTAATTGTATTTTTTAATATTTGATTTATTTACTTCCTAAAAAAGGTTCTATTAATTCAAAATTACATTTTAATAACATTTGCAAGTAGTCAATCTATGCAATATCTGACGCATAATTCTCAAATGTAACAGATTTATTTTGTGCAACACCATGTACATTTTGATATACACCACAAATTAAGGAAGCACGAAGATCTTAAGCAGAAATTAGTTTATTTTCGAATACCTAATAGATGGTTAGAGTACACTAAGGCTTTGCAGTTGTAATTTTTACACAAAGCATGGTAATAATGTTTGCTCCACTTTTTCAACAGTCCGACAGACCAGCCGGCCAGACAGGCCTCAGACAACTCAGGATGATGCTGGGATTGCAGGTAAGACTTCACTGTAGTCACATATTCTGCAAACACATAGAAGTACAAAATATTAATGTTTATATATTCTCATAGGTTCTGCTTCTGTAAGCCGACCTCCTGTCAGGCGCCCATCACAGGGCTCGGGCCACTTACCCAGGAGGCCAAGTAAGACACGGCGTCTTGGCACGGAATCTGCGGCTCCATCTTCCCCACCCAGGCGGCGCATTTCTGCAGTGTCACCCCAGCCACCACTGGCACTATTGGCGAGTCCACAGAGTGATGAGCCCCGATCACCTCAGTTATCTGGTGAGTCCAAACAGAAACTAAACACATCGCCAATAATCTACACAGTACAGTTACTATGTTGTGAGTTGGAGTTGAGATTACATGTTTGCCATAACAAGCAATGTGATGTTACGTCTTCAATTGCTAAAGGTGAAAATGCTTAATTTTTCAAGGTCTTAGTGGTTGATATCGGCAACATCATTTTTAAAAAAGAACATACATTTGTAAAAATTTAGCCCACACACGTGCACATTAAAATAAATATAAAATCCAAAAATAATTTAAAAATAAAAAAACCCTCCACAACATTATAGTGTTCACACATCTCCCCTGTCCGGTATGTAGACTGCTTACTTGCTCCGCTCCTCTGGACTATCCAGGTAAGCAGTCTATATCGTGGACAGGGGAGGTGACATAACACTGTAATGCTGTGGAGGGGAGGTAGTTAGGTGAGGATTACTCAAGTCTGTCTATGTGCACGCCTGTGATGGTATATATGTTTTTGGCGAAAAAACACATTATAAGTTTAGAAAAACAACTCTAAAAACTTGAAAAATGGAGTATTATGAATGTAGTAATGTGTACAACTAGCAAATAAATTATTTAAAAAATAAACATTGCATGTTGGCCACCCCATACAGAGCCCAGCTTGATGGCCGACGTGGACCAGCAGGGACAAGACCAACAGGCAACCATCACACTGCAACTTACACCTGTTGACCCGAGCCAGCCAATACAGCTGCAGGATATCCCCCAAGCCTCCATGAGTCCACAACTGGCACAAGCTCCACCCCAAACACAAATACCAGATGACTTTTGGGCCAGTTGGACAAGCCAACAGGCCCAAAGCAATGCCAGCCTGACCGCACATACCCAACACCTTGCCAGTCTGCCCCATCATCTACCGCGCATTAGTCGCAACTCGGGCAGACTGATTGTACAAGTAGGCCGAATCGCAACATCGATGGAGCAAATAAGGGCTGACAACAACCAAATGCTGGCTCATTTAACGCGCATCATTGATGAGCAACAGCGCCATCAGCAGGCACTCGTTCAACTCATTCAGCACAACCAGGTTGTGAATGAGTCGTTATCCCGGATTGTAGCCAGCCACACTGCAACCAACACACAACTGAATGCTAGCATTAATAATTTGAGCAACAACATAACATTGATGGCAGCTCAACAAGTGACCTCCAGCTCTGGGACCACGACCCCTATCCAAACGCCAGTAACCTCCCCTGTTCGGCGTTCCTCCAGAGCACGTGCCAGTGAGCCAGCACAAAGCACAGCACCCAGCACACACAAGCGAAAAAAATAACAATTTTGCCAAATGTGATTTTCTAAATAAAAATTTTGATTTGACAAACACACAACTTCCTGTGTCCGTCTCAAACATTGTAGAAGCTGCTATGTATGTATGTATGTTTTTCATGGGTAATGACTGAAAATGTATTTAGAACATAAACTAAGTACAATGTACACACCACTATAAACAACAAACAGTAAGTAACAAAACACACAATAGAAAGTATTGCAAAGTGTTTAGTCAAGGATAATTACATCCTACAAAAACTTACCAGAAAAATACCGCTGGATCACTTCTTGCCGTACCTGCCTCCCTACATATGTACTCACACTGTCACCAGATGGTTCTAACTCCTCTGCTTGCTAACTGCTTTCTCCCTCATCATGTGCCAGATGTTGACTTAAACACAGATTATGGAGAAAACAGCAGCAGAACACAATTCTAGTCACCTTTGAGGGACTATACAACAAAAGGCCTGCAGATTTATCCAGACACCGAAACCGTGACTTCAGCACACCAAAACATCTTTCTATCACATTCCGCGTAGCCTTATGTGCATGATTGTAACTGTGTTCAGCAGGAGAATCAGGTTGGGACAATGGAGTAAGGAGCCAAGAGTAGCAGCCGTAACCCCCATCACCTGAAAAACAGATATAGTCAACATTAGTACATGTGTTAGATTATTCTTTCCCCTACTCAAAAGTAGAGTTTGTGGTTAAAAGACATACACACAAAACATTTTAAACATACCCAACAGCCAGCCATCAGGCATTTGTCCGGCCTCAAATTTATCGAAGAGCGATGACTGACTGAGGATGAAGGAGTCATGGCAGCCACCAGGGTAACCTGCAACAACACTCATAATTTTAAAGTTTGCATCACAGACCACCTGGACATTAGTTGATTGTGCCAGATGTCTATTCGTATATATGTATTGCCGGCCCCTAGGTGATCTCAGCTGAACGTGTGTGCAATCTATGGCCCCCAGCACATTGGGCATGCCAGCAAGCTCATAGAAAGCTACCCTGACAGCACGCCACTCCGACTCCTCGGTAGGGAAGCAGATTGAGGCATTAATGTGTGGATCCAACACATCCAAAACCTGAGTGGACATTAAAGAAGCTAAGGTGAGTGTCATGTTAGGTATTCTATACAATACTGTGTTGTTTGTACTTACAGAAGCAACACTTAGACATAACCGCCTATGTATTTTTAGACTCACCTGATTCAAATATCTTGAAAAGGTGGGCTGTGAGATACCAATGACGTCGCCTGCCACAGCCTGGAAGCTCCCAGTAGCCATAAAGTGTAACACAGCCAGGAGTTTGTGTAGGCCTGAGACAGAGCGAGAGCGTGCTGTCTCAGGGTCTAGGCCCAGTTTGACAAGGTCATACAGGTGGAAAATGTTGGTTCTATTTAGGCGGAACATCTGTATGACCCTATCATCGGACAATGCGTTTAAGTTTAAACGCCCTCTAAAAAAACGAGGCTGGCGCAGCCTCCGCGGCACCTGGACAACCTGTTGACCATGTTCACTTACCTGGGCCTGATTCCTGGAAGCCTCATGGAGCAGTCTAAGGTATCCCACAGCAAACATAAATTCATTGGCACACACCACAGCCGCCATTTCAGAGTGAGAGAAATTCAAAATGTGCCTGAAACACTTTTATAGGGCCAAACATTCAGGTGTGAGTAATGGATAATTGAGTACACATGTAAACACGCTTTTCAAATGCTGGCGCGTTTTTTTTTAGGAATTTTTTACGATTTGTAATTTTTCACGGCCGCAAATGCATTTTCACGGCAGCAATTACAATTACGAATGGTTAGTAAATGACCGAGATTCATATCTAAACAGGCGTAATTTGACCGATGGTGTATTCATTCGTGATTTTTAACTTGAACTTCCAAAATATTACGAATGACCACATCACTGCCGTGATTTGAGTTTAGTAAATTACCGAGATGACACTTTGATGAAAAAACGGCATCTCGGTCAAAATCGGGAGCTTAGTAAATTTACCCCTTTGTGTCTAAAACAAACTATTTGCAATGCAAGGGAGTAAATACATTTATATTTTTTCTGTGCATGGTAAATATCGGCTGCTTTTGCATGTAGACCACACATGTTAGACAACTTTACTTTTACACTACAATTTAGATTTTGGTTTAAACACACCCTACCCAACTCAGACTCTCTCTGCACATGTTACATCTGCACCACCTGCACTGCAGCATGGTTTTGCCCATTTGATTGTTTTTTGCTTTACTTACAAAGATAAATCAGGCCCAGTGACTGTAGAAGATGCTTATTGATCATGTATACGTGGATGTCCATTCCTCCTGTATTACATTGTGTAGCAGTGCTCCTCACAGTGACTGTAGGATATATTCAGTTATCTTATCTGTGTATATGTCATTCCCCCTGTATTACATTATGCAGCAGTGCTCCTCACAGTGACTGTAGGAGATGTTCTGTGATCTTATCTGTGTATATGTCATTCCCCCTGTATTACATTATGTAGCAGTGCTCCTCACAGTGACTGTAGGAGATGTTCAGTGATCTTATCTGTGTATATGTCATTCCCCCTGTATTACATTATGTAGCAGTGCTCCTCACAGTGACTGTAGGAGATGTTCTGTGATCTTATCTGTGTATATGTCATTCCTCCTGTATTACATTATGTAGCAGTGCTCCTCACAGTGACTGTAGGAGATGCTCAGTGATCTTATCTGTGTATATGTCATTCCCCCTGTATTACATTATGTAGCAGTGCTCCTCACAGTGACTGTAGGAGATGCTCAGTTATCTTATCTGTGTATATGTCATTCCCCCTGTATTACATTATGTTGTTGTGCTCCTCACAGTGACTGTAGGAGGTGTTCAGTGATCTTATCTGTGTATATGTCATTCCCCCTGTATTACATTATGTAGCAGTGCTCCTCACAGTGACTGTAGGAGATGTTCAGTGATCTTATCTGTGTATATGTCATTCCCCCTGTATTACATTATGTTGTTGTGCTCCTCACAGTGACTGTAGGATATATTCAGTGATCTTATCTGTGTATATGTCATTCCCCCTGTATTACATTGTGTAGCAGTGCTCCTCACAGTGACTGTAGGAGATGCTCAGTGATCTTATCTGTGTATATGTCATTCCCCCTGTATTACATTATGTAGCAGTGCTCCTCACAGTGACTGTAGGAGGTGTTCAGTGATCTTATCTGTGTATATGTCAATCCCCCTGTATTACATTATTTAGCAGTGCTCCTCACAGTGATATCTCATTCCCCCTGTATTACATTATGTAGCAGTGCTCCTCACAGTGACTGTAGGAGGTGTTCAGTGATCTTATCTGTGTATATGTCATTCCCCCTGTATTACATTATGTAGCAGTGCTCCTCACAGTGACTGTAGGAGGTGTTCAGTGATCTTATCTGTGTATATGTCATTCCCCCTGTATTACATTGTGTAGCAGTGCTCCTCACAGTGACTGTAGGAGATGTTCAGTGATCTTATCTGTGTGTATATAATTCCCCCTGTATTACATTGTGTAGCAGTGCTTCTCCTTGTGACTGTAGGAGGTGTTCAGTGATATTATCTGTGTATATGTCATTCCCATGTATTACATTATGTAGCAGTGCTCCTCACAGTGATATCTCATTCCCCCTGTATTACATTGTGTAGCAGTGCTCCTCACAGTGATATCTCATTCCCCCTGTATTACATTATGTAGCAGTGCTCCTCACAGTGACAGTAGGTGATGTTCAGTGATAATATCTGTGTATATGTCATTCCCCTGTATTACATTATGTAGCAGTGCTCCTCACAGTGACTGTAGGAGATGTTCAGTGATCTTATCTGTGTGTATATAATTCCCCCTGTATTACATTATGTAGCAGTGCTCCTCACAGTGACAGTAGGTGATGTTCAGTGATCTTATCTGTGTATATGTCATTCCTCCTGTATTACATTATGTAGCAGTGCTCCTCACAGTGACAGTAGGTGATGTTCAGTGATCTTATCTGTGTTTATGTCATTCCCCCTGTATTACATTATGTAGCAGTGCTCCTCACAGTGACAGTAGGTGATGTTCAGTGATCTTATCTGTGTATATGTCATTCCTCCTGTATTACATTATGTAGCAGTGCTCCTCACAGTGACAGTAGGTGATGTTCAGTGATCTTATCTGTGTATATGTCATTCCTCCTGTATTACATTATGTAGCAGTGCTCCTCACAGTGACTGTAGGAGGTGTTCAGTGATCTTATCTGTGTATATATTGTTCCCCCTGTATTACATTATGGAGCAGTGCTCCTCACAATGACTGTTAGAAGTGTTCAGTGATCTTAACTCTGTATATGTCAATCCCCCTGTATTACATTATGTAGCAGTGCTCCTCACAGTGAATGTAGGAGATGTTCAGTGATCTTATCTGTGTATATGTCATTCCTCCTGTATTACATTATGTAGCAGTGCTCCTCACAGTGACAGTAGGTGATGTTCAGTGATCTTATCTGTGTATATGTCATTCCCCCTGTATTATATTACGTAGCAGTGCTCCTCACAGTGACAGTAGGTGATGTTCAGTGATCTTATCTGTGTATATGTCATTCCCCCTGTATTATATTACGTAGCAGTGCTCCTCACAGTGACAGTAGGTGATGTTCAGTGATCTTATCTGTGTATATGTCATTCCTCCTGTATTACATTATGCAGCAGTGCTCCTCACAGTGACAGTAGGTGATGTTCAGTGATCTTATCTGTGTATATGTCATTCCCCCTGTATTATATTACGTAGCAGTGCTCCTCACAGTGACAGTAGGTGATGTTCAGTGATCTTATCTGTGTATATGTCATTCCCCCTGTATTACATTATGCAGCAGTGCTCCTCACAGTGACAGTAGGTGATGTTCAGTGATCTTATCTGTGTATATGTCATTCCCCCTGTATTACATTGTGTAGCAGTGCTCCTCACAGTGACTGTAGGAGATGTTCAGTGATCTTATCTGTGTATATGTCATTCCCCCTGTATTACATTATGTTGTTGTGCTCCTCACAGTGACTGTAGGAGGTGTTCAGTGATCTTATCTGTGTATATGTCATTCCCCCTGTATTACATTGTGTAGCAGTGCTCCTCATAGTGACTGTAGGAGATGCTCAGTGATCTTATCTGTGTATATGTCATTCCCCCTGTATTACATTATGTTGTTGTGCTCCTCACAGTGACTGTAGGAGATGTTCAGTGATCTTATCTGTGTATATGTCATTCCCCCTGTATTACATTATGTTGTTGTGCTCCTCACAGTGACTGTAGGATATATTCAGTGATCTTATCTGTGTATATGTCATTCCCCCTGTATTACATTATGTAGCAGTGCTCCTCACAGTGACTGTAGGAGGTGTTCAGTGATCTTATCTGTGTATATGTCATTCCCCCTGTATTACATTGTGTAGCAGTGCTCCTCACAGTGACTGTAGGAGATGTTCAGTGATCTTATCTGTGTGTATATAATTCCCCCTGTATTACATTGTGTAGCAGTGCTTCTCCTTGTGACTGTAGGAGGTGTTCAGTGATATTATCTGTGTATATGTCATTCCCATGTATTACATTATGTAGCAGTGCTCCTCACAGTGATATCTCATTCCCCCTGTATTACATTGTGTAGCAGTGCTCCTCACAGTGATATCTCATTCCCCCTGTATTACATTATGTAGCAGTGCTCCTCACAGTGACTGTAGGAGATGTTCAGTGATCTTATCTGTGTATATGTCATTCCCCTGTATTACATTATGTAGCAGTGCTCCTCACAGTGACAGTAGGTGATGTTCAGTGATCTTATCTGTGTATATGTCATTCCCCTGTATTACATTATGTAGCAGTGCTCCTCACAGTGACTGTAGGAGATGTTCAGTGATCTTATCTGTGTGTATATAATTCCCCCTGTATTACATTATGTAGCAGTGCTCCTCACAGTGACAGTAGGTGATGTTCAGTGATCTTATCTGTGTATATGTCATTCCTCCTGTATTACATTATGTAGCAGTGCTCCTCACAGTGACAGTAGGTGATGTTCAGTGATCTTATCTGTGTTTGTCATTCCCCCTGTATTACATTATGTAGCAGTGTTCCTCATAGTGACTGTAGGAGGTGTTCAGTGATCTTATCTGTGTATATATTGTTCCCCCTGTATTACATTATGGAGCAGTGCTCCTCACAATGACTGTTAGAAGTGTTCAGTGATCTTAACTCTGTATATGTCAATCCCCCTGTATTACATTATGTAGCAGTGCTCCTCACAGTGAATGTAGGAGATGTTCAGTGATCTTATCTGTGTATATGTCATTCCTCCTGTATTACATTATGTAGCAGTGCTCCTCACAGTGACAGTAGGTGATGTTCAGTGATCTTATCTGTGTATATGTCATTCCCCCTGTATTATATTACGTAGCAGTGCTCCTCACAGTGACAGTAGGTGATGTTCAGTGATCTTATCTGTGTATATGTCATTCCTCCTGTATTACATTATGCAGCAGTGCTCCTCACAGTGACAGTAGGTGATGTTCAGTGATCTTATCTGTGTATATGTCATTCCCCCTGTATTATATTACGTAGCAGTGCTCCTCACAGTGACAGTAGGTGATGTTCAGTGATCTTATCTGTGTATATGTCATTCCCCCTGTATTACATTATGCAGCAGTGCTCCTCACAGTGACAGTAGGTGATGTTCAGTGATCTTATCTGTGTATATGTCATTCCTCCTGTATTACATTATATAGCAGTGCTCCTCACAGTGACAGTAGGTGATGTTCAGTGATCTTATCTGTGTATATGTCATTCCTCCTGTATTACATTATGCAGCAGTGCTCCTCACAGTGACAGTAGGTGATGTTCAGTGATCTTATCTGTGTATATGTCATTCCCCCTGTATTACATTATGCAGCAGTGCTCCTCACAGTGACAGTAGGTGATGTTCAGTGATCTTATCTGTGTTTATGTCATTCCCCCTGTATTACATTACGTAGCAGTGTTCCTCATAGTGACTGTAGGAGATGTTCTGTGATCTAATCTGTGTATATGTCATTCCCCCTGTATTACATTATGCAGCAGTGCTCCTCACAGTGACTATAGAAGATGTTCAGTGATCTTATCTGTGTATATGTCATTCCCCCTGTATTACATTATGCAGCAGTGCTCCTCACAGTGACTATAGAAGATGTTCAGTGATCTTATCTGTGTATATGTCATTCCTCCTGTATTACATTATGTAGCAGTGCTCCTCACAGTGACTGTAGGAGGTGCTCAGTCATCTTATCTGTGTATATGTCAATCCCCCTGTATTACATTGTGTAGCAGTGCTCCTCACAGTGATATCTCATTCCTCCTGTATTACATTATGTAGCAGTGCTCCTCACAGTGACTGTAGGAGGTGCTCAGTCATCTTATCTGTGTATATGTCAATCCCCCTGTATTACATTATGCAGCAGTGCTCCTCACAGTGACTATAGAAGATGTTCAGTAACCTTATCTGTGTATATGTCATTCCCCTTGTATTACATTATGTAGCAGTGCTCCTCACAGTGACTGTAGGAGGTGTTCTGTGATCTAATCTGTGTATATGTCATTCCCCCTGTATTACATTATGCAGCAGTGCTCCTCACAGTGACTATAGAAGATGTTCAGTGATCTTATCTGTGTATATGTCATTCCCCCTGTATTACATTATGTAGCAGTGCTCCTCACAGTGACTGTAGGAGATGTTCTGTGATCTAATCTGTGTATATGTCATTCCCCCTGTATTACATTATGCAGCAGTGCTCCTCACAGTGACTATAGAAGATGTTCAGTGATCGTATCTGTGTATATGTCATTCCCCCTGTATTACATTATGTAGCAGTGCTCCTCACAGTGACTGTAGGAGATGCTCAGTGATCTTATCTGTGTATATGTCATTCCCCCTGTATTACATTATGAAGCAGTGCTCCTCACTGTGACTGTAGGAGATGTTCAGTGATCTTATCTGTGTATATGTCATTCCCCCTGTATTACATTGTGTAGCAGTGCTCCTCACAGTGACTGTAGGAGATGTTCAGTGATCTTATCTGTGTATATGTCATTCCCCCTGTATTACATTGTGTAGCAGTGCTCCTCATGGTGACTGTAGGAGGTGTTCAGTGATCTTATCTGTGTATATTTCATTCCCCCTGTATTACATTGTATAGCAGTGCTCCTCATGGTGACTGTAGGAGATGTTCAGTGACTTTATCTGTGTATGTCATTCCCCCTGTATTACATTATGTAGCAGTGCTCCTCACAGTGACTGTAGGAGATTATCAGTGATCTTATCTGTGTATATCTCATTCCCCCTGTATTACATTATGTAGCAGTGATCCTCACAGTGACTGTAGGAGATGCTCAGTGATCTTATCTGTGTATATGTCATTCCTCCTGTATTACATTATGTAGCAGTGCTCCTCACAGTGTCTATAGGAGGTGTTCAGTGATCTTATCTGTGTATATCTCATTCCCCCTGTATTACATTATGTAGCAGTGCTCCTCACAGTGTCTGTAGGAGATGTTCAGTGATCTTATCTGTGTATATGTCATTCCTCCTGTATTACATTATGTAGCAGTGCTCCTCACAGTGTCTATAGGAGGTGTTCAGTGATCTTATCTGTGTATATCTCATTCCCCCTGTATTACATTATGCAGCAGTGCTCCTAACAGTGACTGTAGGAGATTATAAGTGATCTTATCTGTGTATGTCATTCCTCCTGTATTACATTATGTAGCAGTGCTCCTCACAGTGACTGTAGAAGGTGTTCAGTAATCTTATCTGTGTATATGTCATTCCCCCTATATTACATTATGCAGCAGTGCTCCTCACAGTGACTGTAAGATATGTTCAGTGATCTTATCTGTGTATATGTCATTTCTCCTGTATTCCATTATGTAGCAGTGCTCCTCACTATGACTGTAGGAGGTGTTCACTGATCTTATCTGTGTATATGTCATTCCCCTTGTATTACATTATGTAGCAGTGCTCCTCACAGTGACTGTAGGAGATGTTCAGTGATCGTATCTGTGTATATGTCATTCCCTTGTATTACATTATGTAGCAGTGCTCCTCACAGTGACCGTAGAAGGTATTCAGTGATCTTATCTGTGTATATGTCATTCCTCCTGTATAACATTATGTAGCAGTGCTCCTCACAGTGACTGTAGAAGGTGTTCAGTAAACTTATCTGTGTATATGTCATTCCCCCTATATTACATTATGTAGCAGTGCTCCTCAAAGTGACTGTAGAAGGTGTTCAGTAAACTTATCTGTGTATATGTCATTCCCCCTATATTACATTATGCAGCAGTGCTCCTCACAGTGACTGTAAGATATGTTCAGTGATCTTATCTGTGTATATGTCATTTCTCCTGTATTCCATTATGTAGCAGTGCTCCTCACAGTGACTGTAGATGTTCAGTGATCTTATCTGTGTATATGTCATTCCCCCTCTATTACATTATGTAGCAGTGCTCCTCACAGTGACTGTAGATGTTCAGTGATCTTATCTGTGTATATGTCATTCCCCCTCTATTACATTATGTAGCAGTGCTCCTCACAGTGACTGTAGGAGATGCTCACTGACCTTATCTGTGTATATGTCATTCCCCCTGTATTACATTATGTAGCAGTGCTCCTCACAGTGACTGTAGGAGATGCTCACTGATCTTATCTGTGTATATGTCATTCCCCCTGTATTAAATTGTGTAGCAGTGCTCATCACAGTGACTGTAGGAGGTGTTCAGTGATCTTATCTGTGTATATATTATTCCCCCTGTATTACATTGTGTAGCAGTGCTCCTCACAGTGACTGTAGGAGATGCTCAGTGATCTTATCTGTGTATATGTCATTCCCCCTGTATTACATTATGTAGCAGTGCTCCTCACAGTGACTGTAGGTGTTCAGTGATCTTATCTGTGTATATGTCATTCCTCCTGTATTACATTATGTAGCAGTGCTCCTCACAGTGACTGTAGGAGATGCTCAGTGATCTTATCTGTGTATATGTCATTCCCCCTGTATTACAATGTGTAGCAGTGCTCATCACAGTGACTGTAGGAGGTGTTCAGTGATCTTATCTGTGTATATATTATTCCCCCTGTATTACATTGTGTAGCAGTGCTCCTCACAGTGACTGTAGGTGTTCAGTGATCTTATCTGTGTATATGTCATTCCCTTGTATTACATTATGTAGCAGTGCTCCTCACAGTGACTGTAGAAGGTATTCAGTGATCTTATCTGTGTATATGTCATTCCCCCTGTATAACATTATGTAGCAGTGCTCCTCAAAGTGACTGCAGGAGATGTTCATTGATCTTATCTGTGTATATGTCATTCCCCCTGTATTACATTATGTAGCAGTGCTCCTCACAGTGACTGTAGGAGATGTTCAGTGATCTTATCTGTGTATATGTCATTCCCCCTGTATTACATTATGCAGCAGTGCTCCTCACAGTGACTGTAGGAGATGTTCAATGTTCGTATCTGTGTATTTGTCATTCTCCCTGTATTACATTATGGGGGTAATTCCAAGTTGATCGCAGCAGGAACTTTTTTAGCAGTTGGGCAAAACCATGTGCACTGCAGGGGAGGCAGATATAACATGTGCAGAGAGAGCTAGATTTGGGTGTGGTGAGTTCAATCTGCAATCTAAATTGCAGTGTAAAAATAAAGCAGCCAGTATTTACCCTGCACAGAAACAAAATAACCCACCCAATTCTAACTCTCTCTGCACATGTTACATCTGCCCCCCCCCCCTGCAGTGCACATGGTTTTGCCCAACTGCTAAAAATTTTCCTGCTGCGATCAACTTGGAATTACCCCCTATGTAGCAGTGCTCCTCACAGTGACTGTAGAAGGTGTTCAGTGAACGTATCTGTGTATATGTCATTCCCCCTGTATTACATTATGTAGCAGTGCTCCTCACAGTGACTGTAGGAGATGTTCAGTGATCGTATCTGTGTATATGTCATTCCCTTGTATTACATTATGTAGCAGTGCTCCTCACAGTGACTGTAAGATATGTTCAGTGATCTTATCTGTGTATATGTCATTTCTCCTGTATTCCATTATGTAGCAGTGCTCCTCACTATGACTGTAGGAGGTGTTCACTGATCTTATCTGTGTATATGTCATTCCCCTTGTATTACATTATGTAGCAGTGCTCCTCGCAGTGACTTAGGAGATGTTCAGTGATCTTATCTGTGTATATTTCATTCCCCCTCTATCACATTATGTAGCAGTGCTCCTCACAGTGAATGTAGAAGGTGTTCAGTGATCTTATCTGTGTATATGTCATTCCCCCTCTATTACATTATGTAGCAGTGCTCCTCACAGTGAATGTAGAAGGTGTTCAGTGATCTTATCTGTGTATATGTCATTCCTCCTGTATTACATTATGTAGCAGTGCTCCTCACAGTGACTGTAGATGTTCAGTGATCTTATCTGTGTATATGTCATTCCCCCTCTATTACATTATGTAGCAGTGCTCCTCACAGTGACTGTAGATGTTCAGTGATCTTATCTGTGTATATGTCATTCCCCCTCTATTACATTATGTAGCAGTGCTCCTCACAGTGAATGTAGAAGGTGTTCAGTGATCTTATCTGTGTATATGTCATTCCCCCTGTATTACATTATGTAGCAGTGCTCCTCACAGTGACTGTAGGAGATGCTCACTGATCTTATCTGTGTATATGTCATTCCCCCTGTATTACAATGTGTAGCAGTGCTCATCACAGTGACTGTAGGAGGTGTTCAGTGATCTTATCTGTGTATATATTATTCCCCCTGTATTACATTGTGTAGCAGTGCTCCTCACAGTGACTGTAGATGTTCAGTGATCTTATCTGTGTATATGTCATTCCCCCTCTATTACATTATGTAGCAGTGCTCCTCACAGTGAATGTAGAAGGTGTTCAGTGATCTTATCTGTGTATATGTCATTCCCCCTGTATTACATTATGTAGCAGTGCTCCTCACAGTGACTGTAGGAGATGCTCACTGATCTTACCTGTGTATATGTCATTCCCCCTCTATTACATTATGTAGCAGTGCTCCTCACAGTGACTGTAGATGTTCAGTGATCTTATCTGTGTATATGTCATTCCCCCTCTATTACATTATGTAGCAGTGCTCCTCACAGTGAATGTAGAAGGTGTTCAGTGATCTTATCTGTGTATATGTCATTCCCCCTGTATTACATTATGTAGCAGTGCTCCTCACAGTGACTGTAGGAGATGCTCACTGATCTTATCTGTGTATATGTCATTCCCCCTGTATTACATTATGTAGCAGTGCTCCTCACAGTGACTGTAGGAGGTGTTCAGTGATCTTATCTGTGTATATGTCATTCCCCCTGTATTACATTATGTAGCAGTGCTCCTCACAGTGACTGTAGGAGGTGTTCAGTGATCTTATCTGTGTATATGTCATTCCCCCTGTATTACATTGTGTAGCAGTGCTCCTCACAGTGACTGTAGGAGATGTTCAGTGATCTTATCTGTGTATATGTCATTCCCCCTGTATTACATTATGTAGCAGTGCTCCTCACAGCGACTGTAGGAGATGTTCTGTGATCTTATCTGTGTATATGTCATTCCCCCTGTATTACATTATGTAGCAGTGCTCCTCACAGCGACTGTAGGAGATGTTCTGTGATCTTATCTGTGTATATGTCATTCCCCCTGTATTACATTATGTAGCAGTGCTCCTCACAGTGACTGTAGGAGATGTTCTGTGATCTTATCTGTGTATATGTCATTCCTCCTGTATTACATTATGTAGCAGTGCTCCTCACAGTGACTGTAGGAGATGCTCACTGATCTTATCTGTGTATATGTCATTCCCCCTGTATTACAATGTGTAGCAGTGCTCATCACAGTGACTGTAGGAGATGCTCAGTAATCTTATCTGTGTATTTGTCATTCCCCCTGTATTACATTGTGTAGCATTTCTCCTCACAGTGACTGTAGGAGATGTTCAGTGATCGTATCTGTGTATATGTCATTCCCTTGTATTACATTATGTAGCAGTGCTCCTCACAGTGACCGTAGAAGGTATTCAGTGATCTTATCTGTGTATATGTCATTCCCCCTGTATAACATTATGTAGCAGTGCTCCTCAAAGTGAATGTAGAAGGTATTCAGTGATCTTATCTGTGTATATCTCATTCCCCCTGTATTACATTATGTAGCAGTGCTCCTCACAGTGACTTTAGGAGATGTTCAGTGATCTTATCTGTGTATATGTCATTCCTCCTGTATTACATTATGTAGCAGTGCTCCTCACAGTGACCGTAGAAGGTATTCAGTGATCTTATCTGTGTATATGTCATTCCCCCTGTATTACATTATGTAGCAGTGCTCCTCACAGTGACCGTAGAAGGTATTCAGTGATCTTATCTGTGTATATGTCATTCCCCCTGTATTACATTATGTAGCAGTGCTCCTCAAAGTGAATGTAGAAGGTATTCAGTGATCTTATCTGTGTATATGTCATTCCCCCTGTATTACATCATGTAGCAGTGCTCCTCACAGTGACTGTAGGAGATGTTCAGTGATCTTATCTGTGTATATGTCATTCCCCCTGTATTACATTATGTAGCAGTGCTCCTCACAGTGACTGTAGGAGATGTTCAGTGACTTTATCTGTGTATATGTCATTCCTCCTGTATTACATTATGTAGCAGTGCTCCTCACAGTGACTTTAGGAGATGTTCAGTGATCTTATCTGTGTATATGTCATTCCCCCTGTATTACATTATGTAGCAGTGCTCCTCAAAGTGAATGTAGAAGGTATTCAGTGATCTTATCTGTGTATATCTCATTCCCCCTGTATTACATTATGTAGCAGTGCTCCTCAAAGTGAATGTAGAAGGTATTCAGTGATCTTATCTGTGTATATGTCATTCCCCCTGTATTACATTGTGTAGCAGTGCTCCTCACAGTGACTTTAGGAGATGTTCAGTGATCTTATCTGTGTATATGTCATTCCCTTGTATTACATTATGTAGCAGTGCTCCTCACAGTGACCGTAGAAGGTATTCAGTGATCTTATCTGTGTATATGTCATTCCCTTGTATTACATTATGTAGCAGTGCTCCTCACAGTGACCGTAGAAGGTATTCAGTGATCTTAGCTGTGTATATGTCATTCCCCCTGTATTACATTATGTAGCAGTGCTCCTCAAAGTGAATGTAGAAGGTATTCAGTGATCTTATCTGTGTATATGTCATTCCCCCTGTATTACATTATGTAGCAGTGCTCCTCACAGTGACTGTAGGAGATGCTCAGTGATCTTATCTGTGTATATGTCATTCCCCCTGTATTACATTATGTAGCAGTGCTCCTCACAGTGACTGTAGGAGATGCTCAGTGATCTTATCTGTGTACATGTCATTCCCCCTGTATTACATTATGTAGCAGTGCTCCTCACAGTGACTGTAGGAGATGTTCAGTAATCTTATCTGTGTATATGTCATTCCTCCTGTATTACATTATGTAGCAGTGCTCCTCACAGTGACTGTAGGAGATGTTCAGTAATCTTATCTGTGTATATGTCATTCCTCCTGTATTACATTATGTAGCAGTGCTCCTCACAGTGACTGTAGGAGATGTTCAGTAATCTTATCTGTGTATATGTCATTCCCCCTGTATTACATTATGTAGCAGTGCTCCTCACAGTGACTGTAGGAGGTGTTCAGTGATCTTATCTGTGTATATGTCATTCCCCCTGTATTACATTATGTAGCAGTGCTCCTCACAGTGACTGTAGGAGATGTTCAGTAATCTTATCTGTGTATATGTCATTCCCCCTGTATTACATTATGTAGCAGTGCTCCTCACAGTGACTGTAGGAGATGCTCAGTGATCTTATCTGTGTATATGTCATTCCCCCTGTATTACATTATGTAGCAGTGCTCCTCACAGTGACTGTAGGAGATGTTCAGTAATCTTATCTGTGTATATGTCATTCCTCCTGTATTACATTATGTAGCAGTGCTCCTCACAGTGACTCTAGGAGATGTTCAGTAATCTTATCTGTGTATATGTCATTCCTCCTGTATTACATTATGTAGCAGTGCTCCTCACAGTGACTGTAGGAGATGTTCAGTAATCTTATCTGTGTATATGTCATTCCCCTTGTATTACATTATGTAGCAGTGCTCCTCACAGTGACTGTAGGAGATGTTCAGTAATCTTATCTGTGTATATGTCATTCCTCCTGTATTACATTATGTAGCAGTGCTCCTCACAGTGACTGTAGGAGATGCTCAGTGATCTTATCTGTGTATATGACATTCCCCCTGTATTACATTATGTAGCAGTGCTCCTCACAGTGACTGTAGGAGATGTTCAGTGATAATATCTGTGTATATCATTCCCCCTGTATTACATTATATAGCAGTGCTCCTCACAGTGAATGTAGAAGGTGTTCAGTGATCTTAGCTGTGTATATGTCATTCCTCCTGTATTACATTATGTAGCAGTGCTCCTCACAGTGACTGTAGGTGTTCAGTGATCTTATCTGTGTATATGTCATTCCCCCTGTATTACATTGTGTAGCAGTGCTCCTCACAGTGACTGTAGGAGATGCTCAGTGATCTTATCTGTGTATATGTCATTCCCCCTGTATTACATTATGTAGCAGTGCTCCTCACAGTGACTGTAGGAGATGCTCAGTGATCTTATCTGTGTATATGTCATTCCCCCTGTATTACATTATGTAGCAGTGCTCCTCACAGTGACTGTAGGAGATGTTCAGTAATCTTATCTGTGTATATGTCATTCCTCCTGTATTACATTATGTAGCAGTGCTCCTCACAGTGACTGTAGGAGATGTTCAGTAATCTTATCTGTGTATATGTCATTCCTCCTGTATTACATTATGTAGCAGTGCTCCTCACAGTGACTGTAGGAGATGTTCACTGATCTTATCTGTGTATATGTCATTCCCCCTGTATTACATTGTGTAGCAGTGCTCCTCACAGTGACTGTAGGAGATGCTCAGTGATCTTATCTGTGTATATGTCATTCCCCCTGTATTACATTATGTAGCAGTGCTCCTCACAGTGACTGTAGGTGTTCAGTGATCTTATCTGTGTATATGTCATTCCTCCTGTATTACATTATGTAGCAGTGCTCCTCACAGTGACTGTAGGAGATGCTCAGTGATCTTATCTGTGTATATGTCATTCCCCCTGTATTACAATGTGTAGCAGTGCTCATCACAGTGACTGTAGGAGGTGTTCAGTGATCTTATCTGTGTATATATTATTCCCCCTGTATTACATTGTGTAGCAGTGCTCCTCACAGTGACTGTAGGTGTTCAGTGATCTTATCTGTGTATATGTCATTCCCTTGTATTACATTATGTAGCAGTGCTCCTCACAGTGACTGTAGAAGGTATTCAGTGATCTTATCTGTGTATATGTCATTCCCCCTGTATAACATTATGTAGCAGTGCTCCTCAAAGTGACTGCAGGAGATGTTCATTGATCTTATCTGTGTATATGTCATTCCCCCTGTATTACATTATGTAGCAGTGCTCCTCACAGTGACTGTAGGAGATGTTCAGTGATCTTATCTGTGTATATGTCATTCCCCCTGTATTACATTATGCAGCAGTGCTCCTCACAGTGACTGTAGGAGATGTTCAATGTTCGTATCTGTGTATTTGTCATTCTCCCTGTATTACATTATGGGGGTAATTCCAAGTTGATCGCAGCAGGAACTTTTTTAGCAGTTGGGCAAAACCATGTGCACTGCAGGGGAGGCAGATATAACATGTGCAGAGAGAGCTAGATTTGGGTGTGGTGAGTTCAATCTGCAATCTAAATTGCAGTGTAAAAATAAAGCAGCCAGTATTTACCCTGCACAGAAACAAAATAACCCACCCAATTCTAACTCTCTCTGCACATGTTACATCTGCCCCCCCCCCTGCAGTGCACATGGTTTTGCCCAACTGCTAAAAATTTTCCTGCTGCGATCAACTTGGAATTACCCCCTATGTAGCAGTGCTCCTCACAGTGACTGTAGAAGGTGTTCAGTGAACGTATCTGTGTATATGTCATTCCCCCTGTATTACATTATGTAGCAGTGCTCCTCACAGTGACTGTAGGAGATGTTCAGTGATCGTATCTGTGTATATGTCATTCCCTTGTATTACATTATGTAGCAGTGCTCCTCACAGTGACTGTAAGATATGTTCAGTGATCTTATCTGTGTATATGTCATTTCTCCTGTATTCCATTATGTAGCAGTGCTCCTCACTATGACTGTAGGAGGTGTTCACTGATCTTATCTGTGTATATGTCATTCCCCTTGTATTACATTATGTAGCAGTGCTCCTCGCAGTGACTTAGGAGATGTTCAGTGATCTTATCTGTGTATATTTCATTCCCCCTCTATCACATTATGTAGCAGTGCTCCTCACAGTGAATGTAGAAGGTGTTCAGTGATCTTATCTGTGTATATGTCATTCCCCCTCTATTACATTATGTAGCAGTGCTCCTCACAGTGACTGTAGATGTTCAGTGATCTTATCTGTGTATATGTCATTCCCCCTCTATTACATTATGTAGCAGTGCTCCTCACAGTGAATGTAGAAGGTGTTCAGTGATCTTATCTGTGTATATGTCATTCCTCCTGTATTACATTATGTAGCAGTGCTCCTCACAGTGACTGTAGATGTTCAGTGATCTTATCTGTGTATATGTCATTCCCCCTCTATTACATTATGTAGCAGTGCTCCTCACAGTGACTGTAGATGTTCAGTGATCTTATCTGTGTATATGTCATTCCCCCTCTATTACATTATGTAGCAGTGCTCCTCACAGTGAATGTAGAAGGTGTTCAGTGATCTTATCTGTGTATATGTCATTCCCCCTGTATTACATTATGTAGCAGTGCTCCTCACAGTGACTGTAGGAGATGCTCACTGATCTTATCTGTGTATATGTCATTCCCCCTGTATTACAATGTGTAGCAGTGCTCATCACAGTGACTGTAGGAGGTGTTCAGTGATCTTATCTGTGTATATATTATTCCCCCTGTATTACATTGTGTAGCAGTGCTCCTCACAGTGACTGTAGATGTTCAGTGATCTTATCTGTGTATATGTCATTCCCCCTCTATTACATTATGTAGCAGTGCTCCTCACAGTGAATGTAGAAGGTGTTCAGTGATCTTATCTGTGTATATGTCATTCCCCCTGTATTACATTATGTAGCAGTGCTCCTCACAGTGACTGTAGGAGATGCTCACTGATCTTACCTGTGTATATGTCATTCCCCCTCTTACATTATGTAGCAGTGCTCCTCACAGTGACTGTAGATGTTCAGTGATCTTATCTGTGTATATGTCATTCCCCCTCTATTACATTATGTAGCAGTGCTCCTCACAGTGAATGTAGAAGGTGTTCAGTGATCTTATCTGTGTATATGTCATTCCCCCTGTATTACATTATGTAGCAGTGCTCCTCACAGTGACTGTAGGAGATGCTCACTGATCTTATCTGTGTATATGTCATTCCCCCTGTATTACATTATGTAGCAGTGCTCCTCACAGTGACTGTAGGAGGTGTTCAGTGATCTTATCTGTGTATATGTCATTCCCCCTGTATTACATTATGTAGCAGTGCTCCTCACAGTGACTGTAGGAGGTGTTCAGTGATCTTATCTGTGTATATGTCATTCCCCCTGTATTACATTGTGTAGCAGTGCTCCTCACAGTGACTGTAGGAGATGTTCAGTGATCTTATCTGTGTATATGTCATTCCCCCTGTATTACATTATGTAGCAGTGCTCCTCACAGCGACTGTAGGAGATGTTCTGTGATCTTATCTGTGTATATGTCATTCCCCCTGTATTACATTATGTAGCAGTGCTCCTCACAGCGACTGTAGGAGATGTTCTGTGATCTTATCTGTGTATATGTCATTCCCCCTGTATTACATTATGTAGCAGTGCTCCTCACAGCGACTGTAGGAGATGTTCTGTGATCTTATCTGTGTATATGTCATTCCCCCTGTATTACATTATGTAGCAGTGCTCCTCACAGTGACTGTAGGAGATGTTCTGTGATCTTATCTGTGTATATGTCATTCCTCCTGTATTACATTATGTAGCAGTGCTCCTCACAGTGACTGTAGGAGATGCTCACTGATCTTATCTGTGTATATGTCATTCCCCCTGTATTACAATGTGTAGCAGTGCTCATCACAGTGACTGTAGGAGATGCTCAGTAATCTTATCTGTGTATTTGTCATTCCCCCTGTATTACATTGTGTAGCATTTCTCCTCACAGTGACTGTAGGAGATGTTCAGTGATCGTATCTGTGTATATGTCATTCCCTTGTATTACATTATGTAGCAGTGCTCCTCACAGTGACCGTAGAAGGTATTCAGTGATCTTATCTGTGTATATGTCATTCCCCCTGTATAACATTATGTAGCAGTGCTCCTCAAAGTGAATGTAGAAGGTATTCAGTGATCTTATCTGTGTATATCTCATTCCCCCTGTATTACATTATGTAGCAGTGCTCCTCACAGTGACTTTAGGAGATGTTCAGTGATCTTATCTGTGTATATGTCATTCCTCCTGTATTACATTATGTAGCAGTGCTCCTCACAGTGACCGTAGAAGGTATTCAGTGATCTTATCTGTGTATATGTCATTCCCCCTGTATTACATTATGTAGCAGTGCTCCTCACAGTGACCGTAGAAGGTATTCAGTGATCTTATCTGTGTATATGTCATTCCCCCTGTATTACATTATGTAGCAGTGCTCCTCAAAGTGAATGTAGAAGGTATTCAGTGATCTTATCTGTGTATATGTCATTCCCCCTGTATTACATCATGTAGCAGTGCTCCTCACAGTGACTGTAGGAGATGTTCAGTGATCTTATCTGTGTATATGTCATTCCCCCTGTATTACATTATGTAGCAGTGCTCCTCACAGTGACTGTAGGAGATGTTCAGTGACTTTATCTGTGTATATGTCATTCCTCCTGTATTACATTATGTAGCAGTGCTCCTCACAGTGACTTTAGGAGATGTTCAGTGATCTTATCTGTGTATATGTCATTCCCCCTGTATTACATTATGTAGCAGTGCTCCTCAAAGTGAATGTAGAAGGTATTCAGTGATCTTATCTGTGTATATCTCATTCCCCCTGTATTACATTATGTAGCAGTGCTCCTCAAAGTGAATGTAGAAGGTATTCAGTGATCTTATCTGTGTATATGTCATTCCCCCTGTATTACATTGTGTAGCAGTGCTCCTCACAGTGACTTTAGGAGATGTTCAGTGATCTTATCTGTGTATATGTCATTCCCTTGTATTACATTATGTAGCAGTGCTCCTCACAGTGACCGTAGAAGGTATTCAGTGATCTTATCTGTGTATATGTCATTCCCTTGTATTACATTATGTAGCAGTGCTCCTCACAGTGACCGTAGAAGGTATTCAGTGATCTTAGCTGTGTATATGTCATTCCCCCTGTATTACATTATGTAGCAGTGCTCCTCAAAGTGAATGTAGAAGGTATTCAGTGATCTTATCTGTGTATATGTCATTCCCCCTGTATTACATTATGTAGCAGTGCTCCTCACAGTGACTGTAGGAGATGCTCAGTGATCTTATCTGTGTATATGTCATTCCCCCTGTATTACATTATGTAGCAGTGCTCCTCACAGTGACTGTAGGAGATGCTCAGTGATCTTATCTGTGTATATGTCATTCCCCCTGTATTACATTATGTAGCAGTGCTCCTCACAGTGACTGTAGGAGATGTTCAGTAATCTTATCTGTGTATATGTCATTCCTCCTGTATTACATTATGTAGCAGTGCTCCTCACAGTGACTGTAGGAGATGTTCAGTAATCTTATCTGTGTATATGTCATTCCTCCTGTATTACATTATGTAGCAGTGCTCCTCACAGTGACTGTAGGAGATGTTCAGTAATCTTATCTGTGTATATGTCATTCCCCCTGTATTACATTATGTAGCAGTGCTCCTCACAGTGACTGTAGGAGGTGTTCAGTGATCTTATCTGTGTATATGTCATTCCCCCTGTATTACATTATGTAGCAGTGCTCCTCACAGTGACTGTAGGAGATGTTCAGTAATCTTATCTGTGTATATGTCATTCCCCCTGTATTACATTATGTAGCAGTGCTCCTCACAGTGACTGTAGGAGATGCTCAGTGATCTTATCTGTGTATATGTCATTCCCCCTGTATTACATTATGTAGCAGTGCTCCTCACAGTGACTGTAGGAGATGTTCAGTAATCTTATCTGTGTATATGTCATTCCTCCTGTATTACATTATGTAGCAGTGCTCCTCACAGTGACTGTAGGAGATGTTCAGTAATCTTATCTGTGTATATGTCATTCCTCCTGTATTACATTATGTAGCAGTGCTCCTCACAGTGACTGTAGGAGATGTTCAGTAATCTTATCTGTGTATATGTCATTCCCCTTGTATTACATTATGTAGCAGTGCTCCTCACAGTGACTGTAGGAGATGTTCAGTAATCTTATCTGTGTATATGTCATTCCTCCTGTATTACATTATGTAGCAGTGCTCCTCACAGTGACTGTAGGAGATGCTCAGTGATCTTATCTGTGTATATGACATTCCCCCTGTATTACATTATGTAGCAGTGCTCCTCACAGTGACTGTAGGAGATGTTCAGTGATAATATCTGTGTATATCATTCCCCCTGTATTACATTATATAGCAGTGCTCCTCACAGTGAATGTAGAAGGTGTTCAGTGATCTTAGCTGTGTATATGTCATTCCTCCTGTATTACATTATGTAGCAGTGCTCCTCACAGTGACTGTAGGTGTTCAGTGATCTTATCTGTGTATATGTCATTCCCCCTGTATTACATTGTGTAGCAGTGCTCCTCACAGTGACTGTAGGAGATGCTCAGTGATCTTATCTGTGTATATGTCATTCCCCCTGTATTACATTATGTAGCAGTGCTCCTCACAGTGACTGTAGGAGATGCTCAGTGATCTTATCTGTGTATATGTCATTCCCCCTGTATTACATTATGTAGCAGTGCTCCTCACAGTGACTGTAGAAGTTGTTCAGTTAACGTATCTGTGTATATGTCATTCCCCCTGTATTACATTATGTAGCAGTGCTCCTCACAGTGACTGTAGGAGATGTTCAGTGATAATATCTGTGTATATGTCATTCCCCCTGTATTACATTGTGTAGCAGTGCTCCTCACAGTGACTGTAGGAGATGTTCATGATTTTATCTGTGTATATAATTCCCCCTGTATTACATTATGTAGCAGTGCTCCTCATAGTGACTGTAGGAGATGTTCATGATTTTATCTGTGTATATGTCATTCCCCTGTATTACATTATGTAGCAGTGCTCCTCACAGTGACTGTAGGAGATGTTCAGTGATCTTATCTGTGTATATGTCATTCCCCCTGTATTACATTATGTAGCAGTGCTCATCACAGTGACTGTAGGAGATGTTCAGTGATCTTATCTGTGTATATGTCATTCCCCCTGTATTACATTATGTAGCAGTGCTCATCACAGTGACTGTAGGAGATGCTCAGTGATCTTATCTGTGTATATGTCATTCCCCCTGTATTACATTATGTAGCAGTGCTCATCACAGTGACTGTAGGAGATGTTCAGTGATCTTATCTGTGTATATGTCATTCCCCCTGTATTACATTATGTAGCAGTGCTCCTCACAGTGACTGTAGGAGATGTTCAGTGATCTTATCTGTGTATATGTCATTCCCCTTGTATTACATTATGTAGCAGTGCTCCTCACAGTGACTGTAGGAGATGCTCAGTAATCTTATGTGTGTATATGTCATTCCCCCTGTATTACATTATGTAGCAGTGCTCCTCACAGTGACTGTAGGAGATGTTCAGTGATCTTATCTGTGTATATGTCATTCCCCCTGTATTACATTGTGTAGCAGTGCTCCTACAGTGACTGTAGGATATGTTCAGTGATAATATCTGTGTATATGTCATTCCCCCTGTATTACATTGTGTAGCAGTGCTCCTCATAGTGACTGTAGGAGATGTTCATGATTTTATCTGTGTATATGTCATTCCCCCTGTATTACATTATGTAGCAGTGCTCCTCACAGTGACTGTAGGAGATGTTCAGTGATAATATCTGTGTATATGTCATTCCCCCTGTATTACATTGTGTAGCAGTGCTCCTCATAGTGACTGTAGGAGATGTTCATGATTTTATCTGTGTATATGTCATTCCCCCTGTATTACATTATGTAGCAGTGCTCCTCACAGTGACTGTAGGAGGTGTTCAGTGATCTTATCTGTGTATATGTCATTCCCCCTGTATTACATTATGTAGCAGTGCTCATCACAGTGACTGTAGGAGGTGCTCAGTGATCTTATCTGTGTATATGTCATTCCCCCTGTATTACATTATGTAGCAGTGCTCCTCACAGTGACTGTAGGAGATGCTCAGTAATCTTATGTGTGTATATCATTCCCCCTGTATTACATTATGTAGCAGTGCTCCTCACAGTGACTGTAGGAGATGCTCAGTAATCTTATCTGTGTATATGTCATTCCCCCTGTATTACATTATGTAGCAGTGCTCCTCACAGTGACTGTAGAAGGTGTTCAGTAACCTTATCTGTGTATATGTCATTCCCCTTGTATTACATTATGTAGCAGTGCTCCTCACAGTGACTGTAGGAGATGTTCAGTGATCTTATCTGTGTATATGTCATTCCCCCTGTATTACAATGTGTAGCAGTGCTCCTCACAGTGACTGTAGATGTTCAGTGATCTTATCTGTGTATATGTCATTCCCTTTGTATTACATTATGTAGCATTTCTCCTCACAGTGACTGTAGGAGATGTTCAGTGATCTTATCTGTGTATATGTCATTCCCCCTGTATTACATTATGTAGCAGTGCTCCTCACAGTGACTGTAGGAGATGTTCATGATTTTATCTGTGTATATAATTCCCCCTGTATTACATTATGTAGCAGTGCTCCTCACAGTGACTGTAGGAGATGCTCAGTAATCTTATGTGTGTATATCATTCCCCCTGTATTACATTATGTAGCAGTGCTCCTCACAATGACTGTAGGAGATGTTCAGTGAAAATATCTGTGTATATGTCATTCCCCCTGTATTACATTGTGTAGCAGTGCTCCTCATAGTGACTGTAGGAGATGTTCATGATTTTATCTGTGTATATGTCATTCCCCCTGTATTACATTATGTAGCAGTGCTCATCACAGTAACTGTAGAAGGTGTTCAGTAACCTTATCTGTGTATATGTCATTCCCCTTGTATTACATTATGTAGCAGTGCTCCTCACAGTGACTGTAGGAGATGTTCAGTGATCTTATCTGTGTATATGTCATTCCCCCTGTATTACATTATATAGCAGTGCTCCTCACAGTGACTGTAGATGTTCAGTGATCTTATCTGTGTATATGTCATTCCCCCTGTATTACATTATATAGCAGTGCTCCTCACAGTGACTGTAGATGTTCAGTGATCTTATCTGTGTATATGTCATTCCCCCTGTATTACATTATGTAGCAGTGCTCCTCACAGTGACTGTAGATGTTCAGTGATCTTATCTGTGTATATGTCATTCCCCCTGTATTATATTATGTAGCAGTGCTCCTCACAGTGACTGTAGGAGATGTTCAGTGACTTTATCTGTGTATATATCATTCCCCCTGTATTACATTATGCAGCAGTGCTCCTCACAGTGTCTGTAGGAGATGTTCAATGTTCGTATCTGTGTATTTGTCATTCTCCCTGTATTACATTATGGGGGTAATTCCAAGTTGATCGCAGCAGGAACTTTTTTAGCAGTTGGGCAAAACCATGTGCACTGCAGGGGAGGCAGATATAACATGTGCAGAGAGAGTTAGATTTGGGTGTGGTGAGTTCAATCTGCAATCTAAATTGCAGTGTAAAAATAAAGCAGCCAGTATTTACCCTGCACAGAAACAAAATAACCCACCCAATTCTAACTCTCTCTGCACATGTTACATCTGCCCCCCCCCCCCCCCCCTGCAGTGCACATGGTTTTGCCCAACTGCTAAAAAATTTCCTGCTGCGATCAACTTGGAATTACCCCCTATGTAGCAGTGCTCCTCACAGTGACTGTAGGAGATGTTCAGTGATCTTATCTGTGTATATGTCATTCCCCCTATATTACATTATGTAGCAGTGCTCCTCACAGTGTCTGTAGGAGATGCTCAGTGATCTTATCTGTGTATATGTCATTCCCCCTGTATTACATTATGTAGCAGTGCTCCTCACAGTGACTGTAGGAGATGCTCAGTGATCTTATCTGTGTATATGTCATTCCCCCTGTATTACATTATGTAGCAGTGCTCCTCACAGTGACTGTAGGAGGTGTTCAGTGATCTTATCTGTGTATATGTCATTCCCCCTGTATTACATTATGTAGCAGTGCTCCTCACAGTGACTGTAGGAGGTGTTCAGTGATCTTATCTGTGTATATGTCATTCCCCCTGTATTACATTATGTAGCAGTGCTCCTCACAGTGACTGTAGGAGGTGTTCAGTGATCTTATCTGTGTATATGTCATTCCCCCTGTATTACATTATGTAGCAGTGCTCCTCACAGTGACTGTAGGGGATATTCAGTAATCTTATCTGTGTATATGTCATTCCTCCTGTATTACATTATGTAGCAGTGCTCCTCACAGTGACTGTAGGGGATGTTCAGTAATCTTATCTGTGTATATGTCATTCCTCCTGTATTACATAATGTAGCAGTGCTCCTCACAGTGACTGTAGGAGGTGTTCAGTGATCTTATCTGTGTATATGTCATTCCCCCTGTATTACATTATGTAGCAGTGCTCCTCACAGTGACTGTAGGGGATGTTCAGTAATCTTATCTGTGTATATGTCATTCCTCCTGTATTACATTATGTAGCAGTGCTCCTCACAGTGACTGTAGAAGGTGTTCAGTGATCTTATCTGTGTATATGTCATTCCCCCTGTATTACATTATGTAGCAGTGCTCCTCACAGTGACTGTAGGAGATGTTCAGTGATCTTATCTGTGTATATGTCATTCCCCCTGTATTACATTATGTAGCAGTGCTCCTCACAGTGAATGTAGAAGGTGTTCAGTGATCTTATCTGTGTATATGTCATTCCCCCTGTATTACATTATGTAGCAGTGCTCCTCACAGTGACTGTAGAGATGCTCAGTAATCTTATCTGTGTATATGTCATTCCCCCTGTATTACATTGTGTAGCAGTGCTCCTCACAGTGACTGTAAGAGATGTTCATTGATCTTATCTGTGTATATGTCATTCCCCCTGTATTACATTGTGTAGCAGTGCTCCTCACAGTGACTGTAGGAGATGTTCATTGATCTTATCTGTGTATATGTCATTCCCCCTGTATTACATTATGTAGCAGTGCTCCTCACAGTGACTGTAGGTGTTCAGTGATCTTATCTGTGTATATGTCATTCCTCCTGTATTACATTGTGTAGCAGTGCTCCTCACAGTGACTGTAGGAGGTGTTCAGTGATCTTATCTGTGTATATGTCATTCCCCCTGTATTACATTATGTAGCAGTGCTCCTCACAGTGACTGTAGGAGGTGTTCAGTGATCTTATCTGTGTATATGTCATTCCCCCTGTATTACATTGTGTAGCAGTGCTCCTCACTGTGACTGTAGGAGATGTTCAGTGATCTTCTCTGTGTATATGTCATTCCCCCTGTATTACATTATGTAGCAGTGCTCCTCACAGTGACTGTAGGAGGTGTTCAGTGATCGTATCTGTGTATATGTCATTCCCCCTGTATTACATTATGTAGCAGTGCTCCTCACAGTGACTATAGGAGGTGTTCAGTGATCTTATCTGTGTATATGTCATTCCCCCTGTATTACATTATGTAGCAGTGCTCCTCACTGTGACTGTAGGAGATGTTCAGTGATCTTATCTGTGTATATGTCATTCCCCCTGTATTACATTATGTAGCAGTGCTCCTCACAGTGACTGTAGGAGGTGTTCAGTGATCGTATCTGTGTATATGTCATACCCCCTGTATTACATTATGTAGCAGTGCTCCTCACAGTGACTGTAGGAGGTGTTCAGTGATCGTATCTGTGTATATGTCATTCCCCCTGTATTACATTATGTAGCAGTGCTCCTCACTGTGACTGTAGGAGATGTTCAGTGATCTTATCTGTGTATATGTCATTCCCCCTGTATTACATTATGTAGCAGTGCTCCTCACAGTGACTGTAGGAGGTGCTCAGTGATCTTATCTGTGTATATGTCATTCCCCCTGTATTACATTATGCAGCAGTGCTCCTCACAGTGACTGTAGGAGATGCTCAGTGATCTTATCTGTGTATATGTCATTCCCCCTGTATTACATTATGTAGCAGTGCTCCTCACAGTGACTGTAGGAGATGCTCAGTGATCTTATCTGTGTATATGTCATTCCCCCTGTATTACATTATGTAGCAGTGCTCCTCACAGTGACTGTAGGAGGTGTTCAGTGATCTTATCTGTGTATATGTCATTCCCCCTGTATTACATCATGTAGCAGTGCTCCTCACAGTGACTGTAGGAGATGCTCAGTGATCTTATCTGTGTATATGTCATTCCCCCTGTATTACATTATGCAGCAGTGCTCCTCACAGTGACTGTAGGAGGTGTCCAGTGATCTTATCTGTGTATATGTCATTCCCCCTGTATTACATTATGTAGCAGTGCTCCTCACAGTAACTGTAGGAAAAGTTCAGTGATCTTATCTGTGTATATGTCATTCCCCCTGTATTACATTATGTAGCAGTGCTCCTCACAGTGACTGTAGGAGGTGTTCAGTGATCTTATCTGTGTATATGTCATTCCCCCTGTATTACATTATGTAGCAGTGCTCCTCACAGTGACTGTAGGAGATGCTCAGTGATCTTATCTGTGTATATGTCATTCCCCCTGTATTACATTATGCAGCAGTGCTCCTCACAGTGACTGTAGGAGGTGTCCAGTGATCTTATCTGTGTATATGTCATTCCCCCTGTATTATATTACGTAGCAGTGCTCCTCACAGCGATTGTAGGAGGTGTCCAGTGATCTTATCTGTGTATATGACATTCCCCCTGTATTACATTATGCAGCAGTGCTCCTCACAGTGACTGTAGGATTAGAGGCTCAATGATCACATTTCTGTATTTAACAAACTCGTCCTGTAGGAGTAAACAGATTATCAACCAAACATCCCATAGCAGCAGTTATACTACTACTACTACTACAACTAGTAATAATAATAATAATCTTCATCATCATAATAATAATAATAATAATAATAATACAACAGGACATCATTAAAGCATTATCTCTCCATGATATGGTTATATTTAAACATACAGCAGTATAGGTAGAAACCTCTGTTTATTTATTCAGATTTCGAGATATTACCCACTTGGTGAATCTTTTACTTTATTAAAAAATAAAGTCACATGTCCTCATATTGCAGTATAATTGAGAAAATCTAGAGTTAATTCTGAAAGCTGAATTCATCAATTTATAGTTTATATGGATAGAGGTAAAGCACTAAAATCAGCTTCTCTCATTTTACAGGCTGTGCTTGAACAATGACAGTCAGGAGCTGATTGGTTATATCACTCAATTTTTTGTCTCTCCAAGCTGTGACAAATACACCCCATAGTAACATGTCTCAGGAACGCTGATTTATCACGGATAACCTACAAATGTGTCCTGTTACATCTCTGTAGCGTTCCCTGGGCTGTGACTCTTCATCGGGCCTGCAATACAAAGCTAATGGCAGTGGGAGCGTATGCAACGCAGCGAGTATCTACAAGGACACATCCGTACACAAGACTGCACTTACACTATTGTGATATTCCAGACTGCGTAGGGAATATAATGTGACCAAGCAGCATAAACGCACCATCTGGGCTTGCGGAGCGCCTCTCAATGCATCACCTTGGCTTGGAAGGGGTTAATGTTTTGTAGTGGGAGGAACGTAGATAGAAGGTCCGGGAGGCTGATTGGCTGGATTGTGGATAGGGGCTGTCCTGCCATGCATATAGGCTGCTGGCCTGGTACTTCCTGCCTCTTTCAGTTCTTCTCATGACCCGCCCTCCCGCCCTGGGGGACTTGGTTTTTGTTCTACTGTTGGGTTCATTGTGTCGGCTTTTGGTGGCCGGTTTCTGAACAGTTACTTAATTTTAAGTTTGAGTTCAAGGTTAGTAAGTTTGGGTGTACTTTTAGGTAAATTTTATCGTTTTTATAATTAGTTTACGGGCATCATTTTAGTGGGTCCATATAATTGGTATAAACATATGTGGATGGCGGGGCCGGTGGCCCAATTTTTACCCCGTAGGGGCGGAGCGTACCTCCGTCCCTACAACTGTTGGTGGGCAGGGGTAGTGGCAGAAGGTCGACCCCTGTCCTTGGATTTTTGATTTTCGATGTCTGGGATGGAGGCAGGAGGCCAATCCCGGAACATCTGGGGCAGAAGGCTACCTCACACATGTTTTTATTGCTTGTTTTTCTGTATTAAAATGTTGATCACCCATGTTACGTTTATCATGTTTAACCGTTCTTCTTCCCGCCACCTTAGACAGGGAAGTCTGCATTTTAGTTTTAGTATTTAATAGGCCTTCCTCTCAGTCAGAAAATAAAAGCTGACCCCTTTCACGCCATCTACAGTTGTTGTGTCTTTATTTTATAAGATAAGTGTGCTTGAGTGGCGCGTGGATGCATCTGATGTGTGAAGTTTATGTGTTTTATACGGGGTGTATTGTGGTCTGTAAGAACGTGTTCACATTAGTTGCGTCAGCTGCATAATCAGTAGCGTATATCACTGCAAAAAGGTGATTCCGTTACCGATGGAATTGCCCCAAACTCCAAAAAGTTTTTTGTTTTAGTTTTGGAATGTGGCCCTTTCCGCTTTTGTATTATTGTTATTATTATTATTATTATTACGATAACTTACGTATGTCACATGTGCGGCCTGTAAGTAAAATGATGGTGAAGGCGCTCATATTTCTTGCTCTGATCTGCCCTGTGTCCCGGCGTCTGCTCCGTTTCACATACCAAGTCTCAGCAGTTACAATGTAAAGGGCTTGACCACAACAATTCAGAAATAGACCCCACAATGTGAATAAACAGAGACACATCGGAATTCCCAACGTCTCAACATCACAGCACAAACTCCTCCTTCCCTGGGGGAAATTTACTAAAGCTTAAAAAAAAAGAAAAGTGGTGATTTTGCCCATAGCAACCAATTAGTCTGTCTATCATTTCTATATTGCATCCTAGAAAATGACAGACGTAATCTGATTGGTTGCTATGGGCAACATCACCACTTTTCATTTTTAAAAGCTCTTTAGTAAATTAACCCCACTGCCTCCAGGATCGGTGACCTGGCTCTCAGAGACAAGCTTATGGGATAAAACGCAAAGGGGGAGATTTATCAAAGCTTGGAGAGAAATACAATGAAGAGAGATAAAGTACGAATCAATCAGTTTCTGTGAGTTTATAGGCGGTGCTTGGAAATGACAGGAGCTGATTGGTTGGGACTTTGGGGGACATTTACTAAGCAGTGATAAAAGTGGAGAAGTGAGCCAGTGGAGAAGCTGCCCATGGCAACCAATCAGCTGCTCTGTATACTTTTATAGTATGCAAATTATAAATGTTACGTCAATGCTGATTGGTTGCCATGGGCAACTTCTCCACTGGCCCACTTCTCCACTTTTATCACTGCTTAGTAAATGTCCCCCTTTATCTCTCTCAAATCTTTGATAAATATCCCCCAAATTCCTTCCAGTAGACTTTACCTGACATGGAGATTTTGCAATGGGACAACTGACATACTGTATACTGTAGAACAGGCCTGGCCTACCTGCGGCTCTCCAGCTGCTGTGTATCTACAAGTCCCAGCATGCCCTGTCACAATTTTGCTATTAGGGAATGATAAAACTTTGGCAGGGCATGCTGGGATTTGTAGTTTCATCACAGCTGGAGAGCCACAGGTTGGCCGGGTCTGCTGTAGAAAGATATCCAAGAAAGATGACAATCATATCCAAGAAAATGAGAGTCATGTTACAAAAAAAACAAAGCTACTGTAGCTGATTTTTTTGCTTTAAATTCTAAGTAGAAAGGCAAATTGAATATAATTACAGTAATTAAATTTATGCATTTAAACAAACTTCATTCACGATGTTGTTTTTTTTTTTTTTTTTAGAAAACGCATCCAACTTTGCATATCGCTGATATCCTGTAAGACGGAAAAATTGTATTCAACAAGGCAGAGACCAGTCGTAGACTTCCTAGAAATTAAAGGGAGAGATTAAAGACAAAAATAAGAATTTACTCACCGGTACTTCTATTTCTCGTAGTCCGTAGTGGATGCTGGGAACTCCGTAAGGACCATGGGGAATAGACAGGCTCCGCAGGAGACTGGGCACTCTAAGAAAGAATTAGGACTACTGGTGTGCACTGGCTCCTCCCTCTATGCCCCTCCTCCAGACCTCAGTTAGGGAAACTGTGCCCGGAAGAGCTGACACAATAAGGAAAGGATTTGGAATCCCGGGTAAGACTCATACCAGCCACACCAATCACACCGTACAACTCGTGATACTATACCCAGTTAACAGTATGAATAACAACTGAGCCTCACGAACAGATGGCTCATAACAATAACCCTTTAGTTAGGCAATAACTATATACAAGTATTGCAGACAATCCGCACTTGGGATGGGCGCCCAGCATCCACTACGAGAAATAGAATTACCGGTGAGTAAATTCTTATTTTCTCTGACGTCCTAGTGGATGCTGGGAACTCCGTAAGGACCATGGGGATTATACCAAAGCTCCCAAATGGGCGGGAGAGTGCGGATGACTCTGCAGCACCGAATGAGCAAACTCAAGGTCCTCCTCAGCCAGGGTATCAAACTTGTAGAATTTTGCAAACGTGTTTGATCCCGACCAGGTAGCAGCTCGGCAAAGTTGTAAAGCCGAGACCCCTCGGGCAGCCGCCCAAGAAGAGCCCACCTTCCTCGTGGAATGGGCCTTTACTGATTTAGGATGCGGCAGTCCAGCCGCAGAATGTGCAAGTTGAATCGTGGAGCAGATCCAGCGAGCAATAGTCTGCTTAGAAGCAGGAGCACCCAGCTTGTTGGGTGCATGCAAGATAAACAGCGAGTCAGTCTTTCTGACTCTAGCCGTCCTGGAAACATAGATTTTCAGGGCCCTGACTACGTCCAGCAACTTGGAGGCCTCCAAGTCCCGAGTAGCCGCAGGCACCACAATAGGTTGGTTCAAATGAAACGCTGATACCACCTTAGGGAGGAATTGGGGACGCGTCCTCAATTCTGCTCTGTCCATATGGAAGATCAGATAGGGGCTTTTACAGGACAAAGCCGCCAATTCTGACACCCGCCTAGCCGAAGCCAAGGCCAAAAGCATGACCACTTTCCACGTGAGATATTTTAATTCCACGGTCTGAAGTGGCTCAAACCAATGTGATTTAAGGAAATCCAACACAACATTGAGATCCCAAGGTGCCACTGGGGGCACAAAAGGGGGCTGAATATGCAGCACTCCCTTAACAAACGTCTGAACTTCAGGCAGTGAAGCCAGTTCTTTTTGAAAGAAAATAGACAGGGACGAAATCTGGACTTTAATAGAACCCAATTTTAGGCCCATAGTCACTCCTGACTGTAGGAAGTGCAGAAAACGACCCAGCTGAAATTCTTCTGTGGGGGCCTTCATAGCCTCACACCAAGCAACATATTTTCGCCATATGCGGTGATAATGCTTTGCTGTCACATCTTTCCTAGCTTTTATCAGCGTAGGAATGACTTCAACCGGAGTGCCCTTTTCCATCAGGATCCGGCGTTCAACCGCCATGCCGTCAAACGCAGCCGCGGTAAGTCTTGGAACAGACAGGGCCCCTGCTGTAGCAGGTCCTGTCTGAGAGGCAGAGGCCAAGGGTCCTCTGAGATCATTTCTTGCAGTTCCGGGTACCAAGTCCTTCTTGGCCAATCCGGAACGATGAGTATAGTTCTTACTCCTCTCTTTCTTATTATCCTCAGCACCTTTGGTATGAGAGGAAGAGGAGGGAACACATAAACCGACTGGTACACCCACGGTGTCACTAGAGCGTCCACAGCTATCGCCTGAGGGTCCCTTGACCTGGCACAATATCTTTTTAGCTTTTTGGTTAGGCGGGACGCCATCATGTCCACCTGTGGCCTTTCCCAACGGTTTACAATCAGTTGGAAGACTTCTGGATGAAGTCCCCATTCTCCCGGGTGGAGGTCGTGCCTGCTGAGGTAGTCTGCTTCCCAGTTGTCCACTCCCGGAATGAACACTGCTGACAGTGCTATCACGTGATTTTCCACCCATCGGAGAATCCTTGTGGCTTCTGCCATCGCCATCCTGCTTCTTGTGCCGCCCTGTCGGTTTACATGGGCGACCGCCGTGATGTTGTCTGACTGAATCAGCACCGGCTGATTTTGAAGCAGGGGTCTTGCCTGACTTAGGGCATTGTAAATGGCCCTTAGTTCCAGAATATTTATGTGTAGGGAAGCCTCCTGACTCGACCATTGTCCTTGGAAGTTTCTTCCCTGAGTGACTGCCCCCCAACCTCGGAGGCTTGCATCCGTGGTCACCAGGACCCAGTCCTGTATGCCGAATCTGCGGCCCTCTAGAAGATGAGCACTCTGCAGCCACCACAGCAGAGACACCCTGGCCCTCGGGGACAGGGTGATCAGCCGATGCATCTGAAGATGCGAACCGGACCACTTGTCTGACAGATCCCACTGAAAGATCCTTGCATGGAACCTGCCGAATGGAATTGCTTCGTAAGAAGCTACCATCTTTCCCAGGACTCGCGTGCAGTGATGCACCGACACCTGTTTTGGTTTTAGGAGGTCTCTGACCAGAGATGACAACTCCTTGGCCTTCTCCTCCGGGAGAAACACCTTCTTCTGTTCTGTGTCCAGAATCATACCCAGGAACAGCAGACGCGTCGTAGGAACCAGCTGCGACTTTGGAATATTCAGAATCCAGCCGTGCTGTTGTAGCACTTCCTGAGATAGTGCTACTCCGACCAACAACTGCTCCCTGGACCTCGCCTTTATAAGGAGATCATCCAAGTACAGGATAATTATAACTCCCTTCTTTCGAAGGAGTATCATCATTTCGGCCATTACTTTGGTAAATACCTTCGGTGCCGTGGACAGACCAAACGGCAACGTCTGGAATTGGTAATGGCAGTCCTGTACCACAAAACGGAGGTACACCTGGTGAGGTGGGTAAATGGGGACATGTAGGTAAGCATCCTTGATGTCCAGTGATACCATGTAATCCCCCTCTTCCAGGCTTGCAATAACCGCCCTGAGCGATTCCATTTTGAACTTGAACTTCCTTATATAAGTGTTCAAGGATTTCAAATTTAGAATGGGTCTCACCGAACCGTCTGGTTTCGGTACCACAAACATTGTGGAACAGTAACCCCGTCCCTGTTGAAGGAGGGGAACTTTTATTATCACCTGCTGGAGGTACAGCTTGTGAATTGCCGCCAGTACTACCTCCCTGTCCTGGGGAGTAGCTGGCAAGGCTGATTTGAGGTAACGGCGAGGGGGAGACGTCTCGAATTCCAGCTTGTATCCCTGAGATACCACTTGTAGAACCCAGAGATCCACCTGTGAGCGAACCCACTGGTCGCTGAAGTTCCGGAGACGGGCCCCCACCACACCTGGCTCCACCAGTGGAGCCCCAGCGTCATGCGGTGGACTAAGTGGAAGCAGGGGAGGATTTTTGTTTTTGGGAACTGGCTGTATGGTGCAGCTTTTTCCCTCTACCCCTGCCTCTGGGCAGAAAGGACGCGCCTTTAACCCGCTTGCCTTTCTGGGGCCGAAAGGACTGTACCTGATAATACGGTGCTTTCTTAGGCTGTGAGGGAACCTGAGGTAAAAATGTCGACTTCCCAGCTGTTGCTGTGGAAACGAGGTCCGAGAGACCATCCCCAAACAATTCCTCACCCTTGTAAGGCAAAACCTCCATGTGCCTTTTAGAATCCGCATCACCTGTCCACTGCCGAGTCCATAATACTCTCCTGGCAGAAATGGACATTGCATTAATTCTAGATGCCAGCCGGCAAATATCCCTCTGTGCATCTCTCATATATAAGACGACGTCTTTAATATGCTCTATGGTTAGCAAAATCGTATCCCTGTCGAGGGTATCAATATTTTCTGACAGGGTATCGGACCAAGCTGCTGCAGCACTACACATCCAAGCTGAAACAATTGCAGGTTTCAGTATAGTACCTGAGTGTGTATATACAGACTTCAGGATAGCCTCCTGCTTTCTATCCGCAGGCTCCTTTAAGGCGGCCGTACCCTGAGACGGCAGTGCCACCTTTTTTGACAAGCGTGTGAGCGCCTTATCCACCCTCGGGGATGTCTCCCAATGTAACCTGTCCTCTGGCGGGAAAGGGTACGCCATCGGTAACTTTTTAGAAATCAATAGTTTCTTATCGGGGGAAGCCCACGCTTCTTCACAAACTTCATTCAACTCATCTGATGGGGGAAAAACCACTGGTTGCTTTTTCTCCCCAAACATAATACCCTTTTTAGTGGTACCTGGGTTAATGTCAGAAATGTGCAACACATTTTTCATTGCCGTAATCATGCAACGGATGGCCCTAGTGGAATGTACATTAGTCTCGTCCTCGTCGACACTGGAGTCAGACTCTGTGTCGACATCTGTGTCTGCCATCTGAGGTAGCGGGCGTTTTTGAGCCCCTGATGGCCTTTGAGACGCCTGGGCAGGCACGGGCTGAGAAGCCGGCTGTCCCACGGCTGTTACGTCATCCAGCCTTTTATGTAAGGAGTTGACACTGTCGGTTAATACCTTCCACATATCCATCCACTCTGGTGTCGACCCCGCAGGGGGTGACATCACATTTATCGGCACCTGCTCCGCCTCCACATAAGCCTCCTCATCAAACATGTCGACACAGCCGTACCGACACACCGCACACACACAGGGAATGCTCTGACTGAGGACAGGACCCCACAAAGTCCTTTGGGGAGACAGAGAGAGAGTATGCCAGCACACACCACAGCGCTATATAAACAGGGATTTACACTACACAAAGTGATTTTCCCTATAGCAGCTATAATACACAGTATTGCGCCTAAATTTAGTGCCCCCCCCTCTTTTTTACCCTATTGAGCCTGGAAACTGCAGGGGAGAGCCTGGGGAGCGTCCTTCCAGCGGAGCTGTGAAGAGAAAATGGCGCCAGTGTGCTGAGGGAGATAGCCCCGCCCCTTTTTCGGTGGGCTTCTCCCGCTCTTTATATCAATATTATGGCAGGGGATTTTTACACATATATAGTTTATGAGACTATATTATGTGTTTTTTGCCATTTTAAGGTAATCTAATTGCAGCCCAGGGCGCCCCCCCCCCCCCCCCCAGCGCCCTGCACCCATCAGTGACCGGAGTATGTGGTGTGCATAGGGAGCAATGGCGCACAGCTGCAGTGCTGTGCGCTACCTTAATGAAGACCGGGGTCTTCAGCCACCAATTTTCTCTTCGGAATCTTCCGTCTTCTGGCTCTGCAAGGGGGACGGCGGCGCGGCTCCGGGACTGGACGACCGAGGCTGGGCCTGTGTTCGATCCCTCTGGAGTTAATGGTGTCCAGTAGCCTAGAAGCCCAAGCTAGCTGCAAGCAGGTAGGTTCGCTTCTCTCCCCTAAGTCCCTCGTAGCAGTGAGTCTGTTGCCAGCAGATCTCACTGAAAATAAAAAAACTAATAAATACTTTCTTTACTAAGAGCTCAGGAGAGCCCCTAGTGTGCAACCAGCTCGAGCCGGGCACAGATTCTAACTGAGGTCTGGAGGAGGGGCATAGAGGGAGGAGCCAGTGCACACCAGTAGTCCTAATTCTTTCTTAGAGTGCCCAGTCTCCTGCGGAGCCCGTCTATTCCCCATGGTCCTTACGGAGTTCCCAGCATCCACTAGGACGTCAGAGAAACCAGAATTGAGTTTGAGGGAAGGTTCCGTTCCCCTCTAATTTGCCAGTGAAGCTGAGGATTAGACGTGTGCTGTTGCAAATCCTGATCATTACAAATACCACATCTACCAACACTACATTTTTTAATTCCCAGGCCATTAGCGTTTTGAGGAATTCTGTATTGGTTATGAATCACTTCACGAGCGCACAATGATCCCACAGGACAGCTGATAAGCGAGCCTGTACAAAACCTTATTCATGCTATCAGCAAAGATGTGTACAAGAACTACGGCCGCCCACTGGAGAATTCCTGAGACAAGGATCTCAGGAACAGATCAATTCCAAAGAGATCCATACATGCTTATCCCCATTTACTAAAGGCAGCGCATCATGCATTTTATCCGTTTATGACACCGTCTCAGCTGAAAACATCCAGCAGGATTTTTTTTGATGGAACAACGACCTTAAAAAGAGGCTTGCCCAAGTACAGAAAACCATCAATTTGTTTTATTCATAACCTTCTTTAAGTGTGCAGAGCTACAAACTTGGCTCGTTTCAGAGCTACGTCAGTGATGATAGATTATTACACGTTATTTTGTGTTTCTTATATCTTCCCAAAGAATATTAATTCTGCAAAAATACAGAATAGGTCATTACAAGAAAAATAAAAAATATATATTTTTTTTAACTTTTACTCTGTTCTTGTGAATCTGCCGATCCTAATAGGGCAGCGATTTACACACCATTCCCTAACGCTCGGAGGGAAATACTTTTGAAGGCTACCACCATTTAAGAAAATAAATCAATAAACCAATTTGATGCTTCAGTTCACCATAAAAAAAAACCCTAAAAACATATTTTATAAACAAAAACAAAAAACTAAAAAAAAGATTTCTACAATTAGGTCTTTCTGGAGGATTTAGACTCCATATTCCTATGAAAGATATGAGCTCTCAGGGTAAACCAAGCGTAGCCAACTTAGCTTGAGGAATACACAGATTTCAATAGTTTTAGATCACAATAGAATTTTTAATAAATAAATTTCTTTGTTTTTTATTAATTTTTTTTTTTTTTTTGTAAAGACACTTTTTTTTTTATTGGAAACAGTAGATTTAGCCCAGTCATTTTTGTTCCTTTTTTTAATATAAATTGTCTGTTTTTGCTGTTAATCTGGCACGCTGTAGAATTTCAGATCTGCGTCTCCTGTACATTGTCCTTAGAGTTTGCGCGAATCAGTAAAGGTTCATGCACAGAGCTGTGTATTGAATTTATTGTGTTCACTGTTGTTGTGTGATTAAAAGGGGACTTATAAGAGTTATAGTGGTTTAAATGCTCGTGTTCAATCGCGGGCATGGGCAAGTGGCTCTCAATGGGAGTGTCAGCGGTTAGTTCATCATCCACGTTTATAATCTCAACAGTCCGCGTGGGAGCGTGGTGGTTCTTTCTGTGGTGCTGTTTCCTCATCTTGTAGAAAATAACCAACATGACGGCTGCCATTAGGGTGATGGCCACAAAGCAGCCAATTATAATTTTGGTGGTCTTCATAACTTCATCTATACCTGGCATTCCACTATTTGCATCCGTGACTGGGATGGTGAAGGGTTTCTCTGTGGACCTTGTGCTGTGAGGCATTAGCGAGGTGGTTGCATTTGTGGTTTCCCAGTCAATGACTGGTGTAGGGCCTACATGATGATCCGTGGTCCTCGCCTCATCCTGAGATGGTTCCATTGTCTCTACAGTGACGGTGGAAAAGTATGTGTAACCAGTATCGGTTGCGGTCACATTCAGTGTCGCTGAGGCAGTGGTGTTCCCTGCAGAGTTACTCACTATGCACGTGTACAATCCCGTATCTCGCACTGTTACATTTGTAAAGTTTAGTGTGCCGTCATTAAGCACAGATATTCGTACTTTGTAAGCCCCATGGGTCATAATGGAGCCATTAGGAGTAATCCAACTAACATAAGTCAATGATGTTGATGCCCGACATTTGAGTTCAGCGGCCATCCCTTCTGTGACATTCAGATCAGTGGGTGGCTCCAAAATCACAGGGGCATAACACGTAAAATAATTCTGGTCCAGTTCTGCAATGTGAGTACCTTTTAGATTGGCCGGAGTGCTGCAACGAGCACAACATGTGCTGCCGGTAGTGACTATTTCTTTTAGCCACCAGCTCAGCCAAAGTATGTCACAGTTGCAGTTCCAGGGATTGTGGTGCAATTGAATCCTTTGCAAATTATGGAGAGGTGTGAACAGGTCATGAGGCAGTAAAGTTAGATTATTATGTGCCAAATTAAGTTCCACAAGCGACTGTAGATCATCAAAGGCATTCCGCTCAATCACCTGAATTTGGGAATGCATAATCCACAATTTTTGCAAATGGGTTAATCCTTGGAATGATCCTGGTCTGAGAACCGACAGATGGTTCCCAGAAAGATCTAACTCATCTAGTTTCACGAGAGGGGTAAGGTTGGGTATTTCTCTTAGGTTGCACATCCCAAGGTTCAAATATTTAAGGTTCGAAAGCCCTTCAAATGCTCCTTCTGAAATATATGACAATCTTTTCATTTCCCCCAAATCCAACCGACGCAGTGACGGGATGCGATTAAAAGCATAAGATGGGATGCTCTCAATGGGGTTGTTCCGCAGCCAAAGCTCTTTCAGTTTTGACAGATATTCAAAAGCTCCATTTGGAATGGTAGTCAGCCTATTGTCAAACAGTTCTAACGTGTTTAAGTTGGCCAAGCCATTGAAGGCCCCAATTTCAATCGTCCTAATGTGATTCCTACTCAACTGTAAAACTTCTAAGTGTCGTAAGTGTTTAAAACTGTCCACTTTGATTATTTGGATCTGGTTTTCATGAAGGTTCAGCTGCCTCGTGTTGGTGGATATACCATCCGGAACCTCGCGCAGGTTTCTCCGTGTGCAAATAACTTTGCTGAACTGATTACTGCAAGAACATACGGAAGGGCAGGTCTGCGCTCTGACCAAGCCGGCCACCACGAGAAGCTGGAGAGCCAACAGCACAATAAAAAGGGGGTCAAATAAGGCCCTGTTGAACCTAGGACCTATCATCATCTGCTGTGGATGTAATGTCATCTTGTTCAACATTCATACTTTGTTTGTGTTTGGTCCTTCAGGAGTTCCAGTATTCTGCAAGACAAAGAGAAGGTAGGAAATGTTACAAACTGTAGTTATATATACAGTAAATCAGTCATGTATTGTATATATAAATATTTATATACAAAGTATACAGATGGAGCCTCGTTCATCTTGCCTTCTCTGCTGCGCCTTGGTGCACCATGGCTTATTAGCATAAACCTTTCATCTATTGTTCTCAGCTGCAATACAATACAGAGAGAACCGACTGCCCTGGCTCAGTTAACCCTATTAAAGGGATAGATGAGCATGGCTCCATCTGTATATGTGTGTGTACACCTATTCAAGCTCTGATCTTTGGACTTAGAACTGCTGGACCTTTTCATAATGCTCAGCTGTCATTTTCTAGATATTTAGCTGTTACTCAGTAGTCATAGTCCATTAGCTGTTATCAAATAAATAACCTTTTTCGAGGCACCTTTAAATGCCCACATGCAGAGCCATAACTAGGGTTGTGCGACTGGTTCCATCACATAGGGTGCAGAGTCCTGGTGGCGGCAACGTTGCTGCCCTGATGGCACCACATGTGACTTGCAGAGTGCCTAGAGTGGCCCCCTGCAGTCAGTAGCAGTGCAGCAAAGCAGCCCAGAGCATCTAAGCACTGGCGAATCTATAATGGCTACAGTGTGGCTACGAGGTCCAGGGGGCCCAAACCGCACATCCTGCAACCATTTTTTCAATACATAGCCACCAGGAAAATGGGGTGGTGGCCCTATTCCTGGCATTTTTAAGCATGCACAGTAGGAAAATCACTGGGAAAATAGCTGCTGCGCCATTTTACCGGAGACCTGCGCATGACTCTGGGACAATGCTAGCGTCTCCTAGAAACCCTAGTGCCCAGAATTATTGCTCTTCTGGGTAGAGAGGGGGGCGGGGGGGGGGAATGCAGACTGCATATGGGCCTCTTCCTCTCTTGGAGCACCCCTGCATCCAAGGGACGAATTGGGCAGTGCTGTACTTCCTAGAGCAAGCAGCCCTACTACCTAAGCCTGGAATGACCCCCTGCATCCAGCAGCACTGCAGCAAAGCTGCCCAGAGCATTCATGGGGCAAATACCCCCTCCTATAAGTGTTACGTTGTGACAACATGGGTTTAGGTCAGGGTGGGGGCCTGCACGGGGCTGCATTGAGCCCTGTTCCAGCCCTGCAGCCATGTTTGTATCAGAGCAGAGTGGTGCATTTTCTTTGATAAGGGATAACACACAAATACTATATAATTATTGGCACTAAATACAATTTTACCAACCTCATTTAGTGTATCGGAGAAATAAGATTAACATCTGCCTGTTTATATAATGACATGGCTGGAAAGCACAGAGAAGTATTAGAAATAAAATCAGTATATATAGTAAGAGTTACACAGTTGGAAAACATTTTAAAAATGCCCTTCAAGAGAATCTGGAGGGCAGGTGCAGCTAGGGGGTGCAGGGGGGCGTTCAGAGTGGCAACCGAACAACCCCGCTGATCACTGGTCAATACATGGAAGGGGATGAATGGCTTTATCACCCTCCTGATCTGCCCCCTTCTCCTGAGTGGATCCAGGTGCCCAGTTTACTCTCTCGGGGGGCACAGGGGAATCTCCTTCAAATTCAGGAGAGTAAGCATTCCAAGAGAGTATGCAAGTGTATGACACAGCATTCACACTACATGGCGTTAACACAATTTGCAATGTATAAAACACAATCCTGTAACTTATGAGAGATTTTCTAACGCATTCCCTCTGCGCTCTCCATATGAATCCGGCTTCTAGAGTCTCTTACTGCTGATTCATCTGTGCCACAGTATAACCTAGAGCCCTGAGTTCATTTCCAATCTGGCGCTCACTGCAAGGTCCCTTTGCTGCAGAGATTAATGAAATTTCCTATGAATCAGACGTAAGTGAAGTCTTATACCAGCTCAAAGCACATTTATAACCTAGAGCTGGGGAATGCATAATGCATGCGCGCAGTATAACAAAATGTGTATCAGCAAAGGTTGCTCAACGCGAAGCAAAACGTACTTTCATTTTTACAGGAAAATGCCTTGTTACAAAGAGAAAATCTATTATTTAGATTATGCCTGCAGTCCATAACTGTGACGCTAAGGATGCCTATCCCTGTACAGTAACCTTTCATAATTATACTGTACATGTGCACCCAGGGGCGGATTGGGAACAAAAAGCGGCCCTGGAAAAATTTATACTAGTGGCCCCACATGGGCAGCACCAGAGGTGTAAGGTCTAGCCATGGGCCATGGCAGCAGCACCCTCCCCCCAAGACTTCCCAGATAGTGGTCATGTCCAGCATCAAGGGGGAAGTTAAAAAGAAATAAAATTAAATATTATGAGCACATTATATGATACACCTTCAGAATCTAGGAAACTATATCATTCTTTAGAAAGATATATTTTCTTGCTTATTACACCAACCGTATCCCAATCACTATTCACTCAATCTTATATGTCAGCCAAGTAGACAGACAGAGCATCCACTAGATCATCTGCAATCACAGGCTAAGTGGCAAAGTCATTTTCATATATGCAAATTATTTTGCATCTTATTGATTATGTCTATAAAAAGGACCACATGTCTTCAAACAAAACAGGCCCCACGAGTGCGTCGGCCCACCGGGGATCTTCCCTGTAAACCCTGTGGCCAGTCCGCCTCTGTGTGCACCTAAGCTAAATGCTTCCGACTAACAGACAAAACTCAAACACACACGTATATATATATATATATATATATATATATAGAAAAACACAAAATTCCCAAGTGCGCTAAAGTGAAACGTAATTACACAATTCTTCTAATGTTCGTAGGAATGTAGACTGGAGGATGTTTAACTCTGGGGACCTGTAACAGACACCCCTCACCAAATAGTCACCCAAACAAGAGGCCAGCAGGCCAATTAGTAAAAGGTTGTTCTAATAACATACGTTTGAACATATAAATTTTTTTTATTTTTTTATTTTTTTTACAGTTCAAAATTAAAATTGTGTCAATAAGTGCAACCAAAAAAAATACACAACCAACACGTTTGTTAGATGGACTTTAGATACTCCCTCTCCTTTTACAAGGTGCGAGCTCGAAAGGGAGTATCTTCACAAATTAGGTTGCGATTTTCTGACTGACAAACCCAACGCGTTTCGTCTTATCGACTTCATCAGGGGTGGCTTGTTTGGGGGAAAAGGAAATTATGTTCTATTTGAAAAAAGCTACTAATGTAAATTGAGGAAAATTGTATATATGTGGTATGCAATAAATACCTACCAAATATGAAAAAAAGAACTAATTTGCTCTTGATGAGTTTATATACAGAGTGTCATGACCTAAAAAAATAAATATATATATATAAAAGCCCATTCTTAAGTGTATTTTTTTAATAGAGCTACTAATATGTTTTCTATTAGTAGTATAGATGGTAGCTAAACATACCTCAGATGTGAAGTTGATCAGAATCTCCTATATCGAGACTTAGTGGATGGAACTCTTATATTGGGGCTCCTAATTGGAGCTTGAATGATAATCCGACTTGAAAGTGTATTCTGTTAAAATTAGTGTTTTTTGCAAACTACCTAATGAAAAGGAAAGGGAAATCCAATGTGGACCAGTTTTGAATGCTTTTACCCCCTCTTAATAGTAACTAGACATACCTCAAGTGTAGAATTGATCAGAATCTCCTATAACAAGGCTTAGTGGATGGAGCTCTTATATCGAGGCTCCTAATTGGAACTTAAATGCTGATCCCTCCAAGGAGTGTATTCTGTTAAAATTGGTGTTTTTTACAAACTACCTAATGGGAAAGAAAAGGAAATCCAACGTGGACCAATTTTAAGCAGTTTTACCCCCTCTTAATTTCTATTAATTTGGGAAATAACATACCTTAAAACTAATACGACATAATTCCTTATAGAGTCACCTAGGGAAACTATTAATTATAGTCTCTTAGTAATATTGACAACCGTATGTCGGCGTTTTTGTAAACTGCCTATTATATGAAGAAAACAAAAATAATACAGGTTGAGTATCCCATATCCAAAATGCTTGGGACCAGAGGTATTTTGGATATCGGATTTTTCCGTATTTTGGAATAATTGCATACCATAATGAGATATCATGGTGATGGGACCTAAGTCTTAGCACATAATGCATTTATGTTACATATACACCTTATACACACAGCCTGAAGGTCATTTTAGCCAATATTTTTACTAACTTTGTGCATTAAACAAAGTGTGTGTACATACACACAATTAATTTATGTTTCATATACAGCTTATACACACAGCCTGAAGGTCATTTAATACAATATTTTTAATTACTTTGTGTATTAAACAAAGTTTGTGTACATTGAGCCACAGAAAACAAAGGTTTCACTATCTCAGTCTCACTCAAAAAATTCCGTATTTCGGAATATTCCGTATTTCGGAATATTTGGATATGGGATACTCAACCTGTATAAATATATATAAAAAAGGGATATACCTGTATATATGAAATAATCAAATCTATTATATGCATACCTAAGGTGTGGTATCCAACTCTTATAGTAAAGACTATTTCTAGTTCAAATCTTGATCCTTGGGAAAATGAAACTCTGAAAAAGCCAATGCTGATTTTTAGTGGAAGGTGTGTCAGTCGTTGAAAATCACTTTCAAATATATATAGGTGTACACATACCAGGAATTATGTAGCTGGTTTGACAATCACAGAGATTTAAATGACTTAACTTCCTCAGTAAGTCTCACAGAATAAATCTTTTCAGAAAATATTGAAACATTGTCACGGTTTACTAAAGGCACAGTTCTAACAATAAAGTATATATACAGGTATATCCCTTTTTTATATATATTTATATTATTTTTGTTTTCTTCATATAATAGGCAGTTTACAAAAACGCCGACATATGGTTGTCAACACTCCTAAGAGACTATAATTAATAGTTTCTCTAGGTGACTCTATAAGGAATTATGTCGTATTAGTTTTAAGGTATGTTATTTCCCAAATTAATAGAAATTAAGAGGGGGTAAAACTGCTTAAAATTGGTCAAAACTGCTTAATATATATATATATATATATATATATATATGTATGTATAAAGATGGAGCCCTGCTCATTTATCCCTTTAATAGGATTAATTGAGCCAGGGCTGTAATGACTTAATCCCGTGCTGTATTGTTCTCTCTGTATTGTATTGCAACTGAGAACAATAGATGAAAGGCTTATGCTAATATACCTTGGTGCACCTAGGTGCAGCAGAGAAGCCTAGATGAGCGAGGCTCCATCTGTATACTGTATATACAGTATATATATACAGACACACTTCTTGTAAGGAAAATCCATGACATACAGTAATGCAGTCAGACCAGCAAATCATTACACATTTTTGCCAAAGAGGGTTCCCCCAAATGCACCCTGTGGTGCTTGCGTCCCCAGATATTGCAGGAGTGTAGGTGAGTACCGTATGCCATAAGGAAGAATTTGCTGGGCTATATAAGAAACTGTTCATAAAATAAACACAATTGTTAGATGCTCTTTTACGAGGCATAGGGACCTATTTATCAAAACAAAATCTTCCCTAAAAAGTGATTTTTGGGGTCTACCAGCAAATAATAAGCGATATCTTCTACAGCCTTTCATTTCCATTCACAAAAGCAGCCCCCACTGGGCTGTTTATCTGTCATATTTACCAAGCCTTTGTAGTCTATGGGCTACAATCCGCCAGCATTGTCAGAAGAGGAATCTGTATGATCCCTCTCCAGTACTGTCCAATCACCCATGTGCACTTAACTATTTACACACGGCAAGGATGGAGTTGCTATCCCTGCATGTGATTGTTGATACATTCAGGTGATTGCCTTATTACCGTGATAAAGAATTGTAATTACTGGGCCCATTTCCTGATAAATGATAAATATGCAACACACTGTGTTCTATTAGTGAGTGCTATCTGAAGGTAAAATATATTTTATTTCCTGTAGTTCTAGTATACTATCAACCAATTAAATTCTCCTATGATAACACGTTCGTAGTTCCAATACTAATCTGGACCCCCCACACACAAGGGTAACGCCTCACAAGTTATGCTACTGCCGGCTTGTCAGAGTGGAAGTATCAAAACAAAATCTTCCCTAAAAACAGTCATTGAAGACTCAGAATTGGCGATTACGGTTTATAAACGCTAGTCCCAAATCTCAATTCTTTGTCATGTATTATTTATTAACCTTTATTGATATCGCTCCAGCATATTCCAAAATTTGCTTCATAAATAAATAAACTGTATCAATGTTTCAGCAAGTAAACGCCAGGCGCAGAAGTCAGCTTTTTAATTGCTCATGTGACATTACCCCAAGGTGCAGTGGGCTCAATATGTCCTTAGTTATAAAGAATGGAAAAAAAAAACCACACACCTAAGTAATTGTGTTGAGACTTTAGGATGATGCTACATCTAGTCAATCTATCCCACGGGTGCTGTCTCATGTTTAATCATTAAGGTTTTAATTAAAATTAAAGCCACACTCATACTTTTACATAAAGCGTGGATTAAATACTAATTTCCTAAAATGACCTCTACTCTCATCCAGCTGATGCACAACTTTGCCATTAAGAAAGACGATCCGTAAAGCGGGTTACCGCGTTTCAAGACTGCATTATGATCACTGTGCTGACTAAAGTACCTGCGTTTCATTTACTCTGTACACATAATCAATACTATCTATCCCCCTGCAGTTATCAACAAATAAAAGCTCTAATAATTAATGTTCGCCCTGAAAGAAAATGATCCTGAATGTATTATATATTTAATTGCTGCATACAGGGGGTCATTCTGAGTGGATCGTAGCTGTGCAAAATTTAGCACAGCTACGATCATTCACACTGACATGCGGGGGGGATGCCCAGCACAGGGCTAGTCCGCCCCGCATGTCAGTGCTGGCCCCCCTGCAGAAGTGTAAAGGCACGGCAATGCCTTTGCACTTCAAGAATAGCTCCCGACCAGCGCAGCTTTAGCGTGCTGGCTGGGAGGTACTCATCGCTCCCCGGACCGCAGCGGCTGCGTGTGACGTCACGCAGCTGCCGCGGACCGCCCCCCCAATGGTCCGGCCACGCCTGCGTTGGCCGGACCGCTTCCTCTAATTGGCGGCTTAATGCCGCCGTCCAGCCCCCTCCCGCCCAACGACCGCTTCTGCCTCAGAGGCGATCGCTAGGCAACGACGGCTGACATGCGCCGGCGCACTGCGGTGCCGGCGCATGCGCAGTTCCGACCAGATCACTGCGCTGCGAGAAACTGCAGTGATCGATCGGGTCGGAATAACCCCCATAATGTCACGGGTTGAAAACACCTCACCTCTAAATTATTTTCAGGTTGTGGTAAGCCTACTGGCAAAGGGTGGGCTGCATGATTTAGCACTGGGCATGCTCCAGAACCGCGCAGATATGTAAGAGGCGTCTTTGGGCTGTAACGGGTCATCCTCAGTTAGTGACGCATTTGTTATCATTACTGGTGTGTCCCCTGAAATTCATCATCTTTATCGCCATATATTGCGGCAGGAAAGATTGTTTTCTCGTTGGTATTTACCAAACTGGGGGGCAGATGTATTAAGCCTGGAGAAGGCATAAAGAAGTGATGATAAGTGCAAGGTGATAACGCACCAGCCAATCAGCAACAATATGTAAATTGACAGTTATGAGCCGATTGGCTGGTTCGTTATCACCTTGCACTTATCACAGCTTTATCCTAAGGGCCTAATTCAGACCTCATCGCTGTTGCGTGAAATCACTCAGCGGCCGATTATTGAATGACTGCGCAGGCATATGCACAGCAATGCGCAGGCGCGAGCTCAAACAGCGTCAGAATGGTGCAAATATTTCTATCGCTAGGCGTTCGCAAGGTGATTGAGAGGAAGAGGACGTTTGTGGGTGGTAACTGCCCATTTTGTGGGAGTGTCAGGAAAACGCAGGCGTTCCCAAGCGTTGTCAGGGCGGGTGTCTGACGTCAGCTCTGGCCCCGATCAGCCTGTTCTCATCGCACTGTAGGAGTAGGTCCTGGGCTGCGCACACACTGGAAAAATCATTCCATGGTGAGTGAGTTGCGAACGGATTTGCAGATGTCTGCTATCTGGGTAGGCCCACGATAACAGGGTATGACTCCAAGCCCCCGCCCCCCCCCCCCCCATACTTGCCGATATTCTGGCTGCTCTCTGCGGGAGAGAGCAGCCAGGTCGGCTCAGCAGGGGGGCAGGGGCAGGCTCTGACGTGGGGAGGAGGTGGACCGGAGGCGGGGCGGAGGCGGAGCAGGGGCGGGCCGGGGGTGGTCCGGGGGCGGGGTTACACGGTACATCGTTTAAGCCACGCCCCCACTCTGTAATGCCGCGATCCCCGGCATTACACTGCAGGGGTCGTGGCTATGATGACGCGATTCAGCAAGAATCGCGTCATCAACTGCCCGGACCGCCCACTTTACACAGTAAGTGGGCGGACGGGCAGGGTGACAGCTCGTTCCGGGAGACTTGCCTGCTCTTCCGTGGGGCCGGGAGGGTCACCCGATTTTCGGGAGCCTCCCGGCCATTCCGGGAGAGTAGGCAAGTATGCCGCCCCCCAGAGAAGTGGGCAAGTCTCCCGAAGCCGGTCTCCACCACCCACAACCCCTGCAGCCGCCGAAAGTCGGTAAGTATGCACTACTTTTACGGCCCTGCCCCCGGTAAGTCTTAAATAGGAAAGTGCAGTTTCGTTTAAGTAATTAAATTGAACCGGTTGCGATCTGAGACTCATACCTCACTCTTCATCTATCTGACCACCGCAGACGATGCCAATTTGATGCAAGAAGAGGTAAAGAGGGTTCATAATCCATCCCATAACTTCTCCGCTGATTTATAGACAGCCCTGATCCTGCGCCGCGCTTTGTAACAGGCACAAAAATAGAAGCCGAGCCGCAGGAATAAATCCCGTAAATTTAATTCGTAATTTATACCCCAATACAAATCATAATTAAGTGGCTTGTAAACAGCATCCTTGAAAAATCCTATTTTCCCCGAGTTACCTGTAGTGGTTGCCATGGTTACCGGAGCCAGGAAGTGAACGTTTCGCTGGCTGATATTCAGGCTATAATGGAGCAGTTACTTCTGGGTTCTTTGCTGTGGGAGGAAGTAATCTACTCATTGCAGAAGCAATCAGCCGACAATGTTCCTCAGTACAGGAGCTTAATGACATCATTCCGGTGGAGCTGGATGGGATTATTTCGGAACCGTTCTAGAGATCAAAGTTTATTTTAGAAATACATTCATAGCAGAGACTTGTATGTCAGCTAGATGTGTAATAGACTGTAAGCCTGTATGGTTATTATACCAAGAGTGCCTAATGCCACAGCCCCCATGCGCCATCCGAAGGGGCCGGTGTCAGTATCCACTATGGATCTGATCCCAAACGGTGGTATTATTCCGATTGTATGTATAAAACAATTGTATTGTACTGGATTAGATGTGACTTGATTTTGTGTATCAATGGCTGCGATGAGGTGTCCTGAATGTGACCTGGGGGGAGACAGGGATGGAATTCTCTACCTCTCCCCCTCACACTCACCACCTCTCTACAAAACCTCAAATGGGCTCTCAAGAGCCACTTGTTACCACACCCAGCCGCCTCTCATCCTAACACTCTGGGGGTAATTCAGACCTGATCGTAGCAGCAAATTTGTTAGCAGTTGGGCAAAACCATGTGCACTGCAGGTGGGGCAGATGTAACATGTGCAGAGAGAGTTAGATTTGGGTGGGGTGTGTTCAAACTGAAATCTAAATTGCTGTGTAAAAATACAGTAGCCAGTATTTACCCTGCACAGAAACAAAATAACCCACCCAAATCCAAGTTGATCGTAGCTGTGCTAAATTTAGCACAGCTACGATCAACTCGGAATGACCCCCCTTGTCCTGTTACAAAGGGTTAGGGTAGCAGTAGCACCATGTTTTTTTTGTTTTGTTTTTTGCTTTAAATGTGTCATTGAATCATTCCGTATGCTATCACATAACTACATAACAATGTTAATGTGTTACAACAGCCAACCAATAGGCATTTTAGATGTACAATAAACCCTAATGCGTCGTATAGAATCAAAACGCAGGCATGCCCAGGCATTTTTAAGGAGGGTCTCTGACGCCAGCGATGACCACTTCCAGCCTCTTGTGTCACAAGAATTGTGGACGACCTTGCCTGGCGCAGATAGGAAAAATCTTCAATATTTAGGGGATTGCGTATGGCTTTGCGATCAGCCGGCATATTGCGATGCATTGACAATTTCTGCGATGGGCGTTTTTTCTCAGTTTCTGGGCGGCAGCTAGCTGACCGCAACGACTGCTTTTTACCAGCAACTGCAATCCTTACTGAATAAGGTCAAATATACAATAATGTATTTGTAGAAATGAGAGGCAACATCTCGTCTAGTGCAAAGATCAAAACATAAAGATCCCTATTTACTATAATAATCATTTACGCTCAGCTTCAAAACCTATGATTTTACCTCACAGTCTGTTGTTATGGGGACGCGCCAAATTTAGTCCATGCTCTTACAGGCCGACATCTTTCACTGTAGGGTCTACAGATAGATTGCAGAGACAAAACAACACTACACTATGAATTCCTACTTCTACGTGTTACGTTTATTTAGGCTGCAGCCATTTATATTTACATGTAAGTACAGCCCCACGGCTTGACCCCCTGCATAGCTATGCTTTATTACATCGCTGCGCTCAGCTGCATGGAGAATTAAAGTGCATTATACGGCAAGCGTGGTTTCTGGACTGCTCCTGCTAGAGTGCATTTGGTCTTCGGCAGAAGGCACTTAAGTGATATACTCAGTAGGTGGGTAGCGATTGTGTTGCGTAGAACCGCCACCCAAACCTGTTAGTAGCCTTTACCGCTCCAACAGTCTTGTTCATGTAATAATATATTGTTCCTTCATCCGGTTTTTTTGTCTGCCCACTACAATAACCACCTTCGTCTGGGTAGGCTCGGACGCTTTCGTGGCAGTCAGAGAGTCCATAAGCAGAGCGCAGGCTTCTCCTGCACATCACACTTGCGGTAATCTGTGAGAAGCCGATAGGGGAGGTTTGGGGGGGGGGTGGGCGGTGGCAATAATTGGGACATTGGGGCGCTGCAGTGAATGTGATTGATCACAATAGTTGTCACCAAGCCTCTGGACATTCCAAAAGAATTCCAAAAGAATAAACTGGGAGAGAATCTATGAGAAGGAAATTACACAAATCCTAAAATCCACGGAAAATGAGGGAAACAATACTTCCAAATATAAAAACAGCCGACATATAGTACGGGGGGCATGTACTAAGCAGTGATAAAAGTGGAGAAATGAGCCAGTGGAGAAGCGGCCCATGGCAACCAATCAGCTGCTCTGTATAATTTTGTAGTATGCAAATTATAAATGCTACGTCAATGCCGATTGGTTGCCATGGGCAACTTCTCCACTGGCTCACTTCTCCACTTTTATCACTGCTTAGTACATCTCCCTCTAAAGTGTCTGTTTTACAGTGCAACACTACAGCCTAATAGTGAGATATCTTCATTAACACCCGAGGGTAGTGCAATAAGTAAGGTAACAAGACTATCACTTGTGTACTGTTCTCGGTCAGTCTAATTCCCCGCCAAGCCAGAGCAGGGAGACCGCTGCTTCCCCTCACGGCCATTACACTGCGCCTCATATCAGTCATACTGTCCCATCACCCGGTGTAAGATGGCGGGGCTGGCAGACACATGGTTACACACTGAGGTGTGTAGTGTGATCAGATATCAGTCATACTGTCCCATCACCCGGTGTAAGATGGCGGGGCTGGCGGATACACGGTCACACATTGCGGTGCAAAGTGTGATCAGATTTCTGTATCTACAGTGCACACGCAGCTTGTCAGCAATATCACTAACTTAAATGCACCCTCCGGAGTCAGAGCTTCAGGAGGTGTGCAAGTGTGCAATCGCATAGGTAGCAGAGCTGTACAAACTGACTTTGTGCAGTCTCTGCGCAGCCCAGGACTTACTCAGCCATTGCGATCACATCAGCGGGACCGGAATTGACGTCAGGAATCCTCCCTTCCAATGCTTGGACACGCCTGCGTTTTTCCAATCGCTCCCAGAAAACGGTCAGTTGCCACCCACCAACGCCCTCTTACTGCCAATCTCCTTACGATTGCCCATGCAAACGGATCCATCGCACAAATCCACCGCTGAGCGGCGATCCGCTATATAGCCCTGTGACACACCTGCGCATTGTTGTGCACATGCATGCGCAGTTTGTGTCTGATCACCCGCTGTGCGAAAACGCACGGCAGCGATCAGGTCTGAATCGGCCCCAGTGTGTGTAGGAGGGGGTACTTGGTGACCGTGTCCCTGTGTTTTCCATTATCTCATTACCTTGTGTAGCAGTGCTCCTCACAGTGTCTGTAGGAGGGGGTACTTGGTGACCGTGTCTGTGTGTTTGGCATTATCTCATTACCTTGTGTAGCAGTGCTCCTCACAGTGTGTGTAGGAGGGGGTACTTGGTGACTGTGTCCCTGTGTTTGGCATTATCTCATTACCTTGTGTAGCAGTGCTCCTCACAGTGTCTGTAGGAGGGGGTACTTGGTGACCGTGTCCCTGTGTTTGGCATTATCTCATCACCTTTGTGTAGCAGTGCTCCTCACAGTGTGTAGGAGGGGGTACTTGGTGACTGTGTCCCTGTGTTTGGCATTATCTCATTACCTTGTGTAGCAGTGCTCCTCACAGTGTGTGTAGGAGGGGGTACTTGGTGACCGTGTCTGTGTGTTTGGCATTATCTCATTACCTTGTGTAGCAGTGCTCCTCACAGTGTGTGTAGGAGGGGGTACTTGGTGACCGTGTCTGTGTGTTTGGCATTATCTCATCACCTTGTGTAGCAGTGCTCCTCAGAGTGTCTGTAGGAGGGGGTGCTTGGTGACCGTGTCTGTGTGTTTGGCATTATCTCATTACCTTGTGTAGCAGTGCTCCTCACAGTGTGTGTAGGAGGGGGTACTTGGTGACTGTGTCCCTGTGTTTGGCATTATATCATTACCTTGTGTAGCAGTGCTCCTCACAGTGTCTGTAGGAGGGGGTACTTGGTGACTGTGTCCCTGTGTTTGGCATTATCTCATTACCTTGTGTAGCAGTGCTCCTCACAGTGTGTGTAGGAGGGGGTACTTGGTGATCGTGTCCCTGTGTTTGGCATTATCTCATTACCTTGTGTAGCAGTGCTCCTCACAGTGTGTGTAGGGGGGGTACTTGGTGACCGTGTCCCTGTGTTTGGCATTATCTCATCACCTTGTGTAGCAGTGCTCCTCAGAGTGTCTGTAGGAGGGGGTACTTGGTGACTGTGTCTGTGTGTTTGGCATTATCTCATTACCTTGTGTAGCAGTGCTCCTCACAGTGTGTGTAGGAGGGGGTACTTGGTGACCGTGTCTGTGTGTTTGGCATTATCTCATCACCTTGTGTAGCAGTGCTCCTCACAGTGTGTGTAGGAGGTGGTACTTGGTGATCGTGTCCCTGTGTTTGGCATTATCTCATTACCTTGTGTAGCAGTGCTCCTCACAGTGTGTGTAGGAGGTGGTACTTGGTGATCGTGTCCCTGTGTTTGGCATTATCTCATTACCTTGTGTAGCAGTGCTCCTCACAGTGTGTGTAGGAGGGGGTACTTGGTGACCGTGTCCCTGTGTTTGGCATTATCTCATTACCTTGTGTAGCAGTGCTCCTCACAGTGTGTGTAGGAGGGGGTACTTGGTGACCGTGTCCCTGTGTTTGGCATTATCTCATTACCTTGTGTAGCAGTGCTCCTCACAGTGTCTGTAGGAGGGGGTACTTGGTGACTGTGTCCTGGTGTTTCGCATTATCTCATCACCTTGTTTAGCAGTGCTCCTCAGAGTGTCTGTAGGAGGGGGTACTTGGTGACCGTGTCCCTGTGTTTGGCATTATCTCATTACCTTGTGTAGCAGTGCTCCTCACAGTGTGTGTAGGAGGGGGTACTTGGTGACTGTGTCCCTGTGTTTGGCATTATCTCATCACCTTGTGTAGCAGAGCTCCTCACAGTGTGTATAGAAGGGGGTACTTGGTGACTGTGTCCCTGTGTTTGACATTATCTCATTACCTTGTGTAGCAGTGCTCCTCACAGTGTGTGTAGGAGGGGGTACTTGGTGACCGTGTCCCTGTGTTTGGCATTATCTCATCACCTTGTGTAGCAGTGCTCCTCACAGTGTGTGTAGGAGGGGGTACTTGGTGACCGTGTCTATGTGTTTGCTATATCTGTGGTTAATTAGGTTTTCTGCTTTATTCTCTGTTTTTTATTGCAGATACTGTACCATTCATCCTGATGTATTCTTAACACTTCAATTAAGTGAGCACTCTATAATTATTTCCAGTTGCTAATGTTTACAGCCATAGACACGTAGCGTGGAGTGGAGATAACACACGCACGGATAGGTTTTCTGACCTTACTAAACAAACCTGAAAAGCAAAACGCTAAACGCTTCAACTTGTGGATGAAATATTAATACAACAGTATTTCTGCTTGTGAAACGGAGCCGCAGACATGGGGTCGGCGAATGCGACATCGGCTGCAGACATGACAAAGTAGGACACACAAGTGAGGCAGAAAGCCTTGAGCTGAAACAAGATGCCGTAGTCCGGGAGAGAGACGCCCAGTTCCGCGTTTTCTGTGCAAAGTACCTGGAATTTAATGATTTTTATTTTTTTCGGACCAAGTTGGTTATTAAATGAAACCTCTGGGCTGTCAGAGGATAAGATTCAGTTCTGCGTTGTCCTTTATAAATGCTCAGACACCTTCTGACCTGGACTGATGAGGTGTAAAGTGGTGACTTTAGTAAATATTCCTTGAGTCAGCGGTTCCCAAACTCAGTCCCCAAGGCACCCAATAGTCCAGGCTTAAAGGATATCCATGGCCCAGCGCAGAGGGTTACATTAAATTGACTGAGGTACAAAGTAAGTCACCTGTGGCCAAGCATGGATATAATTAAAAACCTGGATCATCAGGGTGCCTTGAGGACGGAGTTTGGGAACCTCTGCCTTAAGGTGATACATATAAAGCCTCTTCGTCTTTGTCTATAGGTAACAAGCATCAAACGACTTTAGCTCTGATATTATTCTATTGGTGCTAGAAAACCTGGACCTCTTTAGATCTACTGTGTCTATTGGTACAGCCTAAACAGACATGATATCCCAATATTGGATTTGAACTCAGAACCTCTAGCACCCAAAATCAAAGCTCTTGATGAGCAGGCCAAACACAGCAGACTGGATCAGACTGGATCACATGTAGCATATGATCCCCAGCTTTCCCATCTCCTCCATATCCAGGAGACTCCTGGATTAGAGGAAACCTCTTATATTCCCAAGATAGCCGTCAATGCCCTACATGTGCATTTACTGTACCTGTCTGTGAGGAGAGTGGACACAGGGGGCATTTACTGTACCTGTCTGTGAGGTGAGTGGACACAGGGGGCATTTACTGTACCTGTCTGTGAGGAGAGTGGACACAGGGGGCATTTACTGTACCTGTCTGTGAGGAGAGTGGACACAGGGGGCATTTACTGTACCTGTCTGTGAGGAGAGTGGACACAGAGGGCATTTACTGTACCTGTCTGTGAGGAGAGTGGACACAGGGGGCATTTACTGTACCTGTCTGTGAGGAGAGTGGACACAGGGGGCATTTACTGTACCTGTCTGTGAGGAGAGTGGACACAGGGGGCATTTACTGTACCTGACTGTGAGGAGAGTGGACACAGAGGGCATTTACCGTACCTGTCTGTGAGGTTAGTGGACACAGGGGGCATTTACTGTACCTGTCTGTGAGGAGAGTGGACACAGGGGGCATTTACTGTACCTGTCTGTGAGGAGAGTGGACACAGGGGGCATTTACTGGACCTGTCTGTGAGGAGAGTGGACACAGGGGGCATTTACCGTACCTGTCTGTGAGGAGACTGGACACAGGGGGCATTTACTGTACCTGTCTGTGAGGAGAGTGGACACAGGGGGCATTTACTGTACCTGTCTGTGAGGAGAGTGGACACAGAGGGCATTTACCGTACCTGTCTGTGAGGTTAGTGGACACAGGGGGCATTTACCGTACCTGTCTATGAGGTGAGTGGACACACAGGGCATTTACTGGACCTGTCTGCGAGGTGAGTGGACACAGAGGGCATTTACCGTACCTGTCTATGAGGTGAGTGTACACAGAGGGCATTTACTGAACCTGCCTGCGAGGTGAGTGGACAATGGAATTTGTTAATACAGGTTGAGTATCCCTTATCCAAAATTCAAAATCTCCCATTTTTGGGTCCCCTACTGAGATAATGACATATATTATATATTATGTGTATATATAGATATATTACATAGATATATAATATAATATTTATATAAATGTGTCCCGTAAATAATAAATAATATTTGTAGCTATGATAATCTCTCTATCCTGTGGAACTGTAGGGATATAGGCCCTCATTCTGATTTGTTCGCTTGCTAGCAGATTTTAGCAGAAGTGCACACGCTAGGCCGCCGCCCTCTGGGAGTGTATTTTAGCTTAGCAGAATAGCGAACGAAAGATTAGCAGAATTGCGAATAGAAAATTCTTAGCAGTTTCTGAGTAGCTCGAGACTTACTCCTACACTGCGATCAGTTCAGTCAGTTTCGTTCCTGGTTTGACATCACAAACACGCCCTGCGTTCGGCCAGCCACTCCCCCGTTTCTCCAGCCACTCCTGCGTTTTATCCTGGCACGCCTGCATTTTTCCGCACACTCCCAGAAAACGGTCAGTTTCCACCCAGAAACACCCACTTCCTGTCAATCACACTCCGATCACTTCAACGATGAAAATTCTTAGTTCGGACGTGAGTAAATCTACTAAGTTTTGTGCTAAAATACTGTGCATCATGCGCATGCGCATTTTTGCCTTAATCGCTCCGTTGCGAAAATCGGCAACGAGCGAACAACTCGAAATGACCCCCATAGGTTCCGATTCAGACCCTAATGTGCAAATATCGCTATGAAGCGATTTCTGCACATCTGTGCATGCGCATATGCCAGTACGCGCATGTGCAAGGTCCTAAACTGCATTCTCTTCAAAACACAGCTAAAGACCTGGAGGGGGCAGAAACGGTGCATCGATGCCGCGTTTTGACGTGCGACACTTAACATGGTGGGTAGCCGCCTGCCTTTGCAGCTAAACTGGATCCGGCATGTGGGGCGGATTTGCCCTATGCTGGGCGTCTCCCGGCATGTCAAAGAAATTGATGCTAGATGTACGTTGTCTCGCACCTCTGCGATCAGGTCTGAATTAGGCCCCAAAACATTTTCTCACACAAGGGACGATAACTGCAAAAATGAAAATGAGGTGCTAGCCGACTCTCCTAATCTAGCGTAAGGATACTGCACCATAAACATGGCTGTCCTAATCTAGCATAAGGATACTGCGCCATAAACATGGCTGTCCTAATCTAGCGTAAGGATACTGCGCCATGAACATGGCTGTCCTAATCTAGCATAAGGATACTGCGCCATAAACATGGCTGTCCTAATCTAGCATAAGGATACTGCGCCATGAACATGGCTGTCCTAATCTATCATAAGGATACTGCGCCATAAACATGGCTGTCCTAATCTATCATAAGGATACTGCGCCATAAACATGGCTGTCCTAATCTAGCATAAGGATACTGCGCCATAAACATGGCTGTCCTAATCTAGCATAAGGATACTGCGCCATAAACATGGCTGTCCTAATCTAGCATAAGGATACTGCGCCATAAACATGGCTGTCCTAATCTAGCATAAGGATACTGCGCCATAAACATGGCTGTCCTAATCTAGCATAAGGATACTGCGCCATAAACATGGCTGTCCTAATCTAGCATAAGGATACTGCGCCATAAACATGGCTGTCCTAATCTAGCGTAAGGATACTGCGCCATGAACATGGCTGTCCTAATCTAGCATAAGGATACTGCGCCATAAACATGGCTGTCCTAATCTAGCATAAGGATACTGCGCCATGAACATGGCTGTCCTAATCTATCATAAGGATACTGCGCCATAAACATGGCTGTCCTAATCTAGCATAAGGATACTGCGCCATAAACATGGCTGTCCTAATCTAGCATAAGGATACTGCGCCATAAACATGGCTGTCCTAATCTAGCATAAGGATACTGCGCCATAAACATGGCTGTCCTAATCTAGCATAAGGATACTGCGCCTTAAACATGGCTGTCCTAATCTAGCATAAGGATACTGCGCCATAAACATGGCTGTCCTAATCTAGCATAAGGATACTGCGCCATAAACATGGCTGTCCTAATCTAGCATAAGGATACTGCGCCATAAACATGGCTGTCCTAATCTAGCATAAGGATACTGCGCCATAAACATGGCTGTCCTAATCTAGCATAAGGATACTGCGCCATAAACATGGCTGTCCTAATCTAGCATAAGGATACTGCGCCATAAACATGGCTGTCCTAATCTAGCATAAGGATACTGCGCCATAAACATGGCTGTCCTAATCTAGCATAAGGATACTGCGCCATAAACATGGCTGTCCTAATCTAGCATAAGGATACTGCGCCATAAACATGGCTGTCCTAATCTAGCATAAGGATACTGCGCCATAAACATGGCTGTCCTAATCTAGCATAAGGATTCTGCGCCATAAACATGGCTGTCCTAATCTAGCATAAGGATTCTGCGCCATAAACATGGCTGTCCTAATCTAGCATAAGGATACTGCGCCATAAACATGGCTGTCCTAATCTAGCATAAGGATACTGCGCCATAAACATGGCTGTCCTAATCTAGCATAAGGATACTGCGCCATAAACATGGCTGTCCTAATCTAGCATAAGGATACTGCGCCATAAACATGGCTGTCCTAATCTAGCATAAGGATACTGCGCCATGAACATGGCTGTCCTAATCTAGCATAAGGATACTGCGCCATAAACATGGCTGTCCTAATCTAGCATAAGGATACTGCGCCATAAACATGGCTGTCCTAATCTAGCATAAGGATACTGCGCCATAAACATGGCTGTCCTAATCTAGCATAAGGATAATGCGCCATAAACATGGCTGTCCTAATCTAGCATAAGGATAATGCGCCATAAACATGGCTGTCCTAATCTAGCATAAGGATTCTGCGCCATAAACATGGCTGTCCTAATCTAGCATAAGGATACTGCGCCATAAACATGGCTGTCCTAATCTAGCATAAGGATACTGCGCCATAAACATGGCTGTCCTAATCTAGCATAAGGATACTGCGCCATGAACATGGCTGTCCTAATCTAGCATAAGGATACTGCGCCATAAACATGGCTGTCCTAATCTAGCATAAGGATACTGCGCCATGAACATGGCTGTCCTAATCTAGCATAAGGATACTGCGCCATGAACATGGCTGTCCTAATCTACCATAAGGATACTGCGCCATGAACATGGCTGTCCTAATCTAGCATAAGGATACTGTGCCATAAACATGGCTGTTCTAATCTAGCATAAGGATACTGCGCCATAAACATGGCTGTCCTAATCTAGCGTAAGGATACTGCGCCATAAACATGGCTGTCCTAATCTAGCGTAAGGATACTGCGCAATGAACATGGCTGTCCTAATCTACCATAAGGATACTGCGCCATGAACATGGCTGTCCTAATCTAGCATAAGGATACTGCGCCATGAACATGGCTGTCCTAAACTACCATAAGGATACTGCGCCATGAACATGGCTGTCCTAATCTAGCATAAGGATACTGCGCAATGAACATGGCTGTCCTAATCTACCATAAGGATACTGCGCCATGAACATGGCTGTCCTAATCTAGCATAAGGATACTGCGCAATGAACATGGCTGTCCTAATCTAGCATAAGGATACTGCGCAATGAACATGGCTGTCCTAATCTAGCATAAGGATACTGCGCCATAAACATGGCTGTCCTAATCTAGCATAAGGATACTGCGCCATAAACATGGCTGTCCTAATCTATCATAAGGATACTGCGCCATAAACATGGCTGTCCTAATCTAGCATAAGGATACTGCGCCATAAACATGGCTGTCCTAATCTATCATAAGGATACTGCGCCATAAACATGGCTGTCCTAATCTATCATAAGGATACTGCGCCATAAACATGGCTGTCCTAATCTAGCATAAGGTAACTGCGCCATAAACATGGCTGTCCTAATCTAGCATAAGGATACTGCGCCATAAACATGGCTGTCCTAATCTAGCATAAGGATACTGCGCAATGAACATGTCTGTCCTAATCTAGCATAAGGATACTGCGCCATGAACATGGCTGTCCTAATCAAACATAAGGATACTGCGCCATGAACATGGCTGTCCTAATCTATCATAAGGATACTGCGCCATAAACATGGCTGTCCTAATCTATCATAAGGATACTGCGCCATAAACATGGCTGTCCTAATCTATCATAAGGATACTGCGCCATAAACATGGCTGTCCTAATCTAGCATAAGGTAACTGCTCCATAAACATGGCAGTCCTAATCTAGCATAAGGTAACTGCGCCATGAACATGGCTGTCCTAATCTAGCATAAGGATACTGCGCCATAAACATGGCTGTCCTAATCAAACATAAGGATACTGCGCCATGAACATGGCTGTCCTAATCTAGCATAAGGATACTGCGCCATAAACATGGCTGTCCTAATCTAGCATAAGGATACTGCGCCATAAACATGGCTGTCCTAATCTAGCATAAGGATACAGCGCCATAAACATGGCTGTCCTAATCTAGCATAAGGATACTGCGCCATAAACATGGCTGTCCTAATCAAACATAAGGATACTGCGCCATGAACATGGCTGTCCTAATCAAACATAAGGATACTGCGCCATAAACATGGCTGTCCTAATCAAACATAAGGATACTGCGCCATGAACATGGCTGTCCTAATCTAGCATAAGGATACTGCGCCATGAACATGGCTGTCCTAATCTAGCATAAGGATACTGCGCCATCAACATGGCTGTCCTAATCTAGCATAAGGATACTGCGCCATAAACATGGCTGTCCTAATCTAGCATAAGGATACTGCGCCATAAACATGGCTGTCCTAATCTAGCGTAAGGATACTGCACCATGAACATGGCTGTCCTAATCTAGCATAAGGATACTGCGCCATAAACATGGCTGTCCTAATCTAGCATAAGGATACTGCGCCATAAACATGGCTGTCCTAATCTAGCATAAGGATACTGCGCCATGAACATGGCTGTCCTAATCTAGAATAAGGATACTGCGCCATAAAAATGGCTGTCCTAATCTAGCATAAAGATACTGCGCCATCAACATGGCTGTCCTAATCTAGCATAAGGATACTGCGCCATAAACATGGCTGTCCTAATCTAGCATAAGGATACTGCGCCATAAACATGGCTGTCCTAATCTAGCGTAAGGATACTGCGCCATGAACATGGCTGTCCTAATCTAGCGTAAGGATACTGCGCCATAAACATGGCTGTCCTAATCTAGCATAAGGATACTGCGCCATGAACATGGCTGTCCTAATCTAGCATAAGGATACTGCGCCATAAACATGGCTGTCCTAATCTAGCATAAGGATACTGCGCCATAAACATGGCTGTCCGTATCTAGCATAAGGATACTGCGCCATAAACACGGCTGTACTAATCTAGCATAAGGATACTGCGCCATAAACATGGCTGTCCTAATCTAGCGTAAGGATACTGCGCCATGAACATGGCTGTCCTAATCTATCATAAGGATACTGCGCCATAAACATGGCTGTCCTAATCTAGCATGAGGTAACTGCGCCATAAACATGGCTGTCCTAATCTAGCATAAGGTAACTGCGCCATAAACATGGCTGTCCTAATCTAGCATAAGGATACTGCGCCATAAACATGGCTGTCCTAATCTAGCATAAGGATACTGCGCCATGAACATGGCTGTCCTAATCTAGCATAAGGATACTGCGCCATGAACATGGCTGTCCTAATCTAGCATAAGGATACTGCGCCATGAACATGGCTGTCCTAATCTAGAATAAGGATACTGCGCCATAAACATGGCTGTCCTAATCTAGCATAAGGATACTGCACCATAAACATGGCTGTCCTAATCTAGCATAAGGTAACTGCGCCATAAACATGGCTGTCCTAATCTAGCATAAGGATACTGCGCCATAAACATGGCTGTCCTAATCTAGCGTAAGGATACTGCGCCATGAACATGGCTGTCCTAATCTAGCATAAGGATACTGCGCCATGAACATGGCTGTCCTAATCTAGCATAAGGATACTGCGCCATGAACATGGCTGTCCTAATCTAGCATAAGGATACTGCGCCATAAACATGGCTGTCCTAATCTAGCATAAGGATACTGCGCCATGGACATGGCTGTCCTAATCTACCATAAGGATACTGCGCCATGGACATGGCTGTCCTAATCTAGCATAAGTATACTGCGCCATGAACATGGCTGTCCTTATCTAGCATAAGGATACTGCGCCATAAACATGGCTGTCCTAATCTATCATAAGGATACTGCGCCATAAACATGGCTGTCCTAATCTAGCATAAGGATACTGCGCCATAAACATGGCTGTCCTAATCTAGCATAAGGATACTGCGCCATAAACATGGCTGTCCTAATCTATCATAAGGTAACTGCGCCATGAACATGGTTGTCCTAATCTAGCATAAGGATACTGCGCCATAAACATGGCTGTCCTAATCTAGCATAAGGTAACTGCGCCATGAACATGGCTGTCCTAATCTAGCATAAGGATACTGCGCCACGAACATGGCTGTCCTAATCTAGCATAAGGATACTGCGCCATAAACATGGCTGTCCTAATCTAGCATAAGGATACTGCGCCATAAACATGGCTGTCCTATTCTAGACTAAGGATACTGCGCCATAAACATGGCTGTCCTAATCTAGCATAAGGATACTGCGCCATAAACATGGCTGTCCTAATCTAGCATAAGGATACTGCGCCATAAACATGGCTGTCCTAATCTAGCATAAGGATACTGCGCCATAAACATGGCTGTCCTAATCTAGCATAAGGATACTGCGCCATAAACATGGCTGTCCTAATCTAGCATAAGGATACTGCGCCATAAACATGGCTGTCCTAATCTAGCATAAGGATACTGCGCCATAAACATGGCTGTCCTAATCTAGCATAAGGATACTGCGCAATGAACATGGCTGTCCTAATCTAGCATAAGGATACTGCGCAATGAACATGGCTGTCCTAATCTAGCATAAGGATACTGCGCCATAAACATGGCTGTCCTAATCTAGCATAAGGATACTGCACCATAAACATGGCTGTCCTAATCTAGCATAAGGATACTGCGCCATAAACATGGCTGTCCTAATCTATCATAAGGATACTGCGCCATGAACATGGCTGTCCTAATCTAGCATAAGGATACTGCGCCATAAACATGGCTGTCCTAATCTAGCATAAGGATACTGCGCAATGAACATGGCTGTCCTAATCTAGCATAAGGATACTGCGCCATAAACATGGCTGTCCTAATCTAGCATAAGGATACTGCGCCATAAACATGGCTGTCCTATTCTAGCATAAGGATACTGCGCCATAAACATGGCTGTCCTAATCTAGCATAAGGATACTGCGCCATAAACATGGCTGTCCTAATCTATCATAAAGTAACTGCGCCATAAACATGGCTGTCCTAATCTAGCATAAGGATACTGCGCCATAAACATGGCTGTCCTAATCTAGCATAAGGATACTGCGCCATAAACATGGCTGTCCTAATCTATCATAAGGTAACTGCGCCATAAACATGGCTGTCCTAATCTAGCATAAGGATACTGCGCCATAAACATGGCTGTCCTAATCTAGCATAAGGATACTGCGCCATAAACATGGCTGTCCTAATCTAGCATAAGGATACTGCGCCATAAACATGGCTGTCCTAATCTAGCATAAGGATACTGCGCCATAAACATGGCTGTCCTAATCTAGCATAAGGATACTGCGCCATAAACATGGCTGTCCTAATCTATCATAAGGTAACTGCGCCATAAACATGGCTGTCCTAATCTAGCATAAGGATACTGCACCATAAACATGGCTGTCCTAATCTAGCATAAGGATACTGCGCCATAAACATGGCTGTCCTAATCTAGCATAAGGATACTGCGCCATAAACATGGCTGTCCTAATCTAGCATAAGGATACTGCGCAATGAACATGGCTGTCCTAATCTAGCATAAGGATACTGCGCCATAAACATGGCTGTCCTAATCTAGCATAAGGATACTGCGCCATAAACATGGCTGACTTGTTGTGATATTTGGTTTCTGTGCAAAAAAAATTTTTAATAATGCCCTGAGCAAAATAGATCCCAATATACATTAATTATAGATTGATTAGCCATTATCTGTGGCGGTAGGTAATATTGTTCTGCATGACAGTACCATGCATTACATGGGAACATCCCGGTGCTGACAGTTTGCCTTTGCGCAGGAGGTGGTGCCCTTTTCCAAGAGCCGGTGAGTAATTAGATCATGTTTCACGTTCTCCTGACAGATAATAAAACTGTAGAGAAGCCAAATGCATGTAAATGAAAGCAGATCATTTTCTTTTGTCTTCCATTGGTCTGCCGGATTAATGCGCCTTGCTCGCACGTCTTGCTGTACACCAATAATTAGTTTAACCAATATGCACGCCATTATGCTCGCTCCAGTGTGATTAACAATGGGGCAGATGGAACTACAGCTCCAGGCCCCCGCGTACAAATAGGCCCATCTCCATGGTGGTAATTTTAAAGTTGATCGCAGCAGCAAATTTGTTAGCAGTTGTGCAAAACCATGGGGGTCATTCCGAGTTGTTCGCTCGGTAAAAATCTTCGCATCGCAGCGATTTTCCGCTTAATGCGCATGCGCAATGTCCGCACTGCGACTGCGCCAAGTAAATTTGCTATGCACTTAGGAATTTTACTCACGGCTTTTTCTTCGTTCTGGCGATCGTAATGTGATTGACAGGAAATGGGTGTTACTGGGCGGAAACAGGCCGTTTTATGGGCGTGTGGGAAAAAACGCTACCGTTTCCGGAAAAAACGCAGGAGTGGCCGGAGAAACGGAGGAGTGTCTGGGCGAACGCTGGGTGTGTTTGTGACGTCAAACCAGGAACGACAAGCACTGAACTGATCGCAGATGCCGAGTAAGTCTGGAGCTACTCAGAAACTGCTACGAGGTGTGTAATCGCAATATTGCGAATACATCGTTCGCAATTTTAAGATGCTAAGATTCACTCCCAGTAGGCTGCGGCTTAGCATGAGCAAATCTGCTAAAATCCGCTTGCGAGCGAACAACTCGGAATGAGGGCCCATGAGCAGTGCAGGTGGGGCAGATGTAATATGTGCAGAGAGAGTTAGATATGGATGGGTTATTTTGTTTCTGTGCAGGGTAAATACTGGCTGCTTTATTTTTACACTGCAATTTAGATTTCAGTTTGAACACACCCCAGCCAATCAGCTCCTGACGTGTTTAAAAAATGACAGTTGGGAGCTGATTGGCTGGAACACCATTGTCATACGTAACAGGTTTTCAAACTTGTTGCATATGATAAAACTAGTTGATAAATCAGCACGATAGGGAGACATTGGGGCTGATAGTGATGGGGTACACACCCACTTGTCACTGGCCACACCCATAAAGCACTGGCCACACCTTCTCCGCTTCTCACAATAGCCCTTTGATCATTTTCAGCCCCGAGCCCATGTGGCCCCTAATCATACAGTACTTCCCTATAACTAAAAACTTCTCAATTAAAATCTCATCAGGATACCCTGCTTACCAGTGCGGGAAGGGGGGCGGGGGCAGTTTGAACATCAGTAGACTCCGCCCTAAAATGTTGCAATTCGTGGGGAGGGGGTGAAGCTAAATGACGCAAATCTGTGCCACTCAGCCCCTCCATAAAGAACCACAATTCCCTGCATGATCATTAGGAAGCGGGTGGGATGTGGGAGATCTGCCCCCTCTTCTGTGGGTGCTGGGGACTGCCTGAAACAGCGGGAGTCTCCCGGCACTTGCAGGAAAGTAGGCATATATGCCCTTAGTCTGGCCCTGTGTCAGCATCTTCTGGCTACATTGCTTTTGAAGCGGAGTCCATCACTAAAAAGTACTACACTGTAATTAGCAACTAAAGTATCTGGGGGTGTCCAGTATGAAGATACAGACAGGGGTGAGTGTGGGATGTTCTCCCTCATCACCTACCCCCTAACCCTCAGTTCCCACAGCCTAATCCTAACCTCCCCCCTCCCTTGGGATTCCAGCATTGGTCTCCTGACCCTGTTGGAGTACCATACCTCCCAATATGACCCTCTCCAGGAGGACACAATGCTCTGCTCCTGCTCTTCCCTCTTACTGTATGATTACCATCACCTCTGCTGTACCCTAATACTGACCCAGTGCTCATACCTATGTCATACCTCCCAACATGACCTCTCCAGGAGGACACAATGCTCTGCTCCTGCACTTCCCTCTTACTGTATGATTACCATCACCGGTGCTGTACCCTAATACTGACCCAGTGCTCATACCTATGTCATACCTCCCAACATGACCTCTCCAGGAGGACACAATGGACTGCTCCTGGACTTCCCTGTTACTGTATGATTACCATCACCTGTGCTGTACCCTAATACTGACCCAGTGCTCATACCTATGTCATACCTCACAACATGACCTCTCCAGGAGGACACAATGCTCTGCTCCTGCTCTTCCCTCTTACTGTATGATTACCATCACCTGTGCTGTACCCTAATACTGACCCAGTGCTAAAACCTATGTCATACCTCCCAACATGACCTCTCCAGGTGGACACAATGCTCTGCTCCTGCTCTTCCCTCTTACTGTATGATTACCATCACCTGTGCTGTATCCTAATACTGATCCAGTGCTCATACCTGTTATACCTCCCAACATGACCCTCTCCAGGAGGACACAATGCTCTGCTCCTGCTCTTCCCTCTTACTGTATGATTACCATCACCTGTGCTGTACCCTAATACTGACCCAGTGCTCACACCTATGTCATACCTCCCAACATGACCTCTCCAGGAGGACACAATGCTCTGCTCCTACACTCCCTCTTACTGTATGATTACCATCACCTGTGCTGTACCCTAATACTGACCCAGTGCTCATACCTATGTCATACCTCCCAACATGACCTCTACAGGAGGACACAATGCTCTGCTCCTGCTCTTCCCTCTTACTGTATGATTACCATCACCTGTGCTGTACCCTAATACTGACCCAGTGCTTATACCTATGTCATACCTCTCAACATGACCTCTCCAGGAGGACACAATGCTCTGCTCCTGCTCTTCCCTCTTACTGTATGATTACCATCACCTGTGCTGTACCCTAATACTGACCCAGTGCTCATACCTATGTCATACCTCCCAACATGACCCTCTCCAGGAGGACACATGGCTCTGCCCCTGCTCTTCCCTCTTACTGTATGATTACCATCACCTGTGCTGTACCCTAATACTGATCCAGTGCTCATACATATGTCATACCTCCCAACACGACCCTCTCCAGGAGGGAAACAATGCTCTGCTCCTGCACTTCCCTCTTACTGTATGATTACAATCACCTGTGCTGTACCCTAATACTGACCCAGTGCTCATACCTATCTCATACCTCCCAACATGACCTCTCCTGGAGGACACAATGCTCTGCTCATGCTCTTCCCTCTTACTGTATGATTACCATCACCTGTGCTGTATCCTAATACTGACCCAGTGCTCATACCAATGTCATACCTCCCAACATGACCTCTCCAGGAGGACACAATGCTCTGCTCCTGCTCTTCCCTCTACTGTATGATTACCATCACCTGTGCTGTACCCTAATACTGACCCAGTGCTCATACCTCCCAACATGACCTCTCCTGGAGGACACAATGCTCTGCTCATGCTCTTCCCTCTTACTGTATGATTACCATCACCTGTGCTGTACCCTAATACTGACACAGTGCTCATACCTATGTCATACTTCCCAACATGACCTCTCCAGGAGGACACAATGATCTGCTCCTGCTCTTCCCTCTTACTGTATGATTACCATCACCTGTGCTGTACCCTAATACTGACACAGTGCTCATACCTATGTCATACCCACAGGCGTGCGCAGAGACTGACTGGCGGGTGCCGCTCCGGACTTCCCCCCCTCCACGGCATTATAGTGTTCTCTCACCTCCCCTGTCCTGGATATAAACTGCTCACCTGGGCGGCCCAGGTGAGCGGACCAGGTGAGCAGTCTATATCCAGGACAGGGGAGGCGAGAGATCACTATAATGCCGTGGAGGGGGGGGGAGTCCGGAGCGGCACCCTCCAGTCAGTCTCTGCGCACGCCTGTGGTCATACCTCACAACATGACCTCTCCAGGAGGACACAATGCTCTGCTCCTGCTCTTCCCTCTTACTGTATGATTACCATCACTTGTGCTGTACCCTAATACTGACCCAGTGCTCATACCTATGTCATACCTCCCAACATGACCTCTCCAGGAGGGACACAATGCTCTGCTCCTGCTCTTTCCTCTTGTTCATGTTCATGTCATGTTGGAAGGCATGGAGTTACAGTGCCTGGAATCTAACGGGTGTCGGTATTCCGGCTTCTGTATTTTGACTGCATTCCAACTGCATCTAATTTGGGGCACGATGGAACAGGCAGCCACAGTGTAATAGTGTGTGTGTGGTGTTGGTGGGTGGGGGAAGGGGGGGGGGGGTGAAACAATAATATTAAAATACTAGGTGCTTCATCGCGCCCTACGGGCGCTCTTCACACCGTCGAAAGGCGATGCGCCCCCTTAACTCCTGCAGAGAGGCGCGGGGCGGCAGGGAGGGGACAAAGAGAGGCGCGGGGAGGCAGGGAGGGGACACAGAGAGGCACGGGGCGGCAGGGAGGGGACACAGAGAGGCGCTGGCTGCAGGGAGGGGACACAGAGGCGCGGAGCAGATACACAGAGGCGCGGAGTGGCGGTACACAGAGGCGCGAGGCGGCATGGGGGGACACAGACACGCGAGGCGGCAGGGAGGGGACACAGACGCGCGTGCAGTGGCGGTAGGGAGGGGACACAGAGACGCAGGGCGGGGACACAGAGGCGGGGCGGCAGGGAGGGGACACAGAGGCAGGGCGGCGGGGGGGATACAGAGACATGGGGCGATGGGAGGGGACACATACGCAGGGAGGGGACAAAGACGCAGGGTGGTGGGGGGGATACAGAGACGCAGGGCGGTGGGGGGGATACAGAGACGCGGGGCAGTGGTGTGGGATACAGACGCAGGGCAGTAGGGAGGGTACACAAATGCAGGGCGGTAGGGAGGGGATACAGAGACACGGGCCGGCAGGGAGGGGATACAGAGAAGCGGCGGGATAGGGGGGGTACAGAGACGCGGGGCGGTAGGGGGGGATACAGAGACGCAGGGCGGCAATACAGAGAAGCGGCGGGGTAGGGGGGGGGTACAGAGACGCAGGGCGGTAGGGGGGGATACAGAGACGCAGGGCGGTAGGGGGGGATAGAGAGACGCAGGGCGGTAGGGGGGGGATACAGAGATGTGGGGGGGCAGGAAGGGGATACACAGACGCGGGGCAGCAGAGAGGGGATACAGAGACGCAGGGCGGCGGGGGGGATACAGAGATGCAGGGCAGTGGGGGGATACAGAGACGCAGGGCAGTGGTGGTGGATACAGAGACGCGGGGCAGTAGGGAGGGTACACAAATGCAGGGCGGTAGGGAGGGGATACAGAGACGCAGGGCCGGCAGGGAGGGGATACAGAGAAGCGGCGGGGTGGGGGGGGGGGGGTACAGAGACGCGGGGCGGTATGGGGGGGATACAGAGACGTAGGGGGGGTACAGAGACGCAGGGCGGTAGGGGGGGATACAGAGATGTGGGGGGGCAGGGAGGGGATACACAGACGCGGGGCAGCAGAGAGGGGATACAGAGACGCAGGGCGGCAGGGAGGGGACACAGACGCGCGGGCAGTGGTGGTGGATACAGAGACGCTGGCGGTAGGGAGGGGATAGAGCAGGGAGGGGACACAGAGACGCAGGGCGGGGACACAGACGCAGGGAGGGGACACAGAGGCGGGGCAGCAGGGAGGGGACGCAGAGGCAGGGCGGCGGGGGGGATACAGAGACGCGGTGCGGCAGGGGGGGATACAGAGACATGGGGCGGTGGGAGGGGACACAGACGCAGGGAGGGGACACAGACGCAGGGAGGGGACACAGACGCAGGGCAGTAGGGAGGGGATACAGAGACGCAGGGCGGTGGGGGGGATACAGAGACGCAGGGCGGTGGGGGGGATACAGAGACGCAGGGCGGTGGGGGGGATACAGAGACGCAGGGCGGTGGGGGGGGATACAGAGACGCAGGGCGGTGGGGGGGATACAGAGACGCAGGGCGGTGGGGGGGATACAGAGACGCAGGGCGGTGGGGTGGATACAGAGACGCGGGGCAGTGGTGGGGGATGCAGAGACGCGGGGCAGTAGGGAGGGTACACAAATGCAGGGCGGTAGGGAGGGGATACAGAGACGCGGTGTGGTAGGGAGGGGACGCAGAGACACAGGGATGGGGCGCAGAGATGCGGGGTGGCAGGGAGGGGACACAAACGCGGGGCGGCAGGGAGGGACACAGAGATGCAGGGAGGGGACGCAGAGATGCGGGGCGGCAGGGAGGGGACACAGAGATGCAGGGAGGGGGCGCAGAGATGCGGGGCGGCAGGGAGGGGACGCAGGAAGGGGACGCAGAGATGCGGGGCGGCAGGGAGGGGACACAGAGACGCAGGGAGGGGACGCAGAGATGCGGAGCGGCAGGGAGGGGATGCAGAGACGCGGGGCGGCAGGGAGATTACGCAGAGACGCAGGGAGGGGACGCAGAGATGCGGGGCGGCAGGGAGGGGACGCAGAGACGCAGGGAGGGGACGCAGAGATGCGGGGCGGCAGGGAGGGGACGCAGAGACGCAGGGAGGGGACGCAGAGATGCGGAGCGGCAGGGAGGGGATGCAGAGACGCGGGGCGGCAGGGAGATTACGCAGAGACGCAGGGAGGGGACGCAGAGATGCGGGGCGGCAGGGAGGGGACGCAGAGACGCAGGGAGGGGACGCAGAGATGCGGGGCGGCAGGGAGGGGACGCAGAGACGCAGGGAGGGGACGCAGAGATGCGGGGCGGCAGGGAGGGGACGCAGAGACGCAGGGAGGGGACGCAGAGATGCGGAGCGGCAGGGAGGGGATGCAGAGACGCGGGGCGGCAGGGAGATTACGCAGAGACGCAGGGAGGGGACGCAGAGATGCGGGGCGGCAGGGAGGGGACGCAGAGACGCAGGGAGGGGACGCAGAGATGCGGGGCGGCAGGGAGGGGATGCAGGGAGGGGACGCAGAGATGCGGGGCGGCAGGGAGGGGACGCAGAGACGTGGGGCGGCAGGGAGGGGACGAGAGATGCGGGGCGGCAGGGAGGGGACGCAGAGACGCAGTGCTGCCTGTGCACTCTCTCTCACCTGTGAGGTTGGTGTAGCGGCCACAGTAGCAGGCGCGCTGTCCCCCGTCTCTGGCCTGTGGAGCCGGCAGGCCAGTCCCTGGGTGTGCAGTCCGGGCCTCTGGGGACAGTGGGAGGCAGCTTTGTATTAGGTGTGCGGATGAGGAGGCGGCGGCTCTGTGTACGCGGCACACGGAGGGCTATGAAGACTTCTCCTAAGCCAGCCGTCCCTGCTAATGTGTATGCCGGCGGCCGAAGTTACAGGCGCAGTTGAAGCTGCGGCGTCAGGGCACTGGCTTCGTCCGTTTTGTGGACGGCGTCAGGTGGGACAGTGTGTCCCAGGCGTGGCTGCAATGTGATGGGGGTGTGCGGAGGGCGGGTTCGCGGCGGTGTGAGCTGCGGCGGTTTGGTCAGGCGTGGGGCAGACGCTGGGTCCCATTCCAGTCTGTCACAGCCGCGGCTGCAATGCACGAGCTGGTGGCGGGGTTGTGCGGAGGGAGGGAGGGGTGGTGTGGGCTGCAGCTGTCTGGTCATCCGTGGTGCGGCTGGCGGGGCCCGGCCACCATGTCTCTGCCGCGGATGGATGTGAGAGATGGTGCTGGGATCGGTGCTGTGGGGTTAGGGTGTGTGTGCTGGAACGTTATGCGGACGTCGGGTATGGGGGTGGCTGGCCCGTCAGTGGCTGTATGTGGGAGCTGGTGCAGGGGTTTTGTGGAGGGGGGGTTTGGTGCGGGTGGCATTGGGGTGTAGGTGGCTTTGTGTTTGTGGGGAAACCAAGGGAGGGGTGCATGCTTACCCGGCACTGTGCTACGTCCGTCCACTGGTGGCTTCTGTGTGGGGATGGTGGGTGGTTTCTGTGGCTGCTGCTACGTTCTGTGCTGGCACTGGGACAAGGCAGGAGCTGCTAACTCCGCCCAGCCCTGTGACTCCACCCAGCGTTAGAGGGCCAGGCACAGACAAGGCAAATATATAGGAGATTAATATTCCCACCAAGTTCCATGATCTTAGTAACCATGTAAGAGAAACACTATCACACACAGGACAACCTACAGTAATAATAATAATTATAATTGTTGCAATCATGATATAAAGCTAAATAAGTCCCACACAGACAGAGCAGGAAAAGACTAAAGACCCCGCTATGATCTCATTCATTGCAGTAAGAATTCCTGTTCTTTATTTGTTCTTGCGTAATTCCCATGATGCGGGTCATTATTGTGTTTCTATGTAACCTCTCATTTCCTTCTATGCCGGTGTATTTACTCACACCGGCGCGGATACATTGTTTCTCGCGCTGTGATTCCAGCGCATGTATTGTGATATGCCGCATTAGTGTAAACAGTCTGAGCTGTGACTGATTAAATGATTGCAATTTGGTGCCTGCTGGTCCCAGCTGCGTCCCATGCTTTGTGTGTACAGTACTTCATCTCATTATTTAGTATGCTTTATTTACATTTAAGATCTTGTTCTTGTTACTTATATTAAAAGCTTGAACAAAGCCCGCCGTCTAACAATACACTGCCCCCAGCACTGGAATTGTGCTTAAGGGCTTATGCTTAATATAGCTTTTATTAAGCTACAACGTCAACTGCGTCTTGATTAAAACATGACTAATGGGGGCTATTTGCCTGGATATCGTAGCTCAGCCGTTGCCCATGACGATGCAGCTCCGGCAACAAACATCTGAAATGAAGTGAATATGCTCCCTTTGGTATCAAGTGACAAGTGTCAAAGTTGCCAATAGCAACTAACCAGCTTTAAGATAGTATTTATCAGGTACATTCTATAAAATGATTGGTAGACGTTGACTGGTTGGTTGCTATGGGCAACTTGTGGACTTCTACGGTTATCAGAAGGCTTGGTACATCTCTCTCTTTGGGGTCAATCCAATTAGGTGCGAGGTGCGAGTTGTTTCATGAAACTCGCAGACATTCGCACGAATGCGCGCTCCCAAGAATTCCTCAATTCAATTAAAATGCCTATTTGTGGAACTCATAGCGGGGAGTTTGCGAATTACCAGACATATGCGATGTGAGAGAAGCGCATGAAAAAGTGGGGCGACCTTCCTAGACCCCTCAAAAATGTAAATTTAATTTGCAAAATATAACAGAAGGCTGTCAGTGGTGATAAGGGGGCATCAGAATCTGCCACATGACCCGAGCCGCCACAGTGGAACCGATGTATCAGCAATTATACGCCATTGGGCAGATATTAAGAGACAGCAGTGGACGACCCTAAGCTCAGGTTGTGAACGGGAAAAGTTAGCAACAGTAGTTGCAGCGACAACCATATCTGAATGAGGCCCTAGTAGCATTACTGAGGGGTGAGGAATTTCAGCCAAGTTTAGGGTTAAATCAATACTCATGAGAATGCAGCCTACCAATGTGTGAGGTTATAGTAGACAGAGCTCAGAGGGGTATTCCAAAGCCTCTCTGTCACTACATCATGTGCCATGTGCCAGTGGTTGCCATGGCAACCACATGACCCTGTTCAGAATTATAAACCATTAATAGCAGCCAGAAGAAACAAACCAAAGAAAAATGGTAATTAATAAGACTGTCCTTATAGCCCTAAACACTGATTTTTGTAGAAGAAACACACCTCACGTGTTTCAGGCGATTGTTGCTTTAAGGAGTGAAAAACAAAACCAAGATAAATCAGTGTAATTACAAATTTAAATGCGGTTCTGGTTTGAATATATCCGTTTATGCACAACCAGGGCGTATTGCAGAAAAACGATAATTACACTCTGAGAAGAAAAATAAAATAAATGAGATAGAGAGAGAACAGTTTGTGAAAATAAATTGACCCACATGACAGAGAAGAATGATGCCTAAATTACCCAAATCACGTCTCGCGGATCATGAGAAGCTTCAGGAAAATTAATATACTTATAAGAGCAGTTGGTTTCAGATACCTCGTATATGCTTAGTATCCTCTGTACAAGTGTTGAAAGTCTTACACATCCTGATCTCATCAACATACGTGCGCAGGTAAAGACAAGTCGCCATGGCGTATCTGCATTAGCTGAGCTCTTACTAAACAGATTTGATTGACAGCTATAGATCACCCAATGAGTTCATGTCATTAATGCAAATTAAAAACGTTTCCTTACTACTGACTTGGTGATAATCACATGCAAGTATTTTTTTTTTTCATTTATAAAATTCTGGGACTTGAGGAATTTGGGGCCTACAGTAATCCAAGGTTCATCGCAAAAGCAAAATCTTCCTCTACTGTGCAAAACCATGTGCACTGCAGGGGGGGCAGATGTAACATGTGCAGAGAGAGTTAGATTTGGGTGGGGTGTGTTCAAACTGAAATCTAAATTGCAGTGTAAAAATAAAGCAGCCAGTATTTACCCTGCACAGAAAAAATATAACCTATTAGAGGAAGATTTTGCTTTTGCAGTCAACTTTGAATGAGACCCTTAATCTATAAAAATGCTGACATTTGACAATGTGTATTTACACTGCACAGTAGCTGAGACTGCCAAGAGAAGCTTATACTATCCATATCCCATATCAATATACTCAGGAAATGTGAGGCATTACAATGCGCTATTTGCGTCACCGCGTTGAGCTGGTCTCAGTAAACTTGATGGAGAATTATGAACTTGGTATAAATTTATGGGCCATATAGAAACAGCATTGCTTTCAGCAGAGATCTCAGGCTTACATATATTTATGAAGGCAGCAGATTTATGGCATCTAATTCCCATTAGACTTTACTGGGATGCTTTCAGAAAATATAAAGAGTCTGGGAATAAGGTTCTGTAGGGTCTGCATCACTTCTTATAGGGTTTTTTGGTTAGTTGTGTATTGGAGATCTGCCTTAATCCCTGATGTGGCTGCTCCTTCCAAACCTGCAAGGGCGGTTTTGGCAAAACCAAATATAGATCCAAAACACAAAGTAGATATTGATCCAAAACCAAAAAAACCCATGACGGGGACTGGTGAGCAGCCCTAATTTTTATTAATGTTCCTCTTCAGTGGCTACAAACTGCCCGCTGGTCTTAGTGATGTATGTATCATGTATTGGTTACCAGTATCACAAGACGTGAAGCTATGATACAGAGGGCAGCCAATCCGGGGATTTTATATGAACAGAATTTTGGGGTCAAGAAGGATCCCCCTTTATATGTGAGGCTAAACTGAAAACTTCCACACTCTGGAATGATGGAATGATGGTATACATGTAATAAGTAGAGATGAGCGGATTCGGTTTTACTCGGATTTACTCGGTTCTCAAAACGGCATCTTATTGGCTCACGGATGTCTCGTGTTTTGGATAGCCAATCAGATGCCGTTTTGAGAACCGAGTAAATCCGAGTAAAACCAAATCCGCTCATCTCTAGTAATAAGGTTAGTCATTAATGTGTGGCGTGTTGTGCCACTTTCTCTCCTCATCGCTGAGCTGGTCACTTCTCTTTCCTTTCTGAACTTGTATGTAATAGTGAAATATTACATACGGTGCCGCTCTACACCAGAACAGTGCACACATCACCTTTCCAAGGGAAAAACAACTATCGCATTGTGTACAAAGAAGAACCAAAGGAGCTCCAGGAAACATCAGCCTGGAGTATCTATGTGATGGCTGAGGGGAGAAGGTGGTGAGTAACTTAGTAAAGGGTCAGAGGACACACTGAAGTTGATTTTCCTTAATGGCGACGGCTGTATTAAGCCTCTGACTGGGAGAACGCTGCAGCATGGTGACTGTATGTTCATTATTGTCAGTTACTGTCACAGAAAACAGAGCATTTATCCAATGTCCAATGGTCAATCTCTGGCTTAGCAGACATGACACGGCCATTACATAATCTCTAGGCAGCACATTCCCAGGATCCAGCTGCAGGAGTCTGATGAGAGATGACATATCCAGACACTTAATTGAAGTTCCTAACCTTTATTAAGTTTGAGAAGAAAAAAACTTCCACCCTATTCTGAGCGCACACATGTAAGAAGCACAGCTAGCCAATAACAGCTTCTTTCATGCAACAAATGACAGCCTTGGTACACAAAAGTAAGTACATAGTAGACTGAACACCAGGGCAGAACAGCAGACCAGAAGGATTCAGGAGATGTGTTTGATGCACAGTAGACTAAAGACCAGGGAGTATATTTACTAAAGTGCTGGGTTTATAGAAGTGGAGATACTGTCCATAGGAAACAATCAGATTCTACTTATTTATCTAGCACCTTTTAGAAGATATAGCTAGAATCTGATTGGTTGCTATAGGCAACATCTCCACTACTATAAATATGCACTTTAGTTAATGTAACCCCAGGATGGAACAGCAGACAAGGAGGAACCAGGAGATGTGCTAGGTAGGCAGTGTCAGAGGTTGGTACACAATAGACTAAACACGAGGGTGGACAGAAGACAAGGAAGACCCAGGAGATATGGCTGGTGCACAATAGGCTATACACCAAGGTAGAACAACAGACATGGAGGATCCAAGAGGTGTTGTCAGTGCACAATAGGCTGAACAATAGGGCAGACAGCAGACAAGGAAGGCCCAGGAGATGTGGTTGGTGCACAACTGGAAGAACACCAGTACAGAACAACAAACAGAGGATCCAGAAGACCTGGTCAGTGCACAATAGGCTAAAAACTAGGGTGGACAGCAGACAAAAAAGGCCCAGGAGATGTGGTTGGTGCACAACTGGAAGAACACCAGTACAGAACAACAAACAGAGGATCCAGAAGATGTGATCGGTGCACAATAGGCCAAACACTAAGGAGGACAGCAGATATGGAAGGTCCAGGAGATGTGGTTGGTGCACAACTGGAAGAACACCAGTACAGAACAACAAACAGGGGATCCAGAAGATGTGATCGGTGCACAATAGGCCAAACACTAAGGAGGACAGCAGATATGGAAGGTCCAGGAGATGTGGTTGGTGCACAACTGGAAGAACACCAGTACAGAAAAACAGACATAGAGGATCCAGAAGATGTGGAAAGGGCAGAATGAAAGATCAGAGTCACAAGAGCGCAGTCCAGGACATAAACCAGATAAAAAAGGAGTACTGGCAAGAATCAAGCATGAAACTGCAGGGCAGATTCCATTAAATAGGCCGGAGGCTGTTTTATTCCAGACGAGGTATCAAAATGCCATAGCAAAATACATGTATTGTTGAACCAGGGAGCTAGTTCGTGGGTATAGCCTCTGGGGACACTAACACAATTCATACCGGCGCATATACCCGGTAGGAACAGCACAGCTGTAAATAGTAGGGATGTGCACTTGAAATTTTTCGGGTTTTGTGTTTTGGTTTTGGGTTCGGTTCATCGGCCGTGTTTTGGGTTCGACCGCGTTTTGGCAAAACCTCACCGAATTTTTTTTGTCGGATTCGGGTGTGTTTTGGATTCGGGTGTTTTTTTCAAAAAACCCTAAAAAACAGCTTAAATCATAGAATGTGGGGGTCATTTTGATCCCAAAGTATTATTAACCTCAAAAACCATAATTTCCACTCATTTTCAGTCTATTCTGAATACCTCACACCTCACAATATTATTTTTAGTCCTAAAATTTGCACCGAGGTCGCTGAATGACTAAGCTAAGCGACCCTAGTGGCCGACACAAACACCTGGCCCATCTAGGAGTGGCACTGCAGTGTCACGCAGGATGACCCTTCCAAAAAACACTCCCCAAACAGCACATGACGCAAAGAAGAAAAAAAGAGGCGCAATGAGGTAGCTGTGTGAGTAAGCTAAGCGACCCTAGTGGCCGACACAAACACCTGGCCCATCTAGGAGTGGCACTGCAGTGTCACGCAGGATGGCCCTTCCAAAAAACACTCCCCAAACAGCACATGACGCAAAGAAGAAAAAAAGAGGCGCAATGAGGTAGCTGTGTGAGTAAGATAAGCGACCCTAGTGGCCGACACAAACACCTGGCCCATCTAGGAGTGGCACTGCAGTGTCACGCAGGATGGCCCTTCCAAAAAACACTCCCCAAACAGCACATGACGCAAAGAAAAAAAGAGGCGCAATGAGGTAGCTGTGTGAGTAAGCTAAGCGACCCTAGTGGCCGACACAAACACCTGGCCCATCTAGGAGTGGCACTGCAGTGTCACGCAGGATGGCCCTTCCAAAAAACACTCCCCAAACAGCACATGACGGAAAGAAGAAAAAAAGAGGCGCAATGAGGTAGCAGTGTGAGTAAGATAAGCGACCCTAGTGGCCGACACAAACACCTGGCCCATCTAGGAGTGGCACTGCAGTGTCACGCAGGATGGCCCTTCCAAAAAACACTCCCCAAACAGCACATGACGCAAAGAAAAAAAGAGGCGCAATGAGGTAGCTGTGTGAGTAAGCTAAGCGACCCTAGTGGCCGACACAAACACCTGGCCCATCTAGGAGTGTCACTGCAGTGTCACGCAGGATGGCCCTTCCAAAAAACACTCCCCAAACAGCACATGACGCAAAGAAGAAAAAAAGAGGCGCAATGAGGTAGCTGTGTGAGTAAGATAAGCGACCCTAGTGGCCGACACAAACACCTGGCCCATCTAGGAGTGGCACTGCAGTGTCACGCAGGATGGCCCTTCCAAAAAACACTCCCCAAACAGCACATGACGCAAAGAAAAAAAGAGGCGCAATGAGGTAGCTGTGTGAGTAAGCTAAGCGACCCTAGTGGCCGACACAAACACCTGGCCCATCTAGGAGTGGCACTGCAGTGTCACGCAGGATGGCCCTTCCAAAAAACACTCCCCAAACAGCACATGATGCAAAGAAGAAAAAAAGAGGCGCAATGAGGTAGCTGTGTGAGTAAGATAAGCGACCCTAGTGGCCGACACAAACACCTGGCCCATCTAGGAGTGGCACTGCAGTGTCACGCAGGATGGCCCTTCCAAAAAACACTCCCCAAACAGCACATGACGCAAAGGAAAAAAGAGGCGCAATGAGGTAGCTGTGTGAGTAAGCTAAGCGACCCTAGTGGCCGACACAAACACCTGGCCCATCTAGGAGTGGCACTGCAGTGTCACGCAGGATGGCCCTTCCAAAAAACACTCCCCAAACAGCACATGACGCAAAGAAGAAAAAAAGAGGCGCAATGAGGTAGCTGTGTGAGTAAGCTAAGCGACCCTAGTGGCCGACACAAACACCTGGCCCATCTAGGAGTGGCACTGCAGTGTCACGCAGGATGGCCCTTCCAAAAAACACTCCCCAAACAGCACATGACGCAAAGAAGAAAAAAAGAGGCGCAATGAGGTAGCTGTGTGAGTAAGCTAAGCGACCCTAGTGGCCGACACAAACACCTGGCCCATCTAGGAGTGGCACTGCAGTGTCACGCAGGATGGCCCTTCCAAAAAACACTCCCCAAACAGCACATGACGCAAAGAAGAAAAAAAGAGGCGCAATGAGGTAGCTGTGTGAGTAAGCTAAGCGACCCTAGTGGCCGACACAAACACCTGGCCCATCTAGGAGTGGCACTGCAGTGTCACGCAGGATGGCCCTTCCAAAATACACTCCCCAAACAGCACATGACGCAAATAAAAATGAAAGAAAAAAGAGGTGCAAGATGGAATTGTCCTTGGGCCCTCCCACCCACCCTTATGTTGTATAAACAGGACATGCACACTTTAACCAACCCATCATTTCAGTGACAGGGTCTGCCACACGACTGTGACTGAAATGACGGGTTGGTTTGGACCCCCACCGAAAAAGAAGCAATTAATCTCTCCTTGCACAAACTGGCTCTACAGAGGCAAGATGTCCACCTCATCATCATCCTCCGATATATCACCGTGTACATCCCCCTCCTCACAGATTATCAATTCGTCCCCACTGGAATCCACCACCTCAGCTCCCTGTGTACTTTGTGGAGGCAATTGCTGCTGGTCAATGTCTCCACGGAGGAATTGATTATAATTCATTTTAATGAACATCATCTTCTCCACATTTTCTGGAAGTAACCTCGTACGCAGATTGCTGACAAGGTGAGCGACGGCACTAAACACTCTTTCGGAGTACACACTTGTGGGAGGGCAACTTAGGTAGAATAAAGCCAGTTTGTGCAAGGGCCTCCAAATTGCCTCTTTTTCCTGCCAGTATAAGTACGGACTGTCTGACGTGCCTACTTGGATGCGGTCACTCATATAATCCTCCACCATTCTTTCAATGGTGAGAGAATCATATGCAGTGACAGTAGACGACATGTCCGTAATCGTTGTCAGGTCCTTCAGTCCGGACCAGATGTCAGCATCAGCAGTCGCTCCAGACTGCCCTGCATCACCGCCAGCGGGTGGGCTCGGAATTCTGAGCCTTTTCCTCGCACCCCCAGTTGCGGGAGAATGTGAAGGAGGAGATGTTGACAGGTCGCGTTCCGCTTGACTTGACAATTTTGTCACCAGCGGGTCTTTGAACCCCAGCAGACTTGTGTCTGCCGGAAAGAGAGATCCAAGGTAGGTTTTAAATCTAGGATCGAGCACGGTGGCCAAAATGTAGTGCTCTGATTTCAACAGATTGACCACCCGTGAATCCTTGTTAAGCGAATTAAGGGCTCCATCCACAAGTCCCACATGCCTAGCGGAATCGCTCCCTTTTAGCTCCTCCTTCAATGCCTCCAGCTTCTTCTGCAAAAGCCTGATGAGGGGAATGACCTGACTCAGGCTGGCAGTGTCTGAACTGACTTCACGTGTGGCAAGTTCAAAAGGTTGCAGAACCTTGCACAACGTTGAAATCATTCTCCACTGCGCTTGAGACAGGTACATTCCACCTCCTATATCGTGCTCAATTGTATAGGCTTGAATGGCCTTTTGCTGCTCCTCCAACCTCTGAAGCATATAGAGGGTTGAATTCCACCTCGTTACCACTTCTTGCTTCAGATGATGGCAGGGCAGGTTCAGGCGTTTTTGGTGGTGCTCCAGTCTTCTGTACGTGGTGCCTGTACGCCGAAAGTGTCCCGCAATTCTTCTGGCCACCGACAGCATCTCTTGCACGCCCCTGTCGTTTTTTAAAAAATTCTGCACCACCAAATTCAAGGTATGTGCAAAACATGGGACGTGCTGGAATTTGCCCATATTTAATGCACACACAATATTGCTGGCGTTGTCCGATGCCACAAATCCACAGGAGAGTCCAATTGGGGTAAGCCATTCCGCGATGATCTTCCTCAGTTGCCGTAAGAGGTTTTCAGCTGTGTGCGTATTCTGGAAACCGGTGATACAAAGCGTAGCCTGCCTAGGAAAGAGTTGGCGTTTGCGAGATGCTGCTACTGGTGCCGCCGCTGCTGTTCTTGCGGCAGGAGTCCATACATCTACCCAGTGGGCTGTCACAGTCATATAGTCCTGACCCTGCCCTGCTCCACTTGTCCACATGTCCGTGGTTAAGTGGACATTGGGTACAACTGCATTTTTTAGGACACTGGTGAGTCTTTTTCTGACGTCCGTGTACATTCTCGGTATCGCCTGCCTAGAGAAGTGGAACCTAGATGGTATTTGGTAACGGGGGCACACTACCTCAAGAAATTGTCTAGTTCCCTGTAAACTAACGGCGGATACCGGACGCACGTCTAACACCAACATAGTTGTCAAGGCCTCAGTTATCCGCTTTGCAACAGGATGACTGCTGTGATATTTCATCTTCCTCGCAAAGGACTGTTGGACAGTCAATTGCTTGGTGGAAGTAGTAAAAGTGGGCTTACGAATTCCCCTCTGGGTTGACCATCGACTCCCAGCAGCAACAACAGCAGCGCCAGCAGCAGTAGGCGTTACACGCAAGGATGCATCGGAGGAATCCCAGGCAGGAGAGGACTCGTCAGAATTGCCAGTGACAAGGCCTGCAGGACTATTGGCATTCCTGGGGAAGGAGGAAATTGACACTGAGGGAGTTGGTGGGGTGGTTTGCGTGAGCTTGGTTACAAGAGGAAGGGATTTACTGGTCAGTGGACTGCTTCCGCTGTCGCCCAAAGTTTTTGAACTTGTCACTGACTTATTATGAATGCGCTGCAGGTGACGTATAAGGGAGGATGTTCCGAGGTGGTTAACGTCCTTACCCCTACTTATTACAGCTTGACAAAGGCAACACACGGCTTGACAAATGTTGTCCGCATTTCTGGTGAAATACTTCCACACCGAAGAGCTGATTTTTTTGGTATTTTCACCAGGCATGTCAACGGCCCTATTCCTCCCACGGACAACAGGTGTCTCCCCGGGTGCCTGACTTAAACAAACCACCTCACCATCAGAATCCTCCTTGTCAATTTCCTCCCCAGCGCCAGCAACACCCATATCCTCCTCATCCTGGTGTACTTCAACACTGACATCTTCAATCTGACTATCAGGAACTGGACTGCGGGTGCTCCTTCCAGCACTTGCAGGGGGCGTGCAAATGGTGGAAGGCGCATGCTCTTCACGTCCAGTGTTGGGAAGGTCAGGCATCGCAACCGACACAATTGGACTCTCCTTGTGGATTTGGGATTTCGAAGAACGCACAGTTCTTTGCGGTGCTTTTGCCAGCTTGAGTCTTTTCAGTTTTCTAGCGAGAGGCTGAGTGCTTCCATCCTCATGTGAAGCTGAACCACTAGCCATGAACATAGGCCAGGGCCTCAGCCGTTCCTTGCCACTCCGTGTGGTAAATGGCATATTGGCAAGTTTACGCTTCTCCTCCGACAATTTTATTTTAGATTTTTGAGTCCTTTTTTTACTGATATTTGGTGTTTTGGATTTTACATGCTCTGTACTATGACATTGGGCATCGGCCTTGGCAGACGACGTTGCTGGCATTTCATCGTCTCGGCCATGACTAGTGGCAGCAGCTTCAGCACGAGGTGGAAGTGGATCTTGATCTTTCCCTAATTTTGGAACCTCAACATTTTTGTTCTCCATATTTTAATAGGCACAACTAAAAGACACAGAGGTAGCTACAGCCGTGGACTACCGTACTGTGTCTGCTGCTAATATAGACTGGATGATAATGAGATGAAATCAATATATATATATATAATATCACTAGTACTGCAGCCGGACAGGTATATATATTTATTATGTAATGACTGATGACGGACCTGCTGGACACTGTCAGCTCAGCAGCACCGCAGACTGCTACAGTAAGCTACTATAGTAGTATGTATAAAGAAGAAAGAAAAAAAAAAACCACGGGTAGGTGGTATACAATTATGGATGGACGAGCGACTGCCGACACAGAGGTAGCTACAGCCATGGACTACCGTACTGTGTCTGCTGCTAATATAGACTGGATGATAATGAGATGAAATCAATATATATATATAATATCACTAGTACTGCAGCCGGACAGGTATATATATTTATTATGTAATGACTGATGACGGACCTGCTGGACACTGTCAGCTCAGCAGCACCGCAGACTGCTACAGTAAGCTACTATAGTAGTATGTATAAAGAAGAAAGAAAAGAAAAAAACCACGGTTAGGTGGTATACAATTATGGATGGACGAGCGACTGCCGACACAGAGGTAGCTACAGCCGTGGACTACCGTACTGTGTCTGCTGCTAATATAGACTGGATGATAATGAGATGAAATCAATATATATATATATATAATATCACACTAGTACTGCAGCCGGACAGGTAGATATATTTATTATGTAATGACTGATGACGGACCTGCTGGACACTGTCAGCTCAGCAGCACCGCAGACTGCTACAGTAAGCTACTATAGTAGTATGTATAAAGAAGAAAGAAAAAAAAAAACCACGGTTAGGTGGTATACAATTATGGATGGACGAGCGACTGCCGACACAGAGGTAGCTACAGCCGTGGACTACCGTACTGTGTCTGCTGCTAATATAGACTGGATGATAATGAGATGAAATCAATATATATATAATATCACTAGTACTGCAGCCGGACAGGTATATATATTTATTATGTAATGACTGATGACGGACCTGCTGGACACTGTCAGCTCAGCAGCACCGCAGACTGCTACAGTAAGCTACTATAGTAGTATGTATAAAGAAGAAAGAAAAAAAAAAAACCACGGTTAGGTGGTATACAATTATGGATGGACGAGCGACTGCCGACACAGAGGTAGCTACAGCCGTGGACTACCGTACTGTGTCTGCTGCTAATATAGACTGGATGATAATGAGATGAAATCAATATATATATATATAATATCACACTAGTACTGCAGCCGGACAGGTAGATATATTTATTATGTAATGACTGATGACGGACCTGCTGGACACTGTCAGCTCAGCAGCACCGCAGACTGCTACAGTAAGCTACTATAGTAGTATGTATAAAGAAGAAAGAAAAAAAAAACCACGGGTAGGTGGTATACAATTATGGATGGACGAGCGACTGCCGACACAGAGGTAGCTACAGCCGTGGACTACCGTACTGTGTCTGCTGCTAATATAGACTGGATGATAATGAGATGAAATCAATATATATATATATATATAATATCACTAGTACTGCAGCCGGACAGGTATATATATTTCTCTATCGTCCTAGTGGATGCTGGGGTTCCTGAAAGGACCATGGGGAATAGCGGCTCCGCAGGAGACAGGGCACAAAAGTAAAGCTTTTCCGATCAGGTGGTGTGCACTGGCTCCTCCCCCTATGACCCTCCTCCAGACTCCAGTTAGATTTTTGTGCCCGGCCGAGAAGGGTGCAATTCTAGGTGGCTCTCCTAAAGAGCTGCTTAGAGAAAGTTTAGCTTAGGTTTTTTATTTTACAGTGAGTCCTGCTGGCAACAGGATCACTGCAACGAGGGACTGAGGGGAGAAGAAGTGAACTCACCTGCGTGCAGGATGGATTGGCTTCTTGGCTACTGGACATCAGCTCCAGAGGGACGATCACAGGTACAGCCTGGATGGTCACCGGAGCCGCGCCGCCGGCCCCCTTGCAGATGCTGAAGTTAGAAGAGGTCCAGAATCGGCGGCTGAAGACTCTGACAGTCTTCTAAAGGTAGCGCACAGCACTGCAGCTGTGCGCCATTTTCCTCTCAGCACACTTCACACGCTGTCACTGAGGGTGCAGGGCGCTGGGGGGGGGCGCCCTGGGAGGCAAATGTAAACCTATATACTGGCTAAAAATACCTCACATATAGCCCCCAGAGGCTATATGGAGATATTTAACCCCTGCCAAACTTCACTAAAGAGCGGGAGACGAGCCCGCCGGAAAAGGGGCGGGGCCTATCTCCTCAGCACACAGCGCCATTTTTTCTCTCACAGAAAGGCTGGAGAGAAGGCTCCCAGGCTCTCCCCTGCACTGCACTACAGAAACAGGGTTTAAACAGAGAGGGGGGCACTAATTGGCGATATAAATATATATATAAAGATGCTATTAGGGAGAAACACTTATATAAGGTTGTCCCTATGTAATTATAGCGTTTTTTGGTGTGTGCTGGCAAACTCTCCCTCTGTCTCTCCAAAGGGCTAGTGGGGTCCTGTCCTCTGTCAGAGCATTCCAGGTGTGTGTGCTGTGTGTCGGTACGTGTGTGTCGACATGTATGAGGACGATGTTGGAGGAGGCGGAGAAATTGCCTGTAATGGTGATGTCACTCTCTAGGGAGTCGACACCGGAATGGATGGCTTATTTAGGGAATTACGTGAAAATGTCAACACGCTGCAAGGTCGGTTGACGACATGAGACGGCCGACAAACAATTAGTACCGGTCCAGGCGTCTCAGAAACACCGTCAGGGGTTTTTAAAAAAACGCCCATTTACCTCAGTCGGTCGACACAGACACAGACACGGACACTGAATCCAGTGTCGACGGTGAATAAACAAACGTATTCCTCATTAGGGCCACACGTTAAGGGCAATGAAGGAGGTGTTACATATTTCTGATACTACAAGTACCACAAAAAAGGGTATTATGTGGGAGTGAAAAAACTACCTGTAGTTTTTCCTGAATCAGATAAAATAAAATGAAGTGTGTGATGATGCGTGGGTTTACCCCGATAGCAAATATTGGCGTTATACCCTTTCCCGCCAGAAGTTAGGGCGCGTTGGGAAACACCCCTTAGGGTGGATAAGGTGCTCACACGCTTATCAAGTGGCGTTACCGTCTCCAGATACGGCCGCCCTCAAGGAGCCAGCTGATAGGCAGCTGGAAAAATATCCTAAAAAGTATATACACACATACGGTGGTTATACTGCGACCAGCGATCGCCATCAGCCTGGAGATGCAGTGCTGGGTTGGCTTGGTCGAATTCCCTGACTAAAAATATTTTATTGATATAGAGCATTTAATAGGATGCATTCTATATATATGTATGCGAGATGCACAGAGGGATATTTGCACTCTGGCATCAAGATAAGTGCGTTGTCCATATCTCCCAGAAGATGTCATGGACACGACAGTGGTCAGGTGATACAGATCCCATACGGCACATGGAAGTATTGCCGTATAAAGGGAAGGAGTTATTTGGGGTCGGTCCATCGGACCTGGGGGCCACGGCTACAGCTGGGAAATCCAACCTTTTTACCCCAAGTTACATCTCAGCAGAAAAAGACACTGTCTTTTCAGCCTCAATCCTTCCGTTTCCCATGTGGGCAAGCGGGCAAAAGGCCAGTCATATCTGCCCAGACATAGAGGAAAGGGAAGTAGACTGCAGCAGGCAGCCCCTTCCCAGGAAAAGAAGCCCTCCACTGCGTCTGCCAAGTCCTCAGCGTGACGCTGGGGCCGTGCAAGCGGACTCAGGTGAGGTGGGGGGGTAGTCTCAAGAGTCTCAGCGCGCAGTGGGATCACTCGCAAGTTGACCCCTAGATCGTACAAGTATTATCCCAGGGGTACAGATTGGAGAGTCGAGACATTTTTTCCTCGCAGGTTCCTGAAGCCTGCTTTACCAACGGCTCCCTCCGACAGGGAGGCAGTATTGGGAAAAAATTCACAAGCTGTATTTCCAGCAGGTGATAATCAAAGTACCCCTCCTACAACAAGGAAAAGGGTATTAGTCTTCCACACTATATTGTGGTACTGAAGCCAGACGGCTTGGTGAGACATAGTCTAAATCTGAAATCTTTGAACACTTACATAAAAAGGTTCAAATCAAGATGGAGTCACTCAGAGCAGTGATAGAGAACCGGAAAAAAGGGGACTATATGGTGTCCCTGGACATCAAGGATTACCTCCATGTCCAAATTTGCCCTTCTCAACAAGGGTACCTCTGGTTCGTGATACAGAACTGTCAATATCAGTTTCAGACGCTGCCGTTGAATTATCCACGGCACCCCGGGCCTTTACCAAGGTAATGGCCGAAAAGATGATTCTTAAAAGAAGAAAGGCATCTTAATTATCCCTTACTTGGACGATATCCTGAAAGGGGCAAGTTTCCAGAGAACAGTTGGAGGTCGGAAAAGAACTATCTAAAGTAGTTCTACGACAGCACGAGTGGATTCTAAATATTCCAAAAATCGCAGCTGTTTTCCGATGATACGTCTGCTGTTCCTAGGAATGATTCTGGGCATAGTCCAGAAAGAGGTATTTCTCCTGGAGGGGAAAGCCAGGGAGTTATCCGACCTAGTCAGAAACCTCCTAAAACCAGGCCAAGTATCAGTGCATCAATGCACAGGAGTCCTGGGAAAAATGGTGGCTTCTTACGAAGCGATTCCATTTGGCAGATCTCACGCAAAAACTTTTCAGGGGGATTTGCGGGACGAATGGTCCGGATCGCATCTTCAGATGCATCAGCGGATAACCCTGTCTCCAAGGACAAGGGTGTCTCTTCTGTGGGGGCTGCAGAGTGCTCATCTTCTAGAGGGCAGCACATTCAGCATTCAGGACTGTGTTCTGGTGACCACGGATGCCAGTCTGAGAGGCTGGGGAACAGTCACACAGGGAAGAAATTTCCAAGGAAGTGTGGTCAAGTCTGGAGATTTCTCTCCACATGAATATACTGGAGCTAAGGGCAATTTACGATGCTCTGAGCCTAGGAAGACCTCTGCTTCAAAGTCAACCGGTGCTGATCCAGTAGGACATCATCATGGCAGTCGCCCACGTAAACAGACGGGGCGGCACAAGAAGCAGGAGGGCAATGACAGCAAGGATTCTTCGCTGGGCGAAAAATCATGTGATAACACTGTCAGCAGTGTTCATTCCGGGAGTGGACAACTAGGAAGATTTCCTCAGCATGAATGAATTCCACCCGGAAAAGTGGGAACTTCATCTGGAAGTTTCCACATGTTTGTAAACCGTTGGGAAAGACCAAAGGTGGTTATGATGGCGTCCCACATGAAGCGCCAGGTCTAGAGACCCTCAGGCAATAGCTGGGACGCTCTGGTAACACCGTGGGTGTACCAGTCGGTGTATGTGTTCCCTCCTCTGCCTTTCATACCCAGTGTATGGAGAATGATAGGAAGGAGAGGAGTAAGAACTATACTCGTGGCTCCGGTTTGGCCAAGAAGAACTTGGTACCCGGAACTTCAAGAGATACTAGAAAGGATCTTGATTCAGCAAGAATCATGTCTGTTCCATGACTTACCGCAGCCGCGTTGACGGGTGAACGCCGGATCCTAAGGGAAAAAGGCATTCCGGAAGAGGTCATCCCTACCCTGGTCAGAGCCAGGAAGGAGGTGACCGCACAACATTATCACTGCTTAGGTGAAAATGTGTTCCATGGTGTGAAGCCAGGAAGGCTCCACGGAAGAATTTCAACTAGGTTAATTCCTACATTTCCTGCAAACAGGAGTGTATATGGGTCTCAAATTGGGGTCCATTAAGGTTCAAATTTCGACCGGTCGATTTTCTTCCAGAAAGAAATTGGCTTCAGTTCCTGAAGTCCAGAAGTTGTTAAGGGAGTACTGCATATACAACCCCCTTTTGATGTCTCCAGTGGCACTGGGCGATCTCAACGTAGTTTGGGATTCCTAAAATCACATTGGTTTAAACAACTCAAATCTGTGGATTTGATATATCTCACATGGAAAGCGACCATGCTGTTGGTCCTGGCCTCGGCCAGGCGAGTGTCAGAATTGGCGGCTTTATCTCACAAAGCCATATCTGATTGTCCATTCGGACAGAGCAAAGCTGTGGACTCGTCCCCAGTTTCTCCCTAAGGTGGTGTCAGCGTTTCACCTGAACCAGCTTATTGTGGTACCTGCGGCTACTAGGGACTTGGAGGACTCCAAGTTGCTGGATGTTGTCAGGGCCCTGAAAATATAGTTTCCAGGTCGGCTGGAGTCAGGAAATCTGACTTGCTGTTTATCCTGTATGCACCCAACAAGCTGGGTGCTCCTGCTTCTAAGCAGACTATTGCTCGTTGGATTTGTAGTACAATTCAGCTTGCACATTCTGTGGCAGGCTTGCCACAGCAAAAAATATGTAAATGCCCATTCCACATGGAAGGTGGGCTCATCTTGGGCGGCTGCCCGAGGGGTCTCGGCATTACAACTCTGCCGAGCAGCTACGTGGTCGGGGGAGAACACGTTTGTAAAATTCTACAAATTTGATACCCTGGCAAAAAGAGGACCTGGAGTTCTCTCATTCGGTGCTGCAGAGTCATCCGCACTCTCCCGCCCGTTTGGGAGCTTTGGTATAATCCCCATGGTCCTTTCAGGAACCCCAGCATCCACTAGGACGATAGAGAAAATAAGAATTTACTTACCGATAATTCTATTTCTCGGAGTCCGTAGTGGATGCTGGGCGCCCATCCCAAGTGCGGATTATTCTGCAATACTTGTACATAGTTATTGTTACAAAAATCGGGTTATTGTTGTAGGAAGCCGTCTTTCAGAGGCTCCTTTTGTTATCATACTGTTAACTGGGTTTAGATCACAAGTTGTACGGTGTGATTGGTGTGGCTGGTATGAGTCTTACCCGGGATTCAAAATTCCTCCCTTATTGTGTACGCTCGTCCGGGCACAGTACCTAACTGGAGTCTGGAGGAGGGTCATAGGGGGAGGAGCCAGTGCACACCACCTGATCGGAAAAGCTTTACTTTTGTGCCCTGTCTCCTGCGGAGCCGCTATTCCCCATGGTCCTTTCAGGAACCCCAGCATCCACTACGGACTCCGAGAAATAGAATTATCGGTAAGTAAATTCTTATTTTATTATGTAATGACTGATGACGGACCTGCTGGAGACTGTCAGCTCAGCAGCACCGCAGACTGCTACAGTAAGCTACTATAGTAGTATGTATAAAGAAGAAAGAAAAAAAAAAAAAACCACGGTTAGGTGGTATACAATTATGGATGGACGAGCGACTGCCGACACAGAGGTAGCTACAGCCGTGGACTACCGTACTGTGTCTGCTGCTAATATAGACTGGATGATAATGAGATGAAATCAATATATATATATAATATCACTAGTACTGCAGCCGGACAGGTATATATATTTATTATGTAATGACTGATGACGGACCTGCTGGACACTGTCAGCTCAGCAGCACCGCAGACTGCTACAGTAAGCTACTATAGTAGTATGTATAAAGAAGAAAGAAAAAAAAAAAAACCACGGTTAGGTGGTATACAATTATGGATGGACGAGCGACTGCCGACACAGAGGTAGCTACAGCCGTGGACTACCGTACTGTGTCTGCTGCTAATATAGACTGGATGATAATGAGATGAAATCAATATATATATATAATATCACTAGTACTGCAGCCGGACAGGTATATATATTTATTATGTAATGACTGATGACGGACCTGCTGGACACTGTCAGCTCAGCAGCACCGCAGACTGCTACAGTAAGCTACTATATTAGTATGTATAAAGAAGAAAGAAAAAAAAAAACCACGGGTAGGTGGTATACAATATTATATATATATTATATACAATTATATATATATATATATATATTAAACTCACTGGTGGTGATTATTAAACTGGTGGTCAGGTCACTGGTCAGTGGTCACACTATCAGCAACTTGCAAGTAGTACTCCTAAGCAGACAATCACAATATATATTATACTGGTGGTCAGTGTGGTCACAATGGCAGTGTGGCACTCTGGCAGCAAAAGTGTGCACTGTACGTTATATGTACTCCTGAGTCCTGCTCTCAGACTCTAACTGCTCCCCACTGTCAGTGTCTCCCCCACAAGTCAGATAATACAGTCACACTATCTATCACTTCAGCAAGTAACTACTAGTACTCCTCCTAATGCTCCCCAAAATTACTACTGTGTCTCTCTCTACTGTCTCACTCTCTTCTCTATAAACGGAGAGGACGCCAGCCACGTCCTCTCCCTATGAATCTCAATGCACGTGTGAAAATGGCGGCGACGCGCGGCTCCTTATATAGAATCCGAGTCTCGCAATAGAATCCGAGCCTCGCGAGAATCCGACAGCGGGATGATGACGTTCGGGCGCGCTCGGGTTAACCGAGCAAGGCAAGAAGATCCGAGTCGCTCGGACCCGTGTAAAAAAAACTGAAGTTCGGGCGGGTTCGGATTCCGAGGAACCGAACCCGCTCATCCCTAGTAAATAGTCCCTGAAAGTTGCACAATACAGTCCTCCGGCATTGCGAAAAACATCACTGCGCATGAGCGTAACTCTAATGAAGCCATGTAGTATGTCTCTATGTACAAGGCTGATCCATTTTGCCTTACCGTGCCCTGTTTCCAGCAATGAGAGCCCAGCTGCAACACGACTAGTGTACCGCAGCAGAAGCACAGAGCAATTGCACTTGATAAAAGTTAGAACCCACCTTTAGCGGGAGGTTACAAAGCGAGCCGCAGCAGATCACAGCATTCTATTATTCCACAGGTTTGATCCTAATACATTCTGACTAGACTTCAAACAGCTGAGAATTATTTCAAAGAATCATTGTTGTGTTCAAACCGGCTAACGCCAACCTTTGATGTTTCTCTTTATTTTCCATTCATGCACAGACTTAAGCCAGGAGATCTCGTTGGTAATGTGTTGTGTGTTTCAGTTCCGCAAATAATGGAGATTTTTTTTTTACACTTGCAAATAACTTCTGGCTATCAGTATAGATACATGTAAGCCTCTTACTGCATCAGGTAGACCATAAACACTACACTCTAATGCACAGGAGCAAATGCCTTGCTTTACCCATGCTGCTGGGAACTTGTGAATGTCTACTCCTATGACCAATATCAATGTATTATACCTCTAATGGGCATTTTGCTCACTACAGGCATTCAGACAATCTCTCTAAGCCCTCTCCACACCGGTATATAGTTACCCAATCATATAACAAGGATATGTCATTAGCTAGTGATGACTCTACTGTACGATACTGTCTGCACCGGTGTCTTCTTTCATCTGTCACCTCATACCTCAGTGATGCCATTGGTTCCTGCTGAATTCCTCAGCGGCATTATTGAGAATATTCCTCAGCCCAAGGAATGGATTCCTACACTGTTTATAGCCGACAGGTAGAGGATCTGTCATCAGATCTTATCACCTTATTTTAATTATTTGATTTATTTTATATTAACTATTAAGACCTATTTTTTAAGCCAACATCATGATTAAATGGGTTATTAAGGGACAAATGTAGTCTGTGCCGGAGGCTGAATGCAGCTAAGAAATGCAGTTAGCTATCGGGGGGGGGGGGGGGTCAACGACTGCAGAGATTGAACCCCAATCACTAATGACATCTTCAGATGCCATTAGTACTTGTAGTCTATAAGCTTCAATGTTGCATGTTGCCTGACGCTCCGATGAGAGCATTTCATTAAGGGTAAAGAGCCCCCTGCTCAGCCCTACTTTGACATTCAGAATGCACCATGTTTCCTCGCAGATCTCCTGCTGCGTCGGCTGCAGGCGGCACATCTGAGAGGTAGAATAGCCTCAGTAATGAAATGCACTCTCACAGGACTTGGAGAGAGGCCTGACTTATATTCACTTTATTCAAACGCCACCCTCTTCATTCTACCAGTAATGTGGTTGTGGGCACAGAGTCTGGATCACTCTTTATTACAGGCAAATTCCATATAGAGAAGCTTGAAGAATATGAAGTGTTTTGAAAATGTATCAGAATGTAAGTGTGTGTTCTGGGCACGAATGTGTTTAATGCTAAATGACCTCTATACAGTACAGTATGTGTGTGTGTGTGTGTGTGTGTGTGTGTGTGTGCGTGCGTGCGTGCGTGCGTGCGTGCGTGTGTGTGTGTGTGTGTTTGCAATTTAAACCCAGGTATAATAAGGGGATCCGGTCTGAAGATCGACAGTGTCTAGGTCAACAATGTTTAGGTCGACCACTATAGGTCGACAGTCACTAGGTCGACATGGATAGAAGGTCGACAGGGTTTCTAGGTCGACATGTGCTAGGTCGACAGGTCTAAAGGTCGACATGAGTTTTTCACATTTTTTTGGGGGGGGAGGGGGTTTCATACTTAACGATCCACGTGGACTACGATTGGAACGGTAAAGTGTGCCAAGGGAAGCGGTAGCGGAGCGAAGGCACCATGCCCGAAGCATGGCGAGCGAAGCGAGCCATGCGAGGGGACGCGGTGCACTAATTTGGGATCCCGGTCACTTTACGAAGAAAACGACACCAAAAAAAAAAACTCATGTCGACCTTTAGACCAGTCGACCTAGCACATGTCGACCTAGAAACCCTGTCGACCTTCCATCCATGTCGACCTAGTGACTGTCGACCTATAGTGGTCGACCTAAACATTATCGACCTAGATACTGTCGATAAAACGAACCACACCCATAATAAGTGTCCACTCTACCTTAGAATAAAAGTAATTGCTATAGGACAGAGCAACATATTGGGCCGGATGGAATGCATTGCGAATTTTAAGGCACATTCCAACTCGCACTTTCAGAAGGTGCGAGTTGTTGCCAAAATACACAAATGTAATACAGTGCGAGGTTTTAGTTAAAAACTGTACCTGCATGTGAGGTCTGCCGAAAATACAGACATGAAACCTAGTGGTTAAATTCGAGTTACATTACAAGGTGCAAATTGTGACAGAAGCATGTAAAGATCAGTGAGATCCGTGCGTGCTTCTGCCTGAAAAAGTAAAGAACGAGTTAAAAATAAAAAATAAAAGATAAAAGACATGCAGTTTCCTCCCACAAGCATAACCAGCCCCGGGCTCTTTAACCAGTCCTGGTTGCTAAAATATGTGGAAAAACATGCGTAGGGGTTCCCCATATTTTAACAGGTTCCAAGAGCCCGGTGCTGGTTGTTAAAATATGGGGAACCCCTACGCTTGTTTTTCCCCATATTTTAGTAACCAGGACCGGTTAAAGATCCCGGCAGACACATTTATTTAGGTCCCTACAGCCGCAGCATCACCCCTGGCCGGGGTTCCCTGGAGGAGGGGAGACCCCTACAATAAAGGGGTCCCCCACCTCCAGGCCCCCAAGGGCTAGGGATGAAGTCTGAGGCTGTCTCTGACACCCGTGGGCGGAGGGTGCAAGCCTGAGAGCCATAAAAAATGAAAAAATAATAAATAAATATTGTCTTTTGCTATGGAACTACAGGCCCCAGCAAGCATCCCCTGCATGCTGGTACTTGGAAAACCACATTTACCACCATGCAGGGCATTAAAGGGCCCGCTGGTACCTGTAGTTCCACAGTAAAAGAAATTAAAAACACACAGTACACAGACACTGTGAAAGTAAACATTTTTTGAAACATACATGCACACTTACACACTCACACATACTAGCCTAGTGTCCCACGGCAGGCAGCCCTCGGTCCCCTTGTCTAGTAGAATCCACAGGTACCTATAAATAAAAAAATATATATACTCACCTAATCCAGTGTAGATCGGTCCGCTTCAGTCCATGTAGGCCTTCAGGAGCTAGTGAAAAAAAAACCTGCAAAAAACCCGGTCCACGCAACTGAAGGGGATCCATGTTTACACATATCCTTAAAATCAGGACTGGTCTGGGGCTGCAAGACCGAGTTTGGGAAAAACTGATTTAGTGGTTTGACCTACTGAGTGATATGGAAATTATAGAGTTGGGAAATATGTATTTTAAGAGTTGTACTGAACAGCAAATGATATGGTGAAATGCTATTTCAATTACATTTTTATCACTTTGGTTTTCAGAGTATTGTTATAAGTCTCAATTTGTTCCCACAAAGGATCATGATATACGTCCTTGATAGACAAAAAAAAACCCAAAAGTTAAAATAATGCCTATTTTACAGTAACACTCCAGACTTCTTAGAAAGAACGTAACATAGGCACAATAGATATCTGCACCTAGATATAGCGCTAGGGACCCCAAATATACAGAGACGCCTTGATGCGGCTTTGGGGCTTATTCACACATTTGCGCAAATATGTGTAACGAAGATCTCTGAATTCTATTATCATGTGGGATTTATATCTGGTTACTGTTATCATTCAGGGTGCTGGGGGAAACCAATTGCCTTTTTTTCTTGCTCAGAAATACCCCTCCCTTTCGAGCACCTGAATGATATCACTAAGCTAATTGAGCATCTACCAATATATATGGTTAAGGTGGAAGAATACAGAGCCGAATACACTTCACAATGGTACAGGTTGAGTATCCCATATCCAAATATTCCGAAATACGGAATATTCCGAAATACAGACTTTTTTGAGTGAGAGTGAGATAGTGAAACTTTTGTTTTTTGATGGCGCAATGTACACAAACTTTGTTTAATGCACATAGTTATTAAAAATATTGTATTAAATGACCTTCAGGCTGTGTGTATAAGGTGTATATGAAACATAAATGAATTGTGTGAATGTACACACACTTTGTTTAATGCACAAAGTTATAAAAAATATTGGCTAAAATGACCTTCAGGCTGTGTGTATAAGGTGTATATGAAACATAAATGCATTCTGTGCTTAGATTTAGGTCCCATCACCATGATATCTCATTATGGTAAGCAATTATTCCAAAATACGGAAAAATCCGATATCCAAAATACCTCTGGTCCCAAGCATTTTGGATAAGGGATACTCAACCTGTATTGTAATAATACACTCCGGTAAATGTATTCATACCGAAGAAAAAAAAAGATTTAACACATCTCATAAAAGGTCTTTCAGTTAAAGATTACAGTTTAGAAGTCACATTTGTGTTAACAATGAGCGCAATATTCCTTACTGGAGTCGATGAATAAACAACTATAATAATCTATTGGGTCTTGCTGTTGTACTTATACATTGACGAGTTGATCTCATGGTTTTCTTCCTGTAATTTAACTTTGGCGCAGCGCGCCGCTGGGTTAGAGCGCGGCTCTTGTTTTGTTATGGGAAGTCAAACGTTCGCAAGTATTCAAATCCTTATTTATAATGGCGTGCAAAGTGCATCGTACTAGTTTAAGTGTTTGGATTTGTAAGACGATTTTAATGGCTCTGAGGAAAATTATAAAATACGATGTTAAATAACTTAGCACCAAACGCCCACTCTAAAATTTGGTTCATTGCTGCCATGGCGGAAAATAATACCCATGAATTATGCAACAAAGTCGTTCGATGTTATTTAATTTGGGATCCCTGGTTTGCTTGTTCAATGACTTACAGCCCACTTCCCTGCTTTGTACGCATTAATAGTGTGATACTGTAGCATAATTCGAATATGGGAGTACAACTGCAGGGTCATGACTTGAGAGAATAAAGGCCAGGTATTTCTTGAGGCCAGTGTTGAGAAGCAGCGGAGAGGAGGCACCTGTCAGTTGCTGGTAAAAAGGCTCCACAGACAAAGAACATTGCTCCTGATGGTGGACAAGCTGCCCAGGTGATAGGTAAGCTGCCCCGGTGATAGGTAAGCTGCCCAGGTGATAGGTCAGGGGGTGGTTATTGTTATGGCTCCGGGACCTTAGGGTCTACTGAAGAATTGTGTTTGCTGTATTTGAAGACTCTGCGAACATCATTTGGCTGTAAAGAAATAACCTGTCCTGTGAATCCTGCAATTGCCTGTAAACTGCCTGTGGTGGGAGTAAAAATGTATCTTGGATTTTACTCCGGTCTGTGTGATTCTTGTCACAGTAGATATTCATGTTTTAATGTTTATTATCATGGGCATTTATACTTTAAATTAATTCCTCCCTTTGGGCTGAAAATATGTTGTTTTTGTTTTTTCAGTTCCGTTGGTTTATGTGTTTTCCTTTCCTGCCATGGTATAGATATAATAGGTAATTCATAAAAGTTTCTCAGTCAGGCTTCTATGCATATTAAGACGTTAAATCATTACGGTGTAGAAGTGCCGTGCGCTTTGTGAAGCAGCTGCAGCCATAATTGCGGATTTCCAGGGAAATCAGGGAAGCATGCGCACCTCTCAGGATAGAAGACATGATTCTGAGCTGGGAATCATTATAAAGAAGAGCAGGTAGCTGTGCACCTTGGTAGCAGCACGCGGCAGTGAGGGGGGGCAGGTGTAACATGTGCAGAGAGAGTTAGATTTGGGAGGGGCGTGTCCTAGCTGAAATCTAAATTGCAATGTAAAAGTAAAGCTGTCTAACATTTCTGGGCTACATGCAAAAGCAGCTAGTATTTACCATGCATGCAAAAAAATTTATGTATTTGCACCCTTAGCATTACAATATGGTTTATCCAGGTACACGGTTACCATCCAGATCAACATTTTGGGGCCTATTTACGGTATCATAAATTAATATTTTAACTTGAGTGTAGCAGCTGTCTCTGGCCGGGACGCGGTCTCCAATAAGAGCCCATCCTCGGGTAGAGCTAGAACTTAGTAAAGTGATAGCTGCTGCTATGACTTTGCTTTCGGGTTTGGGCCCAGCCAGCCGAATGCACGCGGCCCCCAGGCTGCACATACGTCACTAAGGGCCAGTCGGGGGCGGGTGGTATGCAAAATAGTAGCCTATAGACTGCTATAGCGTAATCTGAAGATGACGTTTAGCTACTGGGGCTTTGTATTCCAGAACTTGCTAAATCAGACAATTTAGCAGCTGCAAATATCTCCAATTTCCGCTGCTGAACCCCCTTCATACTATACACGCTGGAGATGTTACATTTTGTGGGTATCCCCCCAAAATGTCTGTTTTCAGGGGAAAAAGGTCTTTTATACATACACCCCTTCATAAGGAGAGAGGAGAGGTTACCCGAAGGATCTCTTCATTCATACTGTATTTGTCTGGCTTAGCCAATTACATATATAACCAAAATGTACCGGGGTCCAACCAAACGTCAGTCAGGTGACTCAGGTGCCTCAGTCAGTGGGTGTGAGCACCCAACATAGGAGGTCATTCCAACCTGGTCGTACACAGGCTATTTTTAGCACTGCTGCGACCAGGTAATCGCCGCTAACAGGGGAGGGGGTTAGCGCTGTGCAGGGCTGCAATCGCTTGTGCAGAGAGCTGCACTGACAAAAAGTCTCTGCACAGCTCAGGACCAACCCGCTGCGATGATCCGGCTTGGATCTGACGTCAGGAACCCTCCTCTTCAACGGCCGGGCACGCCTGCGTTTTTCCGGACACTCCTCGAAAATGGTGAGTTGCCGCCCAGGTGCGCCTTCTGCCTGTCAATCTTCTTGCGTTCGCCGCTGCGAACGGCTTCTTTGTAAAGTCCATCGCTCCATGGCAAAGGCCATCACCAGAAACCGACACGCCTGTGCATTGCCTCCACGTGCGCAGGCGCAGTTCAAACCCGTTCGCACGGCAGCGAGAAATTGCAGTGTGCGAACGTGTAGAAATGACCCCATAAATCCTTAGGAAAGTATCATATTGCTATTTAACTACATTTCACATTAAAGGACAACGGTTGTGGATTGAGAAAATAACACGTCACAAGAGCATCCTGGCTAAGGCTGATAATAGCCGACTTCAGTGACGTGCGGTGGGGTGAGGCAGAGCTTCCTGTGATACACCAGCATACGCCAGAGATCTGACTATATAAAGTATATGAGGACTACAAAGAATATATTATATCTTCTATGTGTTACTCTAATCAATTTTATAGTTCAAACTCTGGAGTAAAAAGGTCTACGGCAGGAGAGGCAGTGATCCCCTACTCCCCCCCCCCCCTCCCCATCTCTGATCAAAACTCACCAAATTTCCAGCAGTATATACTGCTGCACCAGTGTATAATGCTCACATGTATATACTGCTGCACCAGTGTATAATGCTCACATGTATATACTGCTGCACCTGTGTATAATGCTCACATGTATATACTGCTGCACCTGTGTATAATGCTCACATGTTTGTACTGCTGCACCTGTGTATTATACCCACATGTATATACTGCTGCACCTGTGTATAATGCCCACATGTATATACTGCTGCACCAGTGTATAATGCTCACATGTATATACTGCTGCACCTGTGTATAATGCTCACATGTATATACTGCTGCACCTGTGTATAATGCTCACATGTTTGTACTGCTGCACCTGTGTATTATGCCCACATGTATATACTGCTACACCTGTGTATAATGCTCACATGTATATACTGCTGCACCTGTGTATAATGCCCACATGTATATACTGCTGCACCTGTGTATTATGCCCACATGTATATACTGCTGCACCTGTGTATAACGCCCACATGTATATACTGCTGCACCTGTGTATAACGCCCACATGTATATACTGCTGCACCTGTGTATAACGCCCACATGTATATACTGCTGCACCTGTGTATTATACCCACATGTATATACTGCTGCACCTGTGTATAATGCCCACATGTATATACTGCTGCACCTGTGTATAATGCTCACATGTATATACTGCTGCACCTGTGTATAATGCCCACATGTATATACCGCTGCACCTGTGTATAATGCTCACATGTTTGTACTGCTGCACCTGTGTATTATGCCCACATGTATATACTGCTACACCTGTGTATAATGCTCACATGTATATACTGCTGCACCTGTGTATAATGCCCACATGTATATACTGCTGCACCTGTGTATTATGCCCACATGTATATACTGCTGCACCTGTGTATAACGCCCACATGTATATACTGCTGCACCTGTGTATAACGCCCACATGTATATACTGCTGCACCTGTGTATAACGCCCACATGTATATACTGCTGCACCTGTGTAATGTTAACCGCCTCTGTATAGACAATTTAGGCTTTTTTTAGAACATAAAAAACAAGCACAAATATAAACAGTAAAATTACCATTCTAGATTTCTTCCTCATGCTGTATATTCATTTTCGTTGTGTTGCTGCCTTAGCAGCTTGTGAATCTGTGTGACACAGTCCCCTAATCATTCCAAGATTTATGATGGCATAAGGTCTATTCCTTCCCACTCAACTAACACAATTATTCACGTCAGATTTTTTTCTTCCTATTTTTTTAATCTTGAATCTGTGACAGCAGCGTTACATTATCAGAAACTAAATCCAGGTTATTTATTTCATCAATTACTGCAGTCAGTGAACTCACCTCTCTGTATCCGGCTGGCAGTGTCCCCAAATTATATTTTAAGAGAGCTGTTTTTCAGACGTACGCCCACAATATGCAAAAGAGATTCTGCCCGTGAGTTATTCACACATATTCCCAGCATCCAGGCTTATTAATAAGCAAACACTGTGCAGTGATGCTACATGCACTGCAATTGTAAATTAAACAGCGCTTCTCGCCTCCGTCAGTGGAAATGACAAACTTTGTACAGTGTATAAGTAATTCTGTTAAATGGTCGCCATTAATAAGCTAATATGTTTGCAACTTTTATTTATGACTAAATCCGTGATAGAAAATCTGCTAACGGGGACAATTTCCCAAGGACAGCTCCCAACTTTCACGGACATTCCCAAAGGGATGTGACCGGCTGAAGAATTGGAGTGGTCCAAGCGGTCCCGTATTTTTTTTGGTCGCAACTGTCGGCAAAATTGCTGAAGACCACTGTATCCATGTAAATAAATATTGTGCAATACACTGTATGGTGTGTCTTTTAAAATGACTTTAGACTTTAACATTAAAATTGTCTTAATAATATGCAAATGCCTCTTATATCTCTGTAGCTTTGCACCAGCAACTTCAGTTTTTTCTGTCACTCCTCATTGTGCAGCAAAACAATAGCAGCATTATCATAATTAGCTGATCGCGTCGCCTATCTCCCGGAGAGTCTGCGGCGCACTCATTAACGGTAATTTATAAAAGTGACAGAAATTCAGACCTGTCGCATAAATTATTATTACCAGTTATTTATATAGCGCACACATATTCCGCAGCGCTTTACACAGAATATTTGCCCATTCACATCAGTCCCTGCCCCAGCAGAGCTTACAATCTATATTCCCTATCATATGTACACACAGACACATTCACGCTAGGGTTAGTTTGGTTTAGAGCCAATTAACCTACCAGTATATATTTGGATTGTGGGAGGAAACCGGAAGTACCCGGAGGAAACCCACGCAAGTATGGGGAGAATATACAAACTCCACACATGTAGGGCCATGGTGGGAATGGAACCCATGACCTCAGTGCTGTCAGGCAGTAATACTAACCACTACACCATCATAAATGGAATATATAGTCAAGAAAAATAAGGTTGTGGGAAACACTTTGCTTTAATTTTTTTTTTTCTAAATACAATCATTAGACGGGTCCATTGATTCCTATTTCTCTTATTTATCTCATATAGGGGCAAATGTATTAACCACTATTTGCAGCATTTCCACTGAGAACACCTGAAAATATTAAGGATCCCTGAGATGTAAAAAGGAGGCACCACAGTAGAGAGCTCAGATATCTGCAGCGGTGCCTCCATTTCTGAACCCAGAAGCAGCCCAAATAGGCCTCTACGGGCCTGCTGAGCTGTCGGATTTGCCAAGCTCTGGGCCCAGTAGCTAGCAATCTTCAGAAGGTATTAGCCCATAGTAGGTGTACATGCAGGGGCGTTTTAACCTCTCCATGGTGCAGCAGGCTCCGACATTGTGCCGGGGTATCTACTGCGCATGCGCAGGTCTCCGGAAACATGGCGCACACCATGGTCCGGAGACTAATTACCTACTGCGCATGCACAGTGGCCATTTTGGCAGTGATTTTTGAGGCTGCAGCGCCTGTCTTGGGACTCTGGAAAGTATTAAAAAAACATGGGTGTGGTATGGGCGCCCACCGGACCCGGGTGCCCGTGTGCACCGCCACCAAACCTGGAAGTCAGTACCCCCAACAGGGCATGAATGAAGGATTTCTATCTGTTGAAGCAGGTGGGATAATTAATGATCCAGTAACATAAATTAACTCATCTGTGCATGATTAAAGAAACCCAGAAAACATGACCTGCTGGTGGTGTTTGAGGACTAGCGTTGTTAAGTTGAGAATTTCTTGCTATATTCATGTGCAAAAATTAATTTTCACATTGCGAATTAAGGTTAAAATGATTTATTACATCTGCATTAAAAATGCAGATTGTGACATATAGAGCCTTAAATCCCACTGCAATAATCGCTGAACAATCTGCAATTATGACAAATCTCTGATTGGCTTTTCTTTAGATTTCCCCCAGAGAGCGTAAATAGTGGGTAACGTCACAAAGTGACCCGAGCAGCAGTGATGTCACGCTGGAAGACAGCAATACAATATCAGCCAAGGTCGACTTGTAACTTATACGTTTATACTAGGCTATGTGCATTCCTACATATAAAATATGCATTGCTAGTTATATATTCCGTCTGAAAGCAATGTTTCACTAATGTGTATCGTGGGCATATATAGATGAAAGGATACATTGTGCAAGTCTCAGCAGTATCCTGCACCAGATTTATCATAGAGGGTCTCCCACTGGAATTACTCATCACAGTCACCCAGCTCTCTGTCATACACTCCTCACTTACTGTACCCTCCTAATACAGAAAACTAATGCTCTTAAACTGTGTCTGTGTAGGACTGTACAATTGCCATTCTCATACATCATGCTCAAGCAACCACTTCTCAGACTGTTGTGCAACTACAAGTCTCAGCATGCCCTAAAAGCCTAAGGGCTCAACACTATTCAAATATGCATGTAATGTAGCAGAGTCCAGGAAGGAGCTTTGGAAGGTACAGAATAAAGCCTCAGACCCACACTGCTGTAAATGACTACTGTATACTTTCTGATTCATTTTTGTTTGACAAATGCGTCAATCCAAATAGAGGATTCATTTTCTTCCTCATCTGCTTCTAAGCATACGGTATATAAGGGGAGGGCACTGTGGCGCCACCTTGTGGAGAGAAATGGTTTGCCTCTACTTTACTACTGTAACTCACAGCTGTTTATGGTCAGTGGCGGCTCTGCTCCCAGGGATTGGTTCGTGCCGGGCTGGGCGTGCTTGTGATAGTGTTCTTGGGAAAAGGAAGCTACTTCACTTTTTTTTGTCACTGACTCTTTTATCAATTTTTACTGACACACAATATTCTCTGCTTTATGTGAAAATCTAGGGTACCATAAAATAAAAGTACAGATGGAGCCCTGCTAGTCTATCCCTTTAATAGAATTAATTGAGCTGTCAGACTTAATCCTCTGCTGTATTGTTCTCTCTGTATTGTATTGCAGCTGAGAACAATAGATGAAAGGCTTATGCTAATAATCCTTGGTGCACCTAGGCGCAACAGAGAAGGCTAGATGAGCATGGCTCCATCTGTAGGAACATTTACAGTAATTGGGGTCAAAGATTAAAAATAAAGGCTTCAGGAATTCTATATCACTTAGTAGCGTCAGAAGGGTGTTATATGTATTTTCTTTTGGCTGTTAAAAAAAATAATTTTCTTACTAACTCCAAATTATTGACATAAGCAACTATGAGCTGGGACTGGAAACGAAATACAAGTTACCAGTGACATCACTGAGATTGCAGTTTATTGATACACAAGTAACAAGTGACATCACAGCAAGTGCAGGTTATTGATACACAAGTAACCGGTGACATCACTGAGAATGCATCTTATTGATATACAAGAAACCAGTGACATCACTGAGAATACAGCTTATTGATATACAAGTAACCAGTGACATCACAGCAAGTGCAGATTATTGATACACAAGTAACCAGCGACATCACTGAGAGTGCAGATTATTGATACACAAGTAACCAGTGACATCACTGTGAGTGCAGATTATTGAAACAAAAGTAACCAGCGACATCACTGAGAATGCAGCTTATTGATACACAAGTAACCAGTGACATCACTGAGAATGCTGCTTATTGATACACAAGCAACCAGTGACATCACTGAGAATGCAGCTGATACACAAGTAACCAGTGACATCACTGAGAATGCATCTTATTGATACACAAGTAACCAGTGACATCACAGCAAGTGCAGATTATTGATACACAAGTTACCAGTGGCATCACTGAGAATGCAGATTAATGATACAAAAGTAACCAGCGACATCACTGAGAATGCAGCTTATTGATACACAAGTCACCAGTGACATCACTGAGAGTGCAGATTATTGATACACAAGTAACCAGTGACATCACTGAGAATACAGCTTAGATACACAAGTAACCAGTGACATCACAGCAAGTGCAGCTTATTGATACACAAGTAACAAGTGACATCACAGCAAGTGCAGCTTATTGATATACAAGAAACTAGTGACATCACTGAGAATGCTGCTTATTGATACACAAGTAACCAGTGACATCACAGCAATTGCAGCTTATTGATACACAAGTAACCAGCGACATCACTGAGAATGCAGCTTACTGATACACAAGTAACCAGTGACATCACTAAGAATGCAGTTTATTGATACACAAGTAACCAGTGACATCACTGAGAATGCAGCTTATTGATACACAAGTAACCAGTGACATCACTGAGAATGCATCTTATTGATTCACAAGTAACCAGTGACATCACTGAGAATGCAGCTTATTGATTCACAAGTAACCAGTGACATCACTGAGAATGCAGCTTATTGATACACAAGTAACCAGTGACATCACTGAGGAATGCAGCTTATTGATACACAAGTAACCAGTGACATCACAGCAAATGCAGATTATTGATACACAAGTTACCAGTGACATCACTGAGAGTGCAGATTATTGATACAAAAGTAACCAGCGACATCACTGAGAATGCAGCTTATTGATACAAAAGTAACCAGTGACATCACTGAGAATGCAGCTGATACACAAGTAACCAGTGACATCACTGAGAATGCATCTTATTGATACACAAGTAACCAGTGACATCACAGCAAGTGCAGATTATTGATACACAAGTTACCAGTGACATCACTGAGAAATTGAATGCAGATTATTGATACAAAAGTAACCAGCGACATCACTGAGAATGCAGTTTATTGATACACAAGTTACCAGTGACATCACTGAGAGTGCAGATTATTGATACACAAGTAACCAGTGACATCACTGAGAATACAGCTTAGATACACAAGTAACCAGTGACATCACAGCAAGTGCAGCTTATTGATACACAAGTAACAAGTGACATCACAGCAAGTGCAGCTTATTGATATACAAGAAACTAGTGACATCACTGAGAATGCTGCTTATTGATACACAAGTAACCAGTGACATCACAGCAATTGCAGTTTATTGATACACAAGTAACCAGCGACATCACTGAGAATGCAGCTTACTGATACACAAGTAACCAGTGACATCACTAAGAATGCAGCTTAGTGATACACAAGTAACCAGTCACATCACTGAGAACGCCTCTTATTGATACACATGTAACCAGTGACATCACTGAGAATGCATCTTATTGATTCACAAGTAACCAGTGACATCACTGAAGAATGCAGCTTATTGATACACAAGTTACCAGTGACATCACTGAGAATTCAGATTATTGATACACAAGTAACCAGTGACATCACTGAGAATGCAGCTTATTGATATACAAGTAACCAGTGACATCACTGAGAATGCAGCTTATTGATATACAAGTAACCAGTGACATCACAGCAAGTGCAGCTTATTGATACACAAGTAACCACTGACATCACTGAGAATGCAGCTGATACACAAGAAACCAGTGGCATCACTGAGAATGCAGTTTATTGATATACAAGTAACCAGTGACATCACTGAGAATGCAGCTTATTGATACACAAGTTACCAGCGACATCACTGAGAATGCATCTTATAGATACACAAGTAACCAGTGACATCACTGAAAATCCAGCTTATTGTTATACAAGTAACCAGTGACATCACTGAGAGTGCCGCTTATTGATACACAAGTAACCAGTGACATCACTGAGAATGCAGCGTATTGATACACAAGTAACCAGTGACATCACTGAGAATGCAGATTATTGATACACAAGTAACCAGTGACATCACTGAGAATGCAGTTTATTGATACACAAGTAACCAGTGACATCACTGAGAATACAGCCTATTGATACACAAGTAACCAGTGACATCACTGAGAATACAGTTTATTGATACACAAGTAACCAGTGACGTCACAGCAAGTGCAGCTTATTGATACACAAGTTACCAGTGACATTACTGAGAATGCATCTTATTGATACACAAGTTACCAGTGACATCACTGAAAGTGCAGATTATTGATACACAAGTAACCAGTGACATCACTGAGAATGCAGCTTATTGATATACAAGTTACCAGTGACATCACTGAGAGTTCAGATTATTGATACACAAGTAACCAGTGACATCACTGAGAATGCAGCTTATTGATATACAAGTAACCAGTGACATCACTGAGAATGCAGCTTATTGATATACAAGTAACCAGTGACATCACAGCAAGTGCAGCTTATTGATACACAAGTAACCACTGACATCACTGAGAATGCAGCTGATACACAAGTAACCAGTGGCATCACTGAGAATGCAGCTTATTGATATACAAATAACCAGTGACATCACTGAGAATGCCGCTTATTGATACACAAGTAACCAGTGACATCACTGAGAATGCATCTTATTGATACACAAGTAACCAGTGACATCACTGAGAATGCAGCTGATACACAAGTAACCAGTGACATCACTGAGAATGCAGCGTATTGATACACAAGTAACCAGTGACATCACTGAGAATGCCGCTTATTGATACACAAGTAACCAGTGACATCACTGAGAATGCATCTTATTGATACACAAGTAACCAGTGACATCACTGAGAATCCAGCTTATTGATATACAAGTAACCAGTGACATCACTGAGAATGCCGCTTATTGATACACAAGTAACCAGTGACATCACTGAGAATGCAGATTATTGATACACAAGTAACCAGTGACATCACTGAGAATGCAGCCGATTGATACACAAGTAACCAGTGACATCACTGAGAATGCAGCTTATTGATACAAAAGTAACCAGTGACATCACTGAGAATACAGCCTACTGATACACAAGTAACCAGTGACATCACTGAGAATGCAGCTGATTGATACACAAGTAACCAGTGACATCACTGAGAATGCAGCTTATTTATATACAAGTAACTAGTGACATCACTGAGAATGCAGCTTATTGATACACAAGTAACCAGTGACATCACTGAGAATGCAGCTTATTTATATACAAGTAACTAGTGACATCACTGAGAATGCAGCTCATTGATACACAAGTAACCAGTGTCATCACTGAGAATGCAGCTTATTTATATACAAGTAACTAGTGACATCACTGAGAATGCAGCTCATTGATACACAAGTAACCAGTGTCATCACTGAGAATGCAGCTGATTGATACACAAGTAACCAGTGACATCACTGAGAATGCAGCTTATTTATATACAAGTAACTAGTGACATCACTGAGAATGCAGCTCATTGATACACAAGTAACCAGTGTCATCACTGAGAATGCAGCTGATTGATACACAAGTAACCAGTGACATCACTGAGAATGCAGCCGATTGATACACAAGTAACCAGTGACATCACTGAGAATGCAGCTTATTGATATACAAGTAACCAGTGACATCACTGAGAATGCAGCTTATTGATATACAAGTAACCAGTGACATCACAGCAAGTGCAGCTTATTGATACACAAGTAACCACTGACATCACTGAGAATGCAGCTGATACACAAGAAACCAGTGGCATCACTGAGAATGCAGTTTATTGATATACAAGTAACCAGTGACATCACTGAGAATGCAGCTTATTGATACACAAGTTACCAGCGACATCACTGAGAATGCATCTTATAGATACACAAGTAACCAGTGACATCACTGAAAATCCAGCTTATTGTTATACAAGTAACCAGTGACATCACTGAGAGTGCCGCTTATTGATACACAAGTAACCAGTGACATCACTGAGAATGCAGCGTATTGATACACAAGTAACCAGTGACATCACTGAGAATGCAGATTATTGATACACAAGTAACCAGTGACATCACTGAGAATGCAGTTTATTGATACACAAGTAACCAGTGACATCACTGAGAATACAGCCTATTGATACACAAGTAACCAGTGACATCACTGAGAATACAGTTTATTGATACACAAGTAACCAGTGACGTCACAGCAAGTGCAGCTTATTGATACACAAGTTACCAGTGACATTACTGAGAATGCATCTTATTGATACACAAGTTACCAGTGACATCACTGAAAGTGCAGATTATTGATACACAAGTAACCAGTGACATCACTGAGAATGCAGCTTATTGATATACAAGTTACCAGTGACATCACTGAGAGTTCAGATTATTGATACACAAGTAACCAGTGACATCACTGAGAATGCAGCTTATTGATATACAAGTAACCAGTGACATCACTGAGAATGCAGCTTATTGATATACAAGTAACCAGTGACATCACAGCAAGTGCAGCTTATTGATACACAAGTAACCACTGACATCACTGAGAATGCAGCTGATACACAAGTAACCAGTGGCATCACTGAGAATGCAGCTTATTGATATACAAATAACCAGTGACATCACTGAGAATGCCGCTTATTGATACACAAGTAACCAGTGACATCACTGAGAATGCATCTTATTGATACACAAGTAACCAGTGACATCACTGAGAATCCAGCTTATTGATATACAAGTAACCAGTGACATCACTGAGAATGCCGCTTATTGATACACAAGTAACCAGTGACATCACTGAGAATGCAGATTATTGATACACAATTAACCAGTGACATCACTGAGAATGCAGCTTATTGATACAAAAGTAACCAGTGACATCACTGAGAATACAGCCTATTGATACACAAGTAACCAGTGACATCACTGAGAATGCAGCTGATTGATACACAAGTAACCAGTGACATCACTGAGAATGCAGCTTATTTATATACAAGTAACTAGTGACATCACTGAGAATGCAGCTTATTGATACACAAGTAACCAGTGACATCACTGAGAATGCAGCTTATTTATATACAAGTAACTAGTGACATCACTGAGAATGCAGCTCATTGATACACAAGTAACCAGTGTCATCACTGAGAATGCAGCTTATTTATATACAAGTAACTAGTAGAGATGAGCGCCTGAAATTTTTCGGGTTTTGTGTTTTGGTTTTGGGTTCGGTTCCGCGGCCGTGTTTTGGGTTCGAACGCGTTTTGGCAAAACCTCACCGAATTTTTTTTGTCGGATTCGGGTGTGTTTTGGATTCGGGTGTTTTTTTCCAAAAACACTAAAAAACAGCTTAAATCATAGAATTTGGGGGTCATTTTGATCCCAAAGTATTATTAACCTCAAAAACCATAATTTACACTCATTTTCAGTCTATTCTGAATACCTCACACCTCACAATATTATTTTTAGTCCTAAAATTTGCACCGAGGTCGCTGTGTGAGTAAGATAAGCGACCCTAGTGGCCGACACAAACACCGGGCCCATCTAGGAGTGGCACTGCAGTGTCACGCAGGATGTCCCTTCCAAAAAACCCTCCCCAAACAGCACATGACGCAAAGAAAAAAAGAGGCGCAATGAGGTAGCTGTGTGAGTAAGATTAGCGACCCTAGTGGCCGACACAAACACCGGGCCCATCTAGGAGTGGCACTGCAGTGTCACGCAGGATGGCCCTTCCAAAAAACCCTCCCCAAACAGCACATGACGCAAAGAAAAAAAGAGGCGCAATGAGGTAGCTGTGTGAGTAAGATTAGCGACCCTAGTGGCCGACACAAACACCGGGCCCATCTAGGAGTGGCACTGCAGTGTCACGCAGGATGTCCCTTCCAAAAAACCCTCCCCAAACAGCACATGACGCAAAGAAAAAAAGAGGCGCAATGAGGTAGCTGACTGTGTGAGTAAGATTAGCGACCCTAGTGGCCGACACAAACACCGGGCCCATCTAGGAGTGGCACTGCAGTGTCACGCAGGATGTCCCTTCCAAAAAACCCTCCCCAATCAGCACATGATGCAAAGAAAAAGAAAAGAAAAAAGAGGTGCAAGATGGAATTGTCCTTGGGCCCTCCCACCCACCCTTATGTTGTATAAACAAAACAGGACATGCACACTTTAACCAACCCATCATTTCAGTGACAGGGTCTGCCACACGACTGTGACTGATATGACGGGTTGGTTTGGACCCCCCCCAAAAAAGAAGCAATTAATCTCTCCTTGCACAAACTGGCTCTACAGAGGCAAGATGTCCACCTCATCTTCACCCTCCGATATATCACCGTGTACATCCCCCTCCTCACAGATTATCAATTCGTCCCCACTGGAATCCACCATCTCAGCTCCCTGTGTACTTTGTGGAGGCAATTGCTGCTGGTCAATGTCTCCGCGGAGGAATTGATTATAATTCATTTTAATGAACATCATCTTCTCCACATTTTCTGGATGTAACCTCGTACGCCGATTGCTGACAAGGTGAGCGGCGGCACTAAACACTCTTTCGGAGTACACACTTGTGGGAGGGCAACTTAGGTAGAATAAAGCCAGTTTGTGCAAGGGCCTCCAAATTGCCTCTTTTTCCTGCCAGTATAAGTACGGACTGTGTGACGTGCCTACTTGGATGCGGTCACTCATATAATCCTCCACCATTCTATCAATGTTGAGAGAATCATATGCAGTGACAGTAGACGACATGTCCGTAATCGTTGTCAGGTCCTTCAGTCCGGACCAGATGTCAGCATCAGCAGTCGCTCCAGACTGCCCTGCATCACCGCCAGCGGGTGGGCTCGGAATTCTGAGCCTTTTCCTCGCACCCCCAGTTGCGGGAGAATGTGAAGGAGGAGATGTTGACAGGTCGCGTTCCGCTTGACTTGACAATTTTGTCACCAGCAGGTCTTTCAACCCCAGCAGACCTGTGTCTGCCGGAAAGAGAGATCCAAGGTAGGCTTTAAATCTAGGATCGAGCACGGTGGCCAAAATGTAGTGCTCTGATTTCAACAGATTGACCACCCGTGAATCCTTGTTAAGCGAATTAAGGGCTGCATCCACAAGTCCCACATGCCTAGCGGAATCGCTCCGTGTTAGCTCCTCCTTCAATGCCTCCAGCTTCTTCTGCAAAAGCCTGATGAGGGGAATGACCTGACTCAGGCTGGCAGTGTCTGAACTGACTTCACGTGTGGCAAGTTCAAAGGGCATCAGAACCTTGCACAACGTTGAAATCATTCTCCACTGCACTTGAGACAGGTGCATTCCACCTACTATATCGTGCTCAATTGTATAGGCTTGAATGGCCTTTTGCTGCTCCTCCAACCTCTGAAGCATATAGAGGGTTGAATTCCACCTCGTTACCACTTCTTGCTTCAGATGATGGCAGGGCAGGTTCAGTAGTTTTTGGTGGTGCTCCAGTTTTCTGTACGTGGTGCCTGTACGCCGAAAGTGTCCCGCAATTCTTCTGGCCACCGACAGCATCTCTTGCACGCCCCTGTCGTTTTTTTAAAAATTCTGCACCACCAAATTCAAGGTATGTGCAAAACATGGGACGTGCTGGAATTGGCCCAGATTTAATGCACACACAATATTGCTGGCGTTGTCCGATGCCACAAATCCACAGGAGAGTCCAATTGGGGTAAGCCATTCCGCGATGATCTTCCTCAGTTGCCGTAAGAGGTTTTCAGCTGTGTGCGTATTCTGGAAAGCGGTGATACAAAGCGTAGCCTGCCTAGGAAAGAGTTGGCGTTTGCGAGATGCTGCTACTGGTGCCGCCGCTGCTGTTCTTGCGGCGGGAGTCCATACATCTACCCAGTGGGCTGTCACAGTCATATAGTCCTGACCCTGCCCTGCTCCACTTGTCCACATGTCCGTGGTTAAGTGGACATTGGGTACAGCTGCATTTTTTAGGACACTGGTGACTCTTTTTCTGAGGTCTGTGTACATTTTCGGTATCGCCTGCCTAGAGAAATGGAACCTAGATGGTATTTGGTACCGGGGACACAGTACCTCCAACAAGTCTCTAGTTGGCTCTGCAGTAATGATGGATACCGGAACCACGTTTCTCACCACCCAGGATGCCAAGGCCTCAGTTATCCGCTTTGCAGTAGGATGACTGCTGTGATATTTCATCTTCCTCGCAAAGGACTGTTGAACAGTCAATTGCTTACTGGAAGTAGTACAAGTGGGCTTACGACTTCCCCTCTGGGATGACCATCGACTCCCAGCGGCAACAACAGCAGCGCCAGCAGCAGTAGGCGTTACACGCAAGGATGCATCGGAGGAATCCCAGGCAGGAGAGGACTCGTCAGAATTGCCAGTGACATGGCCTGCCGGACTATTGGCATTCCTGGGGAAGGAGGAAATTGACACTGAGGGAGTTGGTGGGGTGGTTTGCGTGAGCTTGGTTACAAGAGGAAGGGATTTACTGGTCAGTGGACTGCTTCCGCTGTCACCCAAAGTTTTTGAACTTGTCACTGACTTATTATGAATGCGCTGCAGGTGACGTATAAGGGAGGATGTTCCGAGGTGGTTAACGTCCTTACCCCTACTTATTACAGCTTGACAAAGGGAACACACGGCTTGACACCTGTTGTCCGCATTTCTGGTGAAATACCTCCACACCGAAGAGCTGATTTTTTTGGTATTTTCACCTGGCATGTCAACGGCCATATTCCTCCCACGGACAACAGGTGTCTCCCCGGGTGCCTGACTTAAACAAACCACCTCACCATCAGAATCCTCCTGGTCAATTTCCTCCCCAGCGCCAGCAACACCCATATCCTCCTCATCCTGGTGTACTTCAACACTGACATCTTCAATCTGACTATCAGGAACTGGACTGCGGGTGCTCCTTCCAGCACTTGCAGGGGGCGTGCAAATGGTGGAAGGCGCATGCTCTTCACGTCCAGTGTTGGGAAGGTCAGGCATCGCAACCGACACAATTGGACTCTCCTTGTGGATTTGGGATTTCAAAGAACGCACAGTTCTTTGCGGTGCTTTTGCCAGCTTGAGTCTTTTCAGTTTTCTAGTGAGAGGCTGAGTGCTTCCATCCTCATGTGAAGCTGAACCACTAGCCATGAACATAGGCCAGGGCCTCAGCCGTTCCTTGCCACTCCGTGTGGTAAATGGCATATTGGCAAGTTTACGCTTCTCCTCCGACAATTTTATTTTAGGTTTTGGAGTCCTTTTTTTACTGATATTTGGTGTTTTGGTTTTGACATGCTCTGTACTATGCCATTGGGCATCGGCCTTGGCAGACGACGTTGCTGGCATTTCATCGTCTCGGCCATGACTAGTGGCAGCAGCTTCAGCACGAGGTGGAAGTGGATCTTGATCTTTCCCTAATTTTGGAACCTCAACATTTTTGTTCTCCATATTTTAATAGGCACAACTAAAAGGCACCTCAGGTAAACAATGGAGATGGATGGATTGGATACTAGTATACAATTATGGACGGGCTGCCGAGTGCCGACACAGAGGTAGCCACAGCCGTGAACTACCGCACTGTACTGTGTCTGCTGCTAATATATAGACTGGTTGATAAAGAGATAGTATACTCGTAACTAGTATGTATGTATAAAGAAAGAAAAAAAAACCACGGTTAGGTGGTATATACAATTATGGACGGGCTGCCGAGTGCCGACACAGAGGTAGCCACAGCCGTGAACTACTGTACTGTGTCTGCTGCTAATATATAGACTGGTTGATAAAGAGATAGTATACTCGTAACTAGTATGTATGTATAAAGAAAGAAAAAAAAAACACGGTTAGGTGGTATATACAATTATGGACGGGCTGCCGAGTGCCGACACAGAGGTAGCCACAGCCGTGAACTACTGTACTGTGTCTGCTGCTAATATATAGACTGGTTGATAAAGAGATAGTATACTCGTAACTAGTATGTATGTATAAAGAAAGAAAAAAAAACCACGGTTAGGTGGTATATACAATTATGGACGGGCTGCCGAGTGCCGACACAGAGGTAGCCACAGCCGTGAACTACTGTACTGTGTCTGCTGCTAATATATAGACTGGTTGATAAAGAGATAGTATACTCGTAACTAGTATGTATGTATAAAGAAAGAAAAAAAAACCACGGTTAGGTGGTATATACAATTATGGACGGGCTGCCGAGTGCCGACACAGAGGTAGCCACAGCCGTGAACTACTGTACTGTGTCTGCTGCTAATATATAGACTGGTTGATAAAGAGATAGTATACTCGTAACTAGTATGTATGTATAAAGAAAGAAAAAAAAAACACGGTTAGGTGGTATATACAATTATGGACGGGCTGCCGAGTGCCGACACAGAGGTAGCCACAGCCGTGAACTACTGTACTGTGTCTGCTGCTAATATATAGACTGGTTGATAAAGAGATAGTATACTCGTAACTAGTATGTATGTATAAAGAAAGAAAAAAAAACCACGGTTAGGTGGTATATACAATTATGGACGGGCTGCCGAGTGCCGACACAGAGGTAGCCACAGCCGTGAACTACCGCACTGTACTGTGTCTGCTGCTAATATATAGACTGGTTGATAAAGAGATAGTATACTCGTAACTAGTATGTATGTATAAAGAAAGAAAAAAAAACCACGGTTAGGTGGTATATACAATTATGGACGGGCTGCCGAGTGCCGACACAGAGGTAGCCACAGCCGTGAACTACCGCACTGTACTGTGTCTGCTGCTAATATATAGACTGGTTGATAAAGAGATAGTATACTCGTAACTAGTATGTATGTATAAAGAAAGAAAAAAAAACCACGGTTAGGTGGTATATACAATTATGGACGGGCTGCCGAGTGCCGACACAGAGGTAGCCACAGCCGTGAACTACCGCACTGTACTGTGTCTGCTGCTAATATATAGACTGGTTGATAAAGAGATAGTATACTCGTAACTAGTATGTATGTATAAAGAAAGAAAAAAAAACCACGGTTAGGTCACTGGTATATACAATTATGGACGGGCTGCCGAGTGCCGACACAGAGGTAGCCACAGCCGTGAACTACCGCACTGTACTGTGTCTGCTGCTAACATAGACTGGTTGATAAAGAGATAGTATACTACTAATATTATATACTGGTGGTCAGGTCACTGGTCACTAGTCACACTGGCAGTGGCACTCCTGCAGCAAAAGTGTGCACTGTTTAATTTTAATATAATATTATGTACTCCTGGCTCCTGCTATAACCTATAACTGGCACTGCAGTAGTGCTCCCCAGTCTCCCCCACAATTATAAGCTGTGTGAGCTGAGCAGTCAGACAGATATATATAATATTATATATAGATAATAGATGATGCAGCACACTGGCCTGAGCCTGAGCAGTGCACACAGATATGGTATGTGACTGAGTCACTGTGTGCTGTGTATCGCTTTTTTCAGGCAGAGAACGGATTATATTATGTACTCCTGGCTCCTGCTATAACCTATAACTGGCACTGCAGTAGTGCTCCCCAGTCTCCCCCACAATTATAAGCTGTGTGAGCTGAGCAGTCAGACAGATATATATAATATTATATATAGATAATAGATGATGCAGCACACTGGCCTGAGCCTGAGCAGTGCACACAGATATGGTATGTGACTGAGTCACTGTGTGCTGTGTATCGCTTTTTTCAGGCAGAGAACGGATTATAAATAAAAGTGGTGGTCACTGGTCACTATCAGCAAAACTCTGCACTGTACACTACTGAGTACTCCTAATGCTCCCCAAAATTAGTAAATCAAGTGTCTCTCTAATCTATTCTAATTCTAAACGGAGAGGACGCCAGCCACGTCCTCTCCCTATCAATCTCAATGCACGTGTGAAAATGGCGGCGACGCGCGGCTCCTTATATAGAATCCGAGTCTCGCGATAGAATCCGAGCCTCGCGAGAATCCGACAGCGTCATGATGACGTTCGGGCGCGCTCGGGTTAACCGAGCAAGGCGGGAAGATCCGAGTCGCTCGGACCCGTAAAAAAAAACATGAAGTTCTGGCGGGTTCGGATTCAGAGAAACCGAACCCGCTCATCTCTAGTAACTAGTGACATCACTGAGAATGCAGCTCATTGATACACAAGTAACCAGTGTCATCACTGAGAATGCAGCTGATTGATACACAAGTAACCAGTGACATCACTGAGAATGCAGCTTATTTATATACAAGTAACTAGTGACATCACTGAGAATGCAGCTCATTGATACACAAGTAACCAGTGTCATCACTGAGAATGCAGCTGATTGATACACAAGTAACCAGTGACATCACTGAGAATGCAGCTGATTGGCAGATATCGATGATTGGTGATCCGCCTGATCTGCAGAAATTCTCTAACTTGCTGATCCCGGTCATTTATTGGTGAATCGAGGAATTCCAATGATCCCCTTCCCAGGCTCTGGCATAATAGGGAATTGCGCTAATAGCGGCCACTCCTATAACAGCTAATTGTTTTTGCTTTGTACAAATTTTTAAGTAAATGCAGATTTAGTAAATAATCTTCAGAGTCCATGAAACAAACAGAGGGAGAATGTCAGCTCCTCTACCTAATGGCCGCTGGTTATTATATCTCACTCTTATCTGTATCTCGTATCTCACGCGTCTTATTGCTGTAAACATTTGAAATATCAAAACTATCTCTGTTACAAAACTTGGATCTTCCAGTCATATTCTTTGTGTTTCTTCAGACATTGATTCTTTCCTATATATATATATCAGATCAAGATCTAAATTTGACCCAGTATCTGTCAATCCATCTTTAAAAACATTTGATCGTCTTCTGAACTAATCTGTCGTAAAATTCACTGCGGCTCCGGGTAAAGTTTGTAAGAACTTATCTAGAGAGTAATCTCTAGCACTGAAACAACTTGGTTCCTATGAGGACATAATTATTAGGCCCGCCGATAAGGGCGGGGCCATTGTGGTGCAAGATATTAACGATTACCGCCTGGAGATTGAGCTGCAGCTAGGTGAGAAGGGAGTGTAAAGCCATTTACCGGGTAATCCAACTGGTAAATTTCCGAAAGAATTGGGTGAAGTATTAAGGTCAGCTACAAAACAACAATTAATTACGACAAAAATCTGTAAGGCCTTAGAAGTTGATCACCCCAAGGTCCCGGTCCTATACACTCTACCTAAGCTCCACAAGGATAGTCAGCGCCCGCCGGGCCGGCCAATTATATCGGTTCGAGGTTCCCTATATTACCCGACTGCCCAATTGCTGGATCACCTCTTGCAACCTCTATTGGTGAAGAAGGACGCTTTCCTGAAAGATACTACCGAATTCCTCAAATTATTGAATAACATTGTGGAAGTTCCCAAAGGCACATGGATGTGCTGCTTGGATGTATGCAGTTTGTATACATCAATCCCTCACGAAGGTGGATTGGTGTCAATGAGGAACTTTCTATATCAATTCCTGGATCCAACGTTATTCAATCATGAGCTCTTCTTACAGCTACTTGAACTGACCTTACATAGAAATTATTTCCTGTATGATGGCCAATATTATCTCCAGCAACGAGGGTGTGCGATGGGGTCACCTGTGGCCCCATCGTACGCCAACGTATACATGTTTTAGCAGGAAGAAAATTTGTTTTTAAATCATCCGATGTTATCAAGGTGTATTAAATTATACACTAGATACATCGATGATATCTTCTTATTATGGACAGGAAGCTTAGAAGTGCTCACGTCATCAATTGAGGAGATGAATGCAAGTACATCTGCTATTAAGTTCACTTACGTCTGTAGTGAGGTTCAGGCACATTTTTTAGATGTACAAGTAACTATCGTAGACGGTAAGATTGAGACAGAGGTATTTAGTAAGGATGTTGATAGGAACACTTTTTTGCTGGCCTCTAGCCATCATCCTTCATCTCTGAAGCGGGGTTTGCCCCGTTCGCAGATGCTGAGGGTGGCTAGAATATCCAGTGATCCTGTAAAGGCTGAAGTCTCCATTGACAATCTGATAGCAAAATTTATTGCCAGAGGCTATGACCCTAAAATGCTCTTGGAAAATAAACAGCAAGTGCTGAGTATGCCACGGTCCCAGCTTATGCAGTCATGCATTAAAAGATCTGAGAAAGTCCTACCTTGGGCTAGAGGCTTCACTACCGCCAGTCCAGTAATTAAACATGCCACTAAGGCTTTATGGCCTAAAGTGGCTTCTGACAAAGATTTGCCTTGCTTTAAGGATGTACGTCCTTTGGCAGCGTTTAGGAGACGCCGGAGCATTAGGGATAGACTGATGGTGACAGACATCACTGGTAGAGGTATCCCTAAGATGCCCAATGTATATGTTAAACCTGCAGGCTGCTACAGCTGTCATAATTGCACTACATGCAAATTTATGATTGCTTGCAAATCTTTCCAGCATCCTCATCTTCAGAAGAGATATGAGATCCGACGTTCTCACGTGCACCTCATCCTTTGTGGTGTACGTGATAACATGACCCTAAAATGATATGGTATGTACTATGTGGGCCAGACCTCACGGAAGTTCCGTGAAAGAATGGCCTTACACAGATCGGTCATTCATTTGTCATCTGAAGGAAAAACTTCTGACCAACCTGTGGCCCGTCATTTTAGGATGAGGGGTCACTCTTTGTCAGATTTGAAATACTTTATAATAGACCATATTCCAGAATCTCCTCGTGGAGGTGATAGAGCCAAATCTTTAATTTTAACTGAGGCCAGGTGGATCACACGGTTGGGTACTACTGCTCCCAACGGATTCAATGAAAAAATAAATTGGAATAGCTTGATGTAATAGCATAGAACGCTATTAGTGTACTGCTTGATGTGAGGTAGCTGCTGCTATGGATATTAAGTAATGACAGGTGCATATATTATTCCCTGAATTTTGGTGCTATGAACTAGTGGGTTACTACGTGTGCTTTTGTTGTATTAATTTGTCCCCCCTGTGGATACTGATGTTTAATGAGTTAAATAAGTGATCACGTTTTTATATGTATTTTTTATATGTATCTTTCTTTGTTGTCTTTTCCCCCCAGCTCCGTTCGTATGCTGCGCCGTTGGATGACGTAGTGGCCGGCTCCTCTCAGCTGGAACGCAAGCTGGAGGTTGCTATTAGAGATGTGCACTTGAAATTTTTCGGGTTTTGTGTTTTGGTTTTGGGTTCGGTTCCGCGGCCGTGTTTTGGGTTCGACCGCGTTTTGGCAAAACCTCACCGAATTTTTTTTGTCGGATTCGGGTGTGTTTTGGATTCGGGTGTTTTTTTCAAAAAACACTAAAAAACAGCTTAAATCATAGAATTTGGGGGTCATTTTGATCCCAAAGTATTATTAACCTCAAAAACCATAATTTCCACTCATTTTCAGTCTATTCTGAATACCTCACAATATTATTTTTAGTCCTAAAATTTGCACCGAGGTCGCTGGATGACTAAGCTAAGCGACCCTAGTGGCCGACACAAACACCTGGCCCATCTAGGAGTGGCACTGCAGTGTCACGCAGGATGGCCCTTCCAAAAAACACTCCCCAAACAGCACATGACGCAAAGAAAAAAAGAGGCGCAATGAGGTAGCTGTGTGAGTAAGATAAGCGACCCTAGTGGCCGACACAAACACCTGGCCCATCTAGGAGTGGCACTGCAGTGTCACGCAGGATGGCCCTTCCAAAAAACACTCCCCAAACAGCACATGACGCAAAGAAAAAAAGAGGCGCAATGAGGTAGCTGTGTGAGTAAGATAAGCGACCCTAGTGGCCGACACAAACACCTGGCCCATCTAGGAGTGGCACTGCAGTGTCACGCAGGATGGCCCTTCCAAAAAACACTCCCCAAACAGCACATGACGCAAATAAAAATGAAAGAAAAAAGAGGTGCAAGATGGAATTGTCCTTGGGCCCTCCCACCCACCCTTATGTTGTATAAACAGGACATGCACACTTTAACCAACCCATCATTTCAGTGACAGGGTCTGCCACACGACTGTGACTGAAATGACGGGTTGGTTTGGACCCCCACCAAAAAAGAAGCAATTAATCTCTCCTTGCACAAACTGGCTCTACAGAGGCAAGATGTCCACCTCATCATCATCCTCCGATATATCACCGTGTACATCCCCCTCCTCACAGATTATCAATTCGTCCCCACTGGAATCCACCATCTCAGCTCCCTGTGTACTTTGTGGAGGCAATTGCTGCTGGTCAATGTCTCCACGGAGGAATTGATTATAATTCATTTTAATGAACATCATCTTCTCCACATTTTCTGGAAGTAACCTCGTACGCCGATTGCTGACAAGGTGAGCGGCGGCACTAAACACTCTTTCGGAGTACACACTTGTGGGAGGGCAACTTAGGTAGAATAAAGCCAGTTTGTGCAAGGGCCTCCAAATTGCCTCTTTTTCCTGCCAGTATAAGTACGGACTGTCTGACGTGCCTACTTGGATGCGGTCACTCATATAATCCTCCACCATTCTTTCAATGGGGAGAGAATCATATGCAGTGACAGTAGACGACATGTCCGTAATCGTTGTCAGGTCCTTCAGTCCGGACCAGATGTCAGCATCAGCAGTCGCTCCAGACTGCCCTGCATCACCGCCAGCGGGTGGGCTCGGAATTCTGAGCCTTTTCCTCGCACCCCCAGTTGCGGGAGAATGTGAAGGAGTAGATGTTGACAGGTCGCGTTCCGCTTGACTTGACAATTTTGTCACCAGCAGGTCTTTCAACCCCAGCAGACTTGTGTCTGCCGGAAAGAGAGATCCAAGGTAGGTTTTAAATCTAGGATCGAGCACGGTGGCCAAAATGTAGTGCTCTGATTTCAACAGATTGACCACCCGTGAATCCTTGTTAAGCGAATTAAGGGCTCCATCCACAAGTCCCACATGTCTAGCGGAATCGCTCCCTTTTAGCTCCTCCTTCAATGCCTCCAGCTTCTTCTGCAAAAGCCTGATGAGGGGAATGACCTGACTCAGGCTGGCAGTGTCTGAACTGACTTCACGTGTGGCAAGTTCAAAAGGTTGCAGAACCTTGCACAACGTTGAAATCATTCTCCACTGCGCTTGAGACAGGTACATTCCACCTCCTATATCGTGCTCAATTGTATAGGCTTGAATGGCCTTTTGCTGCTCCTCCAACCTCTGAAGCATATATAGGGTTGAATTCCACCTCGTTACCACTTCTTGCTTCAGATGATGGCAGGGCAGGTTCAGGCGTTTTTGGTGGTGCTCCAGTCTTCTGTACGTGGTGCCTGTACGCCGAAAGTGTCCCGCAATTCTTCTGGCCACCGACAGCATCTCTTGCACGCCCCTGTCGTTTTTAAAAAAATTCTGCACCACCAAATTCAAGGTATGTGCAAAACATGGGACGTGCTGGAATTTGCCCATATTTAATGCACACACAATATTGCTGGCGTTGTCCGATGCCACAAATCCACAGGAGAGTCCAATTGGGGTAAGCCATTCCGCGATGATCTTCCTCAGTTGCCGTAAGAGGTTTTCAGCTGTGTGCGTATTCTGGAAACCGGTGATACAAAGCGTAGCCTGCCTAGGAAAGAGTTGGCGTTTGCGAGATGCTGCTACTGGTGCCGCCGCTGCTGTTCTTGCGGCGGGAGTCCATACATCTACCAAGTGGGCTGTCACAGTCATATAGTCCTGACCCTGCCCTGCTCCACTTGTCCACATGTCCGTGGTTAAGTGGACATTGGGTACAACTGCATTTTTTAGTACACTGGTGAGTCTTTTTCTGACGTCCGTGTACATTCTCGGTATCGCCTGCCTAGAGAAGTGGAACCTAGATGGTATTTGGTAACGGGGGCACACTACCTCAAGAAATTGTCTAGTTCCCTGTGAACTAACGGCGGATACCGGACGCACGTCTAACACCAACATAGTTGTCAAGGCCTCAGTTATCCGCTTTGCAACAGGATGACTGCTGTGATATTTCATCTTCCTCGCAAAGGACTGTTGGACAGTCAATTGCTTGGTGGAAGTAGTAAAAGTGGGCTTACGACTTCCCCTCTGGGATGACCATCGACTCCCAGCAGCAACAACAGCAGCGCCAGCAGCAGTAGGCGTTACACGCAAGGATGCATCGGAGGAATCCCAGGCAGGAGAGGACTCGACAGAATTGCCAGTGACATGGCCTGCAGGACTATTGGCATCCCTGGGGAAGGAGGAAATTGACACTGAGGGAGTTGGTGGGGTGGTTTGCGTGAGCTTGGTTACAAGAGGAAGGGATTTACTGGTCAGTGGACTGCTTCCGCTGTCGCCCAAAGTTTTTGAACTTGTCACTGACTTATTATGAATGCGCTGCAGGTGACGTATAAGGGAGGATGTTCCGAGGTGGTTAACGTCCTTACCCCTACTTATTACAGCTTGACAAAGGCAACACACGGCTTGACAAATGTTGTCCGCATTTCTGGTGAAATACTTCCACACCGAAGAGCTGATTTTTTTGGTATTTTCACCAGGCATGTCAACGGCCCTATTCCTCCCACGGACAACAGGTGTCTCCCCGGGTGCCTGACTTAAACAAACCACCTCACCATCAGAATCCTCCTTGTCAATTTCCTCCCCAGCGCTAGCAACACCCATATCCTCCTCATCCTGGTGTACTTCAACACTGACATCTTCAATCTGACTATCAGGAACTGGGCTGCGGGTGCTCCTTCTAGCACTTGCAGGGGGCGTGCAAATGGTGGAAGGCGCATGCTCTTCACGTCCAGTGTTGGGAAGGTCAGGCATCGCAACCGACACAATTGGACTCTCCTTGTGGATTTGGGATTTCGAAGAACGCACAGTTCTTTGCGGTGCTTTTGCCAGCTTGAGTCTTTTCATTTTTCTAGCGAGAGGCTGAGTGCTTCCATCCTCATGTGAAGCTGAACCACTAGCCATGAACATAGGCCAGGGCCTCAGCCGTTCCTTGCCACTCCGTGTGGTAAATGGCATATTGGCAAGTTTACGCTTCTCCTCCGACAATTTTATTTTAGATTTTGGAGTCCTTTTTTTACTGATATTTGGTGTTTTGGATTTTACATGCTCTGTACTATGACATTGGGCATCGGCCTTGGCAGACGACGTTGCTGGCATTTCATCGTCTCGGCCATGACTAGTGGCAGCAGCTTCAGCACGAGGTGGAAGTGGATCTTGATCTTTCCCTAATTTTGGAACCTCAACATTTTTGTTCTCCATATTTTAATAGGCACAACTAAAAGGCACCTCAGGTAAACAATGGAGATGGATGGATACTAGTATACTTATGGATGGACCAGCGACTGCCGACACAGAGGTAGCTACAGCCGTGGACTACCGTACTGTGTCTGCTGCTAATATAGACTGGATAATAATGAGATGAAATTAATATATATATATATAATATCACTAGTACTGCAGCCGGACAGGTATATATATTTATTATGTAATGACTGATGACGGACCTGCTGGACACTGTCAGCTCAGCAGCACCGCAGACTGCTACAGTAAGCTACTATAGTAGTATGTATCAAGAAGAAAAAAAAAAACCACGGGTAGGTGGTATACAATTATGGATGGACCAGCGACTGCCGACACAGAGGTAGCTACAGCCGTGGACTACCGAACTGTGTCTGCTGCTAATATAGACTGGATGATAATGAGATGAAATTAATATATATATATATAATATCACTAGTACTGCAGCCGGACAGGTATATATATTTATTATGTAATGACTGATGACGGACCTGCTGGACACTGTCAGCTCAGCAGCACCGCAGACTGCTACAGTAAGCTACTATAGTAGTATGTATCAAGAAGAAAGAAAAAAAAACCACGGGTAGGTGGTATACAATTATGGATGGACCAGCGACTGCCGACACAGAGGTAGCTACAGCCGTGGACTACCGTACTGTGTCTGCTGCTAATATAGACTGGATTATAATGAGATGAAATTAATATATATATATATATATATAATATCACTAGTACTGCAGCCGGACAGGTATATATATTTATTATGTAATGACTGATGACGGACCTGCTGGACACTGTCAGCTCAGCAGCACCGCAGACTGCTACAGTAAGCTACTATAGTAGTATGTATCAAGAAGAAAGAAAACAAAAAAACACGGGTAGGTGGTATACAATTATGGATGGACCAGCGACTGCCGACACAGAGGTAGCTACAGCCGTGGACTACCGTACTGTGTCTGCTGCTAATATAGACTGGATGATAATGAGATGAAATCAATATATATATATAATATCACTAGTACTGCAGCCGGACAGGTATATATATTTATTATGTAATGACTGATGACGGACCTGCTGGACACTGTCAGCTCAGCAGCACCGCAGACTGCTACAGTAAGCTACTATAGTAGTATGTATCAAGAAGAAAGAAAAAAAAAAAACACGGGTAGGTGGTATACAATTATGGATGGACCAGCGACTGCCGACACAGAGGTAGCTACAGCCGTGGACTACCGTACTGTGTCTGCTGCTAATATAGACTGGATGATAATGAGATGAAATTAATATATATATATATATATAATATCACTAGTACTGCAGCCGGACAGGTATATATATTTATTATGTAATGACTGATGACGGACCTGCTGGACACTGTCAGCTCAGCAGCACCGCAGACTGCTACAGTAAGCTACTATAGTAGTATGTATCAAGAAGAAAGAAAAAAAAAAAAACACGGGTAGGTGGTATACAATTATATATATATTATATACAATTATATATATATATATATATATATATATATATATTAAACTGGTGGTGATTAATTAAACTGATGGTCAGGTCACTGGTCTCAGCAACTTGCAAGTAGTACTCGAGTCCTAAGCAGACAATCACAATATATACTGGTGGTCAGTGTGGTCACAATGGCAGTGTGGCACTCTGGCAGCAAAAGTGTGCACTGTACGTTAAAATATGTACTCCTGCTCTCAGACTCTAACTGCTCCCCACTGTCTCCCCCACAAGTCAGATATACAGTCACACTATCACTTCAGCAAGTAGTAGTACTCCTCCTAATGCTCCCCAAAATTACTAAAGTAAATACTGTGTCTCTCTCTACTCTAGTCTCACTCTCTTCTCTATAAACGGAGAGGACGCCAGCCACGTCCTCTCCCTATCAATCTCAATGCACGTGTGAAAATGGCGGCGACGCGCGGCTCCTTATATAGAATCCGAGTCTCGCGATAGAATCCGAGCCTCGCGAGAATCCGACAGCGGGATGATGACGTTCGGGCGCGCTCGGGTTAACCGAGCAAGGCGGGAAGATCCGAGTCGCTCAGACCCGTGTAAAAAAACCTGAAGTTCGGGCGGGTTCGGATTCCGAGGAACCGAACCCGCTCATCTCTAGTTGCTATGCGACTTCCGCCGGCGTGGACCAGGAAGTGAGGTGCCCGCGGTCTTTCAACGTAGGCAGCTGTGGACGATCAGCGTGGTGGGTGGATCTCCTGGGTAGTCAGCCTCGAAACATGTTGACTGTTTGAAACACTGCTATTAAATTTTTTGGTGAAACGAGTCCCTGCGAGTGCCGTGCGGTTTTGGAGGTATGTGTGGATTATTGCACAGGGCACCGGGACCAGCTGTATGAAAGCACAGAGTGCCGGCTGACTTGGAATGCTGTATATATATATATATATATTTATTTATTACTGATGATTATTTTTTTTTAAACAAAAACCTGTACAATAGGAAAATAATGTAAAATGTGTTATTCATTATTGGCTGTCTCAGTAAATGGCGCGCCTGGCGGTGGAACCACAGAAGCTGCTTGTGGTAGTAGCACTTGAAACCCCATACAATGAAGTGAAGAGGTATAATTTTATGCCACTTTAAGCTGCGTTTGACTTGTTTTGGAGCTAAAGATGGGCCATCTGGTGGTGGAATGGAGTTCCGCAGTGCAACACGCCATTCTGCAAATAATTCATCTGCAGTCAGAGCTGGGATGACAACGAATAATTTGTTCTGTTACGTGATGATGTTAGGGCAGGACTGGGAACACTTGAATGGGTCAGGCTGCAGGACTTGGGCCCGTATTTATCAAGCCTTGAAGAGAAGTAAATTACATGGAGATAAAGTACCAACCAACCAGCTCCTAGCTTTTCAAACCTAGCCTGTAACATGACAGTTAAGGGCTGATTGGCTGGTACTTTATCACCCTTACATTTATCAGTCTCCAAGGCTTGATAAATCTGGGCCTCTGTCTGTCCCCTCCTCTGCACCAGTCATCCTATAGTAAGTACTGGACTGCAGACCAGGATTACCAAGCGTGAGAACATCTCGACGAGCGTTCACACCTTCCTAAGAGGACCGTCACTGCAAACAGACCCAGGCATGACCTCATACCCCCATTGCAAAACCTCTATTCCAAAATAAAGTTAACTGGAGTTTATCATTAGAACACTAGGCCCCAGCAACCAGACTAAGCTTCCATTATAGACAATCTACTTTGCCGTGTAGGAGAAGCTGGTCAAAACGTGTAAAAGGCTCCAGTGCAGCTACACTTGCCATATCTCCATTAAAATGCAATCTGTCTCCATCTCCATTTCATTTTTTACTCTCATCTATCTTACAAACCGGTCGCCGTGACCTCACTTCCCACCAGATCACCAGATAAAGATTAAGCAAACGACACAATTTTGATGTATTGACTTTATAAAGAAGAGAGAAGGCTTTTGAACTACCGACCACCATCGATTATGGAACTGCTCATTATATTAGGTACGGCTTCCTGTGTTAACTCCACTTAATCACACCCAACAAGCAGTAATGCGTCTCGTTCAAACACATTAACTGGATGCGGTTTCCCGGGAAACTGTTTCCTACTTTGCAGTCCTAAAATGCAAGTGGTAAAAAAAAAAAAAAAAAAAATGTAATTTCGGTTTAGTGTCAGAGGACTATGTGAGGTTTTATGTGTGAAATTTATCATTGCGATTGTAAACCCGGTTTGGATGTGCCGGTCGGATTTGACTTTAATCAGCAGTCTATATTTAGTTGGTGCAATCATATGGAATAATGAAGCGTGCTAGGAGAAGTTGATGGAGAATGGAGCCTGCGCGACGGTTACTTCCAGGCAGGATGCAAATGTGGCACGCATATCGCCCCAACTGCTAAGTAATGTGACATTAAAGCCTATCGTATATTTTAGTTTTAGTGTAGACATAAAGGGATGCTAAAGCAAACAGACGCTCATTGTAAAACATTGGATGGATACAGTAGGACCAGATGCTTTATGACGCGGTGTCACTATGGCGGTTTAACAGCAAATTTTTTTTTTCTTGTTAGTTATTTTTTCTTAACTATAGACTAGATGCCATTGTATGTAACGAGATCTTGCGTACCTAATATGTTGTCAATTTACACATAACTGTTACACGTGTATCGCACAACATCCAATACATTATCTTGGATTATGGACACACCTCACCGTGCACACAATTTTGCAATCTAGACGTCCAGGCTAAATGCTACATGTCCGGGCCCTTCAGATTTTCACGCTGTGACAGAAATCTTTCCGAGCGGATCGTTGTGAAAATCTTAATCGAGTTTCGTCTTCTCCGGAGAATAAAAAGCTTTATCATGTTTTATAACTATTGCAAAGTGGATTGACACCTTCTGTAGGGGGACCATTAATCCCAATTCCATAGACAACCTCATTTCAGATTCCAAAAATGAAGATCACGTAAATCACTTACAGCAATGTCGCGCAGAAACACTTCTCTGTAAGCAAAGAGCATTATACGTAACCCGCAATAAATACCAGCCGACACGGCTTCTTTATGCCAGCTGACGCGGCTTCTTTATCCTTTTTTGTCCAGCCCACAGCGCACACCCTGCACCCATTGATTATACTTACCTCTCCGGAGTACCGAGTCAGCCGGCGCTACAGACAGAATTCACAGGGTAAAAATGTCCTGTTCGGACATTGGCCCTCATTCCGAATTGTTCGCTCGCTAGCTGCTTTTAGCAGCATTGCACACGCTAAGCCGCCGCCCTCTGGGAGTGAATCTTAGATTAGCAGAATTGCAAATAGAAATTTCTTAGCAGTTTCTGAGTCGCTCGAGAATTACTCCTACACTGCGATCAGTTCAGTCCGTTTCGTTCCTGGTTTGATGTTACAAACACGCCCAGCGTTCGCCCAGACACTCCCCCGTTTCTCCAGCCTCTCCCGCGTTTTTCCCAGAAACGTCAGCGTTTTTCCGCACACTCCCATAAAACGGCCAGTTTCTGCCCAGAAACACCCACTTTCTGTCAATCACACTACGATCACCAGAACGATGAAAAAACTTTGTTACGCCGTGAGTAAAATTCCAAACTTTTGTGCTAATTTACTTGGCGCAGGCGCACTGCGAACACTGCGCATGCGCAGTTTGCGACTAATCGCTCCGTAGCGAGGAAAACTAACGAGCAAACAACTCGGAATGACCCCCAATGTACACATAAACATTGATACAAATTCGAAAAGGGGGCGTGGTCACGGGTACAGCCGCGTGGCCACGCCCCATTTCCCATACTTTCAATGGAAGCTTGGAGAGTCAATAATCGGTACAGACCATAAAAAAAAGGGTCTGTTCCTGCCAGAAAGGTGCAGCTGGAGGGTATGCCACTGTATCTGCAGCAAGTCTCTGCGCTGTAGATAGGAGAAAAAAAATCCTTTTACTGCAGCGTCCTATGTCCTGCTGCCAGTCCACCTGCTCCCTCCACCATCAACAATCCCCACTCCCTAGCCGCGGTGCAGGTGGAACAAAAGCTGCTGCGGCCACCGGCATAGATGTGTATGAAAGCGGTGCAGCGGAAGGCTTTCATAGCCCTCCGTACGCCGCATACTCTCTGAGACCCGGAGCCTCCTCTCCGTGTGATGTCACAGAAGTGCCTCCCCGCCATCAACCACGCCCAGATCCCCAGAGGCCCTGACTCCGCAACACAGCACCTGGGCTGCCGGCCTGGAAGCCCCGAGATGGCTAATGTAACGGATAGAGTGGGTGATATCGCGGAGGGTAATGTCTGGACGCTGAATCAATGTAAAAGGTGACAGTGCTGTGCAGTGCAGTGGGTGTGCAGTCAGGGCCGGTGCTAGGGTGTTCGGCGCCCCCCTTGCAAACTATAAATTGGCAACCTTGCATACTTTACAAAGGCACAGCGCACATAATACCCCCTGTAGTAGAGACACTTACACATGCCACGCCCCCCTGTACCAGAGATGCTTACACATGCCACGCCCCCCTGTACCAGTGACTCTTACACAAGTAACACCCCCTGTAGCAGTGACGCTTACACACGTAACGCCCCCTTTACCAGTGATGCTTACACATGTAACGCCCCCTGTACCAGTGACGCTTACACACGTAACGCCCCCCCTGTACCAGTGACGCTTACACACGTAACGCCCCCTGTAGCAGTGACGCTTACACAAGTAACGCCCCCTGTACCAGTGACGCTTACACACGTAACGCCCCCTTTACCAGTGATGCTTACACACGTAACGCCCCCTGTACCAGTGACGCTTACACATGTAACGCCCCCCCTGTGCCAGTGACGCTTACACACGTAACGCCCCCCTGTACCAGTGACGCTTACACATGTAACGCCCCCCCTGTGCCAGTGACGCTTACACACGTAACGCCGCCTGTAGCAGTGACACTTACACACGTAACGCCCCCTGTACCAGTGCTGCTTACACACATAACGCCCTCTGTACAAGTGCCGCTTAGACACGTAACGCCCCCTGTACCAGTGACGCTTAGACACGTTATGCCACCTGTACCAGTGCCGCTTACACACTTAACGCCCCCTGTAGCAGTGACGCTTACACACGTAACACCCCCTCTACCAGTGACACTTACACATGCCACGCCCCCCTTTACCAGTGATGCTTACACATGTAACGCCCCCTGTACCAGTGACGCTTACACACGTAACGCCCCCCCTGTACCAGTGACGCTTACACACGTAACGCCCCCTGTAGCAGTGACGCTTACACAAGTAACGCCCCCTGTACCAGTGACGCTTACACACGTAACGCCCCCTTTACCAGTGATGCTTACACATGTAACGCCCCCTGTACCAGTGACGCTTACACATGTAACGCCCCCCCCCTGTGCCAGTGACGCTTACACACGTAACGCCCCCCTGTACCAGTGACGCTTACACACGTAACGCCGCCTGTAGCAGTGACACACACGTAACGCCCCCTGTAGCATTGATGCTTACACACGTAATACCCCCAGTAGCAGTGACGCTTACACACGTAATGCCCCCTGTAGCAGGGATGCTTACACACATAATACCCCCAGTAGCAGTGACGCTTACACACGTAACGCTCCCCTGTACCAGTGACGCTTACACACGTAACGCCCCCTGTACCAGTGACGCTTACACACGTAACACCCCGCTGTACCTGTGACGCTTACACACGTAACGCCCCCTGTACCAGTGACGCTTACACACGTAACGCTCCCCTGTACCAGTGACGCTTACACACGTAACGCCCCCTGTAGCAGTGACGCTTACACACGTAACACCCCCTCTACCAGTGACTCTTACACACGTAACGCCACCTGTAGCAGTGACGCTTACACACGTAACACCCCTGTAGCAGTGACGCTTAAACACGTAACGCCCCCGTAGCAGTGACGCTTACACACGTAACGCCCCCCTGTACCAGTGCCGCTTACACACGTAACGCCCCCTGTACCAGTGACACTTACACACGTAACGCCCCCTGTACCAGTGACGCTTAGACACGTTATGCCCCCTGTAGCAGGGATGCTTACACACGTAATACCCCCAGTAGCAGTGACGCTTACACACATAACGCCCCCTGTACCAGTGACGCTTACACACGTAATGCCCCCTGTACCAGTGACACTTACACACGTAACGCCCCCTGTACCAGTGCCGCTTACACACGTAACGCCCCCTGTACCAGTGACGCTTACACACGTAACGCCCTGTACCAGTGACGCTTACACACGTAACGCCCCCTGTACCAGTGACGCTTACACACGTAACGCCCCCGTAGCAGTGACGCTTACACATGTAATGCCCCCCCTGTACCAGTGCCGCTTAGACACGTAACGCCCCCTGTACCAGTGACGCTTAGACACGTTATGCCACCTGTACCAGTGCCGCTTACACACTTAACGCCCCCTGTAGCAGTGACGCTTACACACGTAACACCCCCTCTACCAGTGACTCTTACACACGTAATGCCCTATGTACCAGTGATGCTTACACACGTAACGCCACCTGTAGCAGTGACGCTTACACACGTAATGCCCCCTGTACCAGTGACGCTTACACACGTAACACCCCTGTAGCAGTGACGCTTACACACGTAACGCCCCCGTAGCAGTGACGCTTACACACGTAACGCCCCCCTGTACCAGTGCCGCTTACACACATAACGCCCCCTGTACCAGTGACACTTACACATGTAACGCCCCCTGTACCAGTGACGCTTAGACACGTTATGCCCCCTGTACCAGTGACACTTACACACGTAACGCCCCCTGTACCAGTGACGCTTACACACGTTATGCCCCCCTGTACCAGTGCCGCTTACACACGTAACGCCCCCCTGTACCAGTGCCGCTTACACACGTAACGCCCCCTGTACCAGTGACACTTACACACGTAACGCCCCCTGTACCAGTGACGCTTAGACACGTTATGCCCCCTGTAGCAGTGACGCTTACACACGTAACGCCCCCGTAGCAGTGACGCTTACACATGTAATGCCCCCCCTGTACCAGTGCCGCTTACACACGTAACGCCCCCTGTACCAGTGACGCTTAGACACGTTATGCCACCTGTACCAGTGCCGCTTACACACTTAACGCCCCCTGTAGCAGTGACGCTTACACACGTAACACCCCCTCTACCAGTGACACTTACACATGCCACGCCCCCCTTTACCAGTGATGCTTACACATGTAACGCCCCCTGTACCAGTGACGCTTACACACGTAACGCCCTCTGTACAAGTGCCGCTTAGACACGTAACGCCCCCTGTACCAGTGACGCTTAGACACGTAACGCCCCCTGTACCAGTGACGCTTAGACACGTTATGCCACCTGTACCAGTGCCGCTTACACACTTAACGCCCCCTGTAGCAGTGACGCTTACACACGTAACACCCCCTCTACCAGTGACACTTACACATGCCACGCCCCCCTTTACCAGTGATGCTTACACATGTAACGCCCCCTGTACCAGTGACGCTTACACACATAACGCCCTCTGTACAAGTGCCGCTTAGACACGTAACGCCCCCTGTACCAGTGACGCTTAGACACGTTATGCCACCTGTACCAGTGCCGCTTACACACTTAACGCCCCCTGTAGCAGTGACGCTTACACACGTAACACCCCCTCTACCAGTGACACTTACACATGCCACGCCCCCCTTTACCAGTGATGCTTACACATGTAACGCCCCCTGTACCAGTGACGCTTACACACGTAACGCCCCCCCTGTACCAGTGACGCTTACACACGTAACGCCCCCTGTAGCAGTGACGCTTACACAAGTAACGCCCCCTGTACCAGTGACGCTTACACACGTAACGCCCCCTTTACCAGTGATGCTTACACATGTAACGCCCCCTGTACCAGTGACGCTTACACATGTAACGCCCCCCCCCTGTGCCAGTGACGCTTACACACGTAACGCCCCCCTGTACCAGTGACGCTTACACACGTAACGCCGCCTGTAGCAGTGACACACACGTAACGCCCCCTGTAGCATTGATGCTTACACACGTAATACCCCCAGTAGCAGTGACGCTTACACACGTAATGCCCCCTGTAGCAGTGACGCTTACACACGTAACGCCCCCTGTAGCAGTGACGCTTACACACGTAACGCCCCCCTGTACCAGTGACGCTTACACACGTAACGGCCCCTGTACCAGTGACGCTTACACACGTAATACCCCGCTGTACCTGTGACGCTTACACACGTAACGCCCCCTGTACCAGTGACGCTTACACACGTAACGCTCCCCTGTACCAGTGCCGCTTACACACGTAACGCCCCCTGTAGCAGTGACGCTTACACACGTAACACCCCCTCTACCAGTGACTCTTACACACGTAATGCCCTATGTACCAGTGATGCTTACACACGTAATGCCCCCTGTACCAGTGACGCTTACACACGTAACACCCCTGTAGCAGTGACGCTTAAACACGTAACGCCCCCGTAGCAGTGACGCTTACACACGTAACGCCCCCCTGTACCAGTGCCGCTTACACACGTAACGCCCCCCTGTACCAGTGACACACACGTAACGCCCCCTGTACCAGTGACGCTTAGACACGTTATGCCCCCTGTAGCAGGGATGCTTACACACGTAATACCCCCAGTAGCAGTGACGCTTACACACATAACGCCCCCTGTACCAGTGACGCTTACACACGTAATGCCCCCTGTACCAGTGACACTTACACACGTAACGCCCCCTGTACCAGTGCCGCTTACACACGTAACGCCCCCTGTACCAGTGACGCTTACACACGTAACGCCCTGTACCAGTGACGCTTACACACGTAACGCCCCCTGTACCAGTGACGCTTACACACGTAACGCCCCCGTAGCAGTGACGCTTACACATGTAATGCCCCCCCTGTACCAGTGCCGCTTAGACACGTAACGCCCCCTGTACCAGTGACGCTTAGACACGTTATGCCACCTGTACCAGTGCCGCTTACACACGTAACACCCCCTCTACCAGTGACTCTTACACACGTAATGCCCTATGTACCAGTGATGCTTACACACGTAACGCCACCTGTAGCAGTGACGCTTACACACGTAATGCCCCCTGTACCAGTGATGCTTACACACGTAACACCCCTGTAGCAGTGACGCTTACACACGTAACGCCCCCGTAGCAGTGACGCTTACACACGTAACGCCCCCCTGTACCAGTGCCGCTTACACACATAACGCCCCCTGTACCAGTGACACTTACACATGTAACGCCCCCTGTACCAGTGACGCTTAGACACGTTATGCCCCCTGTACCAGTGACACTTACACACGTAACGCCCCCTGTACCAGTGACGCTTACACACGTTATGCCCCCCTGTACCAGTGCCGCTTACACACGTAACGCCCCCCTGTACCAGTGCCGCTTACACACGTAACGCCCCCTGTACCAGTGACACTTACACACGTAACGCCCCCTGTACCAGTGACGCTTAGACACGTTATGCCCCCTGTAGCAGTGACGCTTACACACGTAACGCCCCCGTAGCAGTGACGCTTACACATGTAATGCCCCCCCTGTACCAGTGCCGCTTACACACGTAACGCCCCCTGTACCAGTGCTGCTTACACACATAACGCCCTCTGTACAAGTGCCGCTTAGACACGTAACGCCCCCTGTACCAGTGACGCTTAGACACGTTATGCCACCTGTACCAGTGCCGCTTACACACTTAACGCCCCCTGTAGCAGTGACGCTTACACACGTAACGCCCCCCCCTGTACCAGTGACGCTTACACACGTAACGCCCCCTGTAGCAGTGACGCTTACACAAGTAACGCCCCCTGTACCAGTGACGCTTACACACGTAACGCCCCCTTTACCAGTGATGCTTACACATGTAACGCCCCCTGTACCAGTGACGCTTACACATGTAACGCCCCCCCCCCCTGTGCCAGTGACGCTTACACACGTAACGCCCCCCTGTACCAGTGACGCTTACACACGTAACGCCGCCTGTAGCAGTGACACACACGTAACGCCCCCTGTAGCATTGATGCTTACACACGTAATACCCCCAGTAGCAGTGACGCTTACACACGTAATGCCCCCTGTAGCAGTGACGCTTACACACGTAACGCCCCCTGTAGCAGTGACGCTTACACACGTAACGCCCCCCTGTACCAGTGACGCTTACACACGTAACGGCCCCTGTACCAGTGACGCTTACACACGTAACGCCCTCTGTACCAGTGACGCTTACACACGTAACACCCCGCTGTACCTGTGACGCTTACACACGTAACGCCCCCTGTACCAGTGACGCTTACACACGTAACGCTCCCCTGTACCAGTGACGCTTACACACGTAACGCCACCTGTAGCAGTGACGCTTACACACGTAATGCCCCCTGTACCAGTGACGCTTACACACGTAACACCCCTGTAGCAGTGACGCTTAAACACGTAACGCCCCCGTAGCAGTGACGCTTACACACGTAACGCCCCCTGTACCAGTGACACTTACACACGTAACGCCCCCTGTACCAGTGACGCTTAGACACGTTATGCCCCCTGTAGCAGGGATGCTTACACACGTAATACCCCCAGTAGCAGTGACGCTTACACACATAACGCCCCCTGTACCAGTGACGCTTACACACGTAATGCCCCCTGTACCAGTGCCGCTTACACACGTAACGCCCCCTGTACCAGTGACACTTACACACGTAACGCCCCCTGTACCAGTGACGCTTAGACACGTTATGCCCCCTGTACCAGTGCCGCTTACACACGTAACGCCCCCTGTACCAGTGACGCTTAGACACGTTATGCCCCCTGTACCAGTGACGCTTACACACGTAATGCCCCCTGTACCAGTGCCGCTTACACACGTAACGCCCCCTGTACCAGTGACGCTTACACACGTAACGCCCTGTACCAGTGACGCTTACACACGTAACGCCCCCTGTACCAGTGCCGCCTACACACGTAACGCCCTGTACCAGTGACGCTTACACACGTAACGCCCCCTGTACCAGTGCCGCTTACACACGTAATGCCCCCTGTACCAGTGCCGCTTACACACGTAACGCCCCCTGTACCAGTGACGCTTACACACGTAACGCCCTGTACCAGTGACGCTTACACACGTAACGCCCCCTGTACCAGTGCCGCTTACACACGTAACGCCCCCGTAGCAGTGACGCTTACACATGTAATGCCCCCCCTGTACCAGTGACGCTTACACACGTAACGCCCCCTGTACCAGTGACGCTTACACACGTAACGCCACCGTAGCAGTGACGCTTACACATGTAATGCCCCCCCTGTACCAGTGACGCTTACACACGTAACGCCCCCTGTACCAGTGACACTTACACACGTAACGCCCTGTACCAGTGACGCTTACACACGTAACGCCCCCTGTACCAGTGACGCTTACACACGTAACGCCCCCGTAGCAGTGACGCTTACACATGTAATGCCCCCCCTGTACCAGTGCCGCTTACACACGTAACGCCCCCGTAGCAGTGACGCTTACACATGTAATGCCCCCCCTGTACCAGTGCCGCTTACACACGTAACGCCCCCTGTACCAGTGCCGCTTACACACATAACGCCCTCTGTACCAGTGCCGCTTAGACACGTAACGCCCCCTGTACCAGTGACGCTTAGACACGTTATGCCACCTGTACCAGTGCCGCTTACACACTTAACGCCCCCTGTACCAGTGACGCTTACACACGTAACGCCCCCTGTACCAGTGACGCTTACACACGTAACGCCCCCGTAGCAGTGACGCTTACACATGTAATGCCCCCCTGTACCAGTGCCGCTTACACATGTAACGCTCCCTGTACCAGTGCCGCTTACACACATAACGCCCTCTGTACCAGTGCCGCTTAGACACGTAACGCCCCCTGTACCAGTGCCGCTTACACACATAACTCCCTCTGTACCAGTGTCGCTTAGACACGTAACGCCCCCTGTACCAGTGCCGCTTACACACATAACGCCCTCTGTACCAGTGCCGCTGAGACACGTAACGCCCCCTGTATCTGTGCCGCTTAGACACGTAACGCCCCCTGTACCAGTGCCGCTTACACACGTAACGCCCTCTGTACCAGTGATGCTTACACACGTAGCGCCTCCTAAACTACAACTCCCAGCAGCCATTAGCGCCAAAGCATTCCGGCTCTTAGGGCTGCTGGGAGCTGTAGTTTATTGCGTACATCTTCTTCCCTGTAATGTGGCGCATTGGGACACCGGCGCTAACAATAGTGACTGGCTGCTGTGCGAGTCTCTGGGAGAGCCACTGCCTAAGGGAGGACAGCAGCTTAGCTGCTCACAGGAGGAGAACAGGATAAGCATTACCCGCCCCTTCCCCACTCACAGTACCTCTGGCCCCATCTGCGGCACCCCCACACACCCGCGTCCAGCACCCGCGGTTGCTCCAGACCCGTCCCCTACCCGCAGCGACCCCGCACCCGCCCCTTCCGCAGCACCACCGCATCCGCCCCTCCCCCACCTGGGGCAACCCCGTAACTGCTCCTCCGCCACCCGCGGTGGCTCCGGACCCCCACCTGCGGCACCACCGCAAGCGCCCCTCCCCCACCCGCGGCACCCCCGGATCCCATCCGCGTCTTCCCCGCACCCGCCACTCCCCCAACCAAAGCACTTACTAGGTGATTCATCAGGCCCTGCATGTGCTGTTCACGACGTTGCAAGGGGCTTCTCACCCCTTAACCATCGCACACCCTTTGTCCGTGCAATATTTAACCACTCACACAATTATGATTGGAGGTAATACTCCATATAATAAAAATATTGCACGCCACAAGGGTGTGCAAGGGTTAAGGGGGCATAGCCCCTTACAACGGTGTGAAGAGCGCCCGCAGGGCGCGATGAATCACCTAGTATATATATATACATATACAAATGTAGTAGTCAGCAGCACTCACGGCTCCCAGTCAGGGAATGAAAGAAGACACAGGCGTGAGGAAAATGTTCACTTGAATAACATTGAAACGTTGACCGACTACACAACGCCTGTGTCTTCTTTCATTCCCTGACTGGGAGCCGTGAGTGCCGCTGACTACTACATTTGTTTATGGATATCCATCACATGGATATTACTAGGAAGGCACTGGCTTTACTTAATTACTTATAATTGAATGGAGTGCTGCTGATTTCTACATTATATATACACATATATATATATATTATTTTTTTATTTAAAAAAATTTTTGCCAATGTCTTTCTCCCCAAAACACCAGAATGACTGTAAGGATGGAGGAGGGGGAGGGGGGGGGGGGGGGGGAAGGGGGGGGACACGACTTTTAGGAGACAGATGGTCACATCCTCACCTCTGTTATGTGGCCACTGTCTGATCCTGCGGAACTCCGTCAGCGGTCAGCCACAGAACACTTCATGTTTTGTGTGTGGGTTGGCGGGCTGCGGGCGGGAGGACAGGACAGCGCAGGACGGGCGGGCGTGAGGGAGCACGGTGTGACGTCAGCACGTCACACCGCGGCCAGGAACACAGCACAGGGCGACCAGGAGCACAGCGCAGGGTGGGCAGGAGGGAGCGCGGTGTGACATCAGCACGTTACATCACGAGCCGGCCGGTGCTGGACGGGGCTGTGTCTCGGCAGCGCGACCGTCCATTACCCCCAGGAACTTCATTTTTACCCCAACAGGGGTAATTTACCCCTGTTCCCTGACCACTGGTCTAACATCATTCCCTATGCACAGACAAACAGCCGTGATGCCAGTGGTGAATTACCCAATTTACCCCCTTACACCCCGACACTTAGACATGCAAAATCAGGACAGCGGTAAGCTGCACCCCCAGGACACAGGAAGCCGCACCTCCAGGTCACAGGAAGCCACACCCCCAGGACAGAGGACGCTGCACCCCCAGGTCTCTGGAAGCCACACACCCCGGACACAGGAAGCCACACCCCCATATTCAGAATGGAGGGGGCCTGTGTGCTGCCTTCTCTCTAGCAGTGAGCACTAGTAGACTCTGTATTAGAGTCTACTGCACATGTCTTTGGGGAAACGGCACGCTGGCCAATTGCCTTGCGATTTACCCACTGCATATGTGCGAAACATGAAGAAAAATGGCCGCGTTGCTGACGTGGGACTGCAGAGAGGTAAATATTGAATAAATGGGTGCAGTGTGTGCGGTGTGGGTTCCGCTAAACCCAGAGGCCCGTATGCACCACACACACTGCACTCATTACAGATAGGCCACTGCACACCCCTGGTCCACCCAAATCCTACCTGATACTCCCAGAAATGCCTACTTTTGCCCAAATGTACTGTAATAGCTAGAAATGTGCTGCAAGTGGCAAGATTCGGCAAGATTTTAAGCAGTATTTTTATTTATTTTTTGTTAGGAAAAACCAAGAAGATTTTGTTTAAAAAAAAAAAAAAAATTCCCCTTAAAAATTTGCGTCTAAATCATTGGAATCTCAGCACTTGCTAATACTCACAGGAAAGCGCATTTTTCCTGGGTCCACATTCACGTATACCCTGACTCATTCTATGGCTACAATACAGGACTGTCCAACCAAAATCAGCAGTTGGGATCAGTGGCGGCTACAGAGTTGGCGATGCAGTGCAGTCCAAAATTCCAACAGGGGAGCCACACCCACTGCCAGTGATTTCCGGCCGGCGATGTTTGGCAGCGTTTGGGGTGGCAGTTGGTGCGGCTCCTCTAATTGAATATTGGACCGTGCTGCAGCCTCATCTCTGGAGTCACCACTGGTTGAGATGTATGATTGTCTAAGGCTGCAGCAGATCGGGGCTACGATGCAGACCCATTGCAGTGCTAAACTCTGCTTACATACGGTTCAGTCAAGTCTAGGCACTGGGTCTTCTGCTGGCCAACCCTTCCTATGGAAGCAATTCTCCCAAAACACTGTAAGTTCTCTTTTCATCCTCATTTCCTAAGTAATCTTCATAGGGATGTGCAGGTGGAATGTGGTGAGTTTCATTAACATTTCAGATTTGTCATTTCTTGTATTTTTTTCTCACTGCTCATCAGTTTGCATTATAGTGAACCATGAGGGTCATTCCGAGTTGTTCGCTCGTTATTTTTTTTCGCAACGGGGCGATTAGTCGCGAATGCGCATGCGCAATGTCCGCAGTGCGACTGCCCCAAGTAAATTTGCTATGCAGTTAGGAATTTTACTCACGGTTTTTTCTTCGTTCTGGTGATCGTAATGTGATTGACAGGAAGTGGGTGTTTCTGGGCGGAAACTGGCCGTTTTATGGGAGTGTGTGAAAAAACGCTACCGTTTCTGGGAAAAACGCAGGAGTGGCTGGAGAAACGGAGGAGTGTCTGGGCGAACGCTGGGTGTGTTTGTGACGTCAAACCAGGAACGACAAGCACTGAACTGATCGCACTGGCAGAGTAAGTCTGGAGCTACTCAGAAACTGCTACGAGGTGTGTAATCGCAATTCTGCTAATCTTTCGTTCGCAATTTTAAGAAGCTAAGATTCACTCCCAGTAGGCGGCGGCTTAGCGTGTGCAATACTGCTAAAAGCAGCTTGCGAGCGAACAACTCGGAATGAGGGCCCATGGGTGGTGCATGTTTGTATCCCCACATATAGGAGCCTGTTCCAGCATTAATCCGAGGAGGATGCAGGGTAAATAGCAAATGGGTGTCAAAAGGTGCAAGCAAAAATAAGTGCAAGTAAAAATAGAGCATTTCCGCACATACTGTTTGCAGAGATGGATGAATATTGAGATGCGTCCACCTTCACATCAGTGGTTTTACTGCAAGTCACCACCATCATCAGTGTATTTGCCTCTGACTGTAGCACGCCTCCTGACAGGTATATACAAGTGTATCCGCTAGTCTGCATTCACCACATGTCCCTTCCCCTCCCCTATTCAATCTCTTTATTTGCTCTCTAAGTGTCTAATGTTTACCGGCCAGCATTCGCACATAGGGCCTAATTCAGACCTGATCACAGCAGAAAAAAATGTTCTCTGATGGGCAAAACCATGTGCACTGCAGGTGGGGTAGATGTAACATGTGCAGAGAGAGTTAGATGTGGATGGGTTATATTGTTTCTGTGCAGGGTAAATACTGGCTGCTTTATTTTTACACTGCAATTTAGATTTCAGTTTGAACACACCCCACCCAACTCTAACTCTCTCTGCACATGTTACATCTGCCCCACCTGCAGTGCACATGGTTTTGCCCATTATCAGAGAACAATTCTGCTGCTGCAATCCGGTCTGAATTAGGCCCATACAATATGCCTGCACTCACTTTCTGAGCATTCACTGAGCAAAATAACGCAATATACTGTACACTAAGTAATTTGGCATCTGCCCCATTCTTTAGGAACACAGATTGGCCGGCGCACGTGTCCACAATTGTCATGGAACAGATTGTCAATGCATTGCGTCTCATTGTTAGGCAGAGACGTTCCTGAAAAGTCAGACCTTTTTTTTTCTCTAAGTAAGAGAAAATGTTGATGGAATTGTTAAATAAAGCCAATAGCTTACTTGGAAAAGGAGGCATTTGAGTCGTTACAAGGACTGTAAAAAGCACCAATTAGGTTATGAGCGAAGCACTGCAAGAATGCAGTAAGGACTTGGATTGAATGAGTATTGAGTGGCTGCTGCAGCTGTTTATTCTACATCAGCAATGCTTAAGGAATAACTATAACCAGCTCCCGCGTGCAATAGGCAACACCAGCTGTGCCGTCGTAAGTGATTTTTCCCTTTACTCTCCAATTGGGAATCTCAGAGAACAAACATCAGCCACGGGGAACCATCCTATAACACTGAGATCTGATTGCAAAGCTGGTAGACAATTCTTAATTACTTCATTCTTATCTGTCTTCCTTCAGCGGCGCATTATGATGGCTGGAGACGTGGCAGAAGGCGCAGGATGTGCTGTCCACAAACGTCTTCATTCTAGACCTCACCTGCGTCACATTGGAGAAGATAGCGGCAGGCTACAGTGTCGCAATCTCTCCGGCTGTCGGAGAACTACACGTCCCACAATGGCAGGGCATGCTGGGACATAGATGTGCATTAAATATAGAGTTAAGGATCTTGTATTAGCCTTATAATATTATCCTAAATATAACAGGACATGTCCTAGGTTCACCATGGTTGGTCAGGCTAGATGACTGCTTACTGTTGCAGTACAGCTGAACCGGATACATTGAAGCCGTAAGTAATAGGCTCATATTATTTTATCACTGTGCATCTTAAATAACTGTATTTCACTGAAGACAAATAGAGTCCACAAATCAAACCCACTTTATACTTTCAGTCTGGCATTAATGTGTTCTAATGCTCATTTGTTGCTACAGAGAACTGCAGGAGCAGAATACTGAGTCCGCATGAAAAAAATAAAAATAAATAAAAAAATAAATAAATATATATATATATATATATATACACGATAGGTAACATATCCATTAATAGCCTCAGCAGAGCAGGTTATAGAAACAGGCACTTTGTTGCTGTATTGCCCCAATTTGCGCCTATGTCCCTGTAAACACCGGTTTTCGGGGGGTTAGTCGCAAATATTATGTATCCCTGGAATGTATAAAGCAGGGAGATATAATACCTGCTCCAGCCGCAGCCGCATCCCATGTAGGTTTCTATGGGGAATATGATGCCACCAGATTTATCAATATATTGTTCCCTGCAGCCTATGGGCTACACTTCAGTGGATGTAGATGATCGGTGCGGCAGGGTTCCCCAGGAAACCTCCCCTGGTAATGACCCTGGTGCATGTCGGACATGTGACCGCACATGCGCAGACGCCAAGACATCACACTCAACGCATCGCAGGGACGGTCTCCTTTTGGAGCCCCTGCGGGTACCAGGTGATACATCCACCAATAGGATTGCATATTGCTATTCGATCCTGGACAGCAAGATCCCACCCAGATTACATTTAATACATTTAATACTTCATGCGCTTGCCGGAAAAAGTCACATTAAGGTCCCGTGTACCTACAATCGGGCGAACACTTACCTCTGAGCATGAATGTGAGGTAGGCACTGTTGATAAAAGTAGAGATGAGCGCCGGAAATTTTTCGGGTTTTGTGTTTTGGTTTTGGGTTCGGTTCCGCGGCCGTGTTTTGGGTTCGACCGCGTTTTGGCAAAACCTCACCGAATTTTTTTTGTCGGATTCGGGTGTGTTTTGGATTCGGGTGTTTTTTTCAAAAAACACTAAAAAACAGCTTAAATCATAGAATTTGGGGGTCATTTTGATCCCAAAGTATTATTAACCTCAAAAACCATAATTTACACTCATTTTCAGTCTATTCTGAATACCTCACACCTCACAATATTATTTTTAGTCCTAAAATTTGCACCTAGGTCGCTGGATGACTAAGCTAAGCGACCCTAGTGGCCGACACAAACACCGGGCCCATCTAGGAGTGTCACTGCAGTGTCACGCAGGATGTCCCTTCCAAAAAACCCTCCCCAAACAGCACATGACGCAAAGAAAAAAAGAGGCGCAATGAGGTAGCTGTGTGAGTAAGATAAGCGACCCTAGTGGCCGACACAAACACCGGGCCCATCTAGGAGTGTCACTGCAGTATCACGCAGGATGTCCCTTCCAAAAAACCCTCCCCAAACAGCACATGACGCAAAGAAAAAAAGAGGCGCAATGAGGTAGCTGTGTGAGTAAGATAAGCGACCCTAGTGGCCGACACAAACACCGGGCCCATCTAGGAGTGTCACTGCAGTGTCACGCAGGATGTCCCTTCCAAAAAACCCTCCCCAAACAGCACATGACGCAAAGAAAAAAAGAGGCGCAATGAGGTAGCTGTGTGAGTAAGATAAGCGACCCTAGTGGCCGACACAAACACCGGGCCCATCTAGGAGTGTCACTGCAGTGTCACGCAGGATGTCCCTTCCAAAAAACCCTCCCCAAACAGCACATGACGCAAAGAAAAAAAGAGGCGCAATGAGGTAGCTGTGTGAGTAAGATAAGCGACCCTAGTGGCCGACACAAACACCGGGCCCATCTAGGAGTGTCACTGCAGTGTCACGCAGGATGTCCCTTCCAAAAAACCCTCCCCAAACAGCACATGACGCAAAGAAAAAAAGAGGCGCAATGAGGTAGCTGTGTGAGTAAGATAAGCGACCCTAGTGGCCGACACAAACACCGGGCCCATCTAGGAGTGACACTGCAGTGTCACGCAGGATGTCCCTTCCAAAAAACCCTCCCCAAACAGCACATGACGCAAAGAAAAAAAGAGGCGCAATGAGGTAGCTGTGTGAGTAAGATAAGCGACCCTAGTGGCCGACACAAACACCGGGCCCATCTAGGAGTGTCACTGCAGTGTCACGCAGGATGTCCCTTCCAAAAAACCCTCCCCAAACAGCACATGACGCAAAGAAAAAAAGAGGCGCAATGAGGTAGCTGTGTGAGTAAGATAAGCGACCCTAGTGGCCGACACAAACACCGGGCCCATCTAGGAGTGGCACTGCAGTGTCACGCAGGATGTCCCTTCCAAAAAACCCTCCCCAAACAGCACATGACGCAAAGAAAAATTAAAGAAAAAAGAGGTGCAAGATGGAATTGTCCTTGGGCCCTCCCACCCACCCTTATGTTGTATAAACAGGACATGCACACTTTAACCAACCCATCATTTCAGTGACAGGGTCTGCCACACGACTGTGACTGAAATGACGGGTTGGTTTGGACCCCCACCAAAAAAGAAGCAATTAATCTCTCCTTGCACAAACTGGCTCTACAGAGGCAAGATGTCCACCTCATCATCATCCTCCGATATATCACCGTGTACATCCCCCTCCTCACAGATTATCAATTCGTCCCCACTGGAATCCACCATCTCAGCTCCCTGTGTACTTTGTGGAGGCAATTGCTGCTGGTCAATGTCTCCACGGAGGAATTGATTATAATTCATTTTAATGAACATCATCTTCTCCACATTTTCTGGATGTAACCTCGTACGCCGATTGCTGACAAGGTGAGCGGCGGCACTAAACACTCTTTCGGAGTACACACTTGTGGGAGGGCAACTTAGGTAGAATAAAGCCAGTTTGTGCAAGGGCCTCCAAATTGCCTCTTTTTCCTGCCAGTATAAGTACGGACTGTGTGACGTGCCTACTTGGATGCGGTCACTCATATAATCCTCCACCATTCTTTCAATGGTGAGAGAATCATATGCAGTGACAGTAGACGACATGTCCGTAATCGTTGTCAGGTCCTTCAGTCCGGACCAGATGTCAGCATCAGCAGTCGCTCCAGACTGCCCTGCATCACCGCCAGCGGGTGGGCTCGGAATTCTGAGCCTTTTCCTCGCACCCCCAGTTGCGGGAGAATGTGAAGGAGGAGATGTTGTTGACAGGTCGCGTTCCGCTTGACTTGACAATTTTCTCACCAGCAGGTCTTTCAACCCCAGCAGACTTGTGTCTGCCGGAAAGAGAGATCCAAGGTAGGCTTTAAATCTAGGATCGAGCACGGTGGCCAAAATGTAGTGCTCTGATTTCAACAGATTGACCACCCGTGAATCCTTGTTAAGCGAATTAAGGGCTCCATCCACAAGTCCCACATGCCTAGCGGAATCGCTCCGTGTTAGCTCCTCCTTCAATGTCTCCAGCTTCTTCTGCAAAAGCCTGATGAGGGGAATGACCTGACTCAGGCTGGCAGTGTCTGAACTGACTTCACGTGTGGCAAGTTCAAAGGGCATCAGAACCTTGCACAACGTTGAAATCATTCTCCACTGCGCTTGAGACAGGTGCATTCCACCTCCTATATCGTGCTCAATTGTATAGGCTTGAATGGCCTTTTGCTGCTCCTCCAACCTCTGAAGCATATAGAGGGTTGAATTCCACCTCGTTACCACTTCTTGCTTCAGATGATGGCAGGGCAGGTTCAGTAGTTTTTGGTGGTGCTCCAGTCTTCTGTACGTGGTGCCTGTACGCCGAAAGTGTCCCGCAATTCTTCTGGCCACCGACAGCATCTCTTGCACGCCCCTGTCGTTTTTTAAAAAATTCTGCACCACCAAATTCAAGGTATGTGCAAAACATGGGACGTGCTGGAATTTGCCCATATTTAATGCACACACAATATTGCTGGCGTTGTCCGATGCCACAAATCCACAGGAGAGTCCAATTGGGGTAAGCCATTCCGCGATGATCTTCCTCAGTTGCCGTAAGAGATTTTCAGCTGTGTGCGTATTCTGGAAAGCGGTGATACAAAGCGTAGCCTGCCTAGGAAAGAGTTGGCGTTTGCGAGATGCTGCTACTGGTGCCGCCGCTGCTGTTCTTGCGGCGGGAGTCCATACATCTACCCAGTGGGCTGTCACAGTCATATAGTCCTGACCCTGCCCTGCTCCACTTGTCCACATGTCCGTGGTTAAGTGGACATTGGGTACAGCTGCATTTTTTAGGACACTGGTGAGTCTTTTTCTGAGGTCTGTGTACATTTTCGGTATCGCCTGCCTAGAGAAGTGGAACCTAGATGGTATTTGGTAACGGGGGCACACTACCTCAAGAAATTGTGTAGTTCCCTGTGAACTAACGGCGGATACCGGACGCACGTCTAACACCAACATAGTTGTCAAGGCCTCAGTTATCCGCTTTGCAGCAGGATGACTGCTGTGATATTTCATCTTCCTCGCAAAGGACTGTTGGACAGTCAATTGCTTACTGGAAGTAGTACAAGTGGTCTTCCGACTTCCCCTCTGGGATGACCATCGACTCCCAGCAGCAACAACAGCAGCGCCAGCAGCAGTAGGCGTTACACGCAAGGATGCATCGGAGGAATCCCAGGCAGGAGAGGAATCGTCAGAATTGCCAGTGACATGGCCTGCAGGACTATTGGCATTCCTGGGGAAGGAGGAAATTGACACTGAGGGAGTTGGTGGGGTGGTTTGCGTGAGCTTGGTTACAAGAGGAAGGGATTTACTGGTCAGTGGACTGCTTCCGCTGTCACCCAAAGTTTTTGAACTTGTCACTGACTTATTATGAATGCGCTGCAGGTGACGTATAAGGGAGGATGTTCCGAGGTGGTTAACGTCCTTACCCCTACTTATTACAGCTTGACAAAGGCAACACACGGCTTGACACCTGTTGTCCGCTTTTCTGTTGAAATACCTTCACACTGAAGAGCTGATTTTTTTGGTATTTTCACCAGGCATGTCAACGGCCATATTCCTCCCACGGACAACAGGTGTCTCCCCGGGTGCCTGACTTAAACAAACCACCTCACCATCAGAATCCTCCTGGTCAATTTCCTCCCCAGCGCCAGCAACACCCATATCCTCCTCATCCTGGTGTACTTCAACACTGACATCTTCAATCTGACTATCAGGAACTGGACTGCGGGTGCTCCTTCCAGCACTTGCAGGGGGCGTGCAAATGGTGGAAGGCGTATGCTCTTCACGTCCAGTGTTGGGAAGGTCAGGCATCGCAACCGACACAATTGGACTCTCCTTGTGGATTTGGGATTTCGAAGAACGCACAGTTCTTTGCGGTGCTTTTGCCAGCTTGAGTCTTTTCAGTTTTCTAGCGAGAGGCTGAGTGCTTCCATCCTCATGTGAAGCTGAACCACTAGCCATGAACATAGGCCAGGGCCTCAGCCGTTCCTTGCCACTCCGTGTGGTAAATGGCATATTGGCAAGTTTACGCTTCTCCTCCGACAATTTTATTTTAGGTTTTGGAGTCCTTTTTTTACTGATATTTGGTGTTTTGGATTTGACATGCTCTGTACTATGACATTGGGCATCGGCCTTGGCAGACGACGTTGCTGGCATTTCATCGTCTCGGCCATGACTAGTGGCAGCAGCTTCAGCACGAGGTGGAAGTGGATCTTGATCTTTCCCTAATTTTGGAACCTCAACATTTTTGTTCTCCATATTTTAATAGGCACAACTAAAAGGCACCTCAGGTAAACAATGGAGATGGATGGATACTAGTATACTTATGGATGGACTGCCGAGTGCCGACACAGAGGTAGCTACAGCCGTGGACTACCGTACTGTGTCTGCTGCTAATATAGACTGGATGATAATGAGATGAAATCAATATATATATATGTATGTATATATAATATCACTAGTACTGCAGCTGGACAGGTAGATAATATATTTATTAGGTAATGATGACTGATGACGGACCTGCTGGACACTGTCAGCTCAGCAGCACCGCAGACTGCTACAGTAAGCTACTATACTATAGTAGTATGTACAAAGAAGAAAGAAAAAAAAAACCACGGGTAGGTGGTATACAATTATGGATGGACTGCCGAGTGCCGACACAGAGGTAGCTACAGCCGTGGACTAACGTACTGTGTCTGCTGCTAATATAGACTGGATGATTGATAATGAGATGAAATCAATATATATATGTATGTATATATAATATCACTAGTACTGCAGCCGGACAGGTAGATAATATATTTATTAGGTAATGATGACTGATGACGGACCTGCTGGACACTGTCAGCTCAGCAGCACCGCAGACTGCTACAGTAAGCTACTATACTATAGTAGTATGTACAAAGAAGAAAGAAAAAAAAAACCACGGGTAGGTGGTATACAATTATGGATGGACTGCTGAGTGCCGACACAGAGGTAGCTACAGCCGTGGACTAACGTACTGTGTCTGCTGCTAATATAGACTGGATGATTGATAATGAGATGAAATCAATATATATATGTATGTATATATAATATCACTAGTACTGCAGCCGGACAGGTAGATAATATATTTATTAGGTAATGATGACTGATGACGGACCTGCTGGACACTGTCAGCTCAGCAGCACCGCAGACTGCTACAGTAAGCTACTATACTCTATAGTAGTATGTACAAAGAAGAAAGAAAAAAAAAAACCACGGGTAGGTGGTATACAATTATGGATGGACTGCCGAGTGCCGACACAGAGGTAGCTACAGCCGTGGACTAACGTACTGTGTCTGCTGCTAATATAGACTGGATGATTGATAATGAGATGAAATCAATATATATATATATGTATGTATATATAATATCACTAGTACTGCAGCCGGACAGGTAGATAATATATTTATTAGGTAATGATGACTGATGACGGACCTGCTGGACACTGTCAGCTCAGCAGCACCGCAGACTGCTACAGTAAGCTACTATACTATAGTAGTATGTACAAAGAAGAAAGAAAAAAAAAAAACCACGGGTAGGTGGTATACAATTATGGATGGACTGCCGAGTGCCGACACAGAGGTAGCTACAGCCGTGGACTAACGTACTGTGTCTGCTGCTAATATAGACTGGATGATTGATAATGAGATGAAATCAATATATATATGTATGTATATATAATATCACTAGTACTGCAGCCGGACAGGTAGATAATATATTTATTAGGTAATGATGACTGATGACGGACCTGCTGGACACTGTCAGCTCAGCAGCACCGCAGACTGCTACAGTAAGCTACTATACTCTATAGTAGTATGTACAAAGAAGAAAGAAAAAAAAAAACCACGGGTAGGTGGTATACAATTATGGATGGACTGCCGAGTGCCGACACAGAGGTAGCTACAGCCGTGGACTAACGTACTGTGTCTGCTGCTAATATAGACTGGATGATTGATAATGAGATGAAATCAATATATATATGTATGTATATATAATATCACTAGTACTGCAGCCGGACAGGTAGATAATATATTTATTAGGTAATGATGACTGATGACGGACCTGCTGGACACTGTCAGCTCAGCAGCACCGCAGACTGCTACAGTAAGCTACTATACTCTATAGTAGTATGTACAAAGAAGAAAGAAAAAAAAAAACCACGGGTAGGTGGTATACAATTATGGATGGACTGCCGAGTGCCGACACAGAGGTAGCTACAGCCGTGGACTAACGTACTGTGTCTGCTGCTAATATAGAGTCTAAACTGGATGATAAATTATTGATAATGAGATGAAATCAATATAATATCACTAGTACTGCAGCCGGACAGGTACTATATATATTTATTATGTAATGACTGATGACGGACCTGCTGGACACTGTCAGGTCAGCACAGCACCGCAGACTGCTACAGTAAGCTACTATAGTAGTATGTATAAAGAAGAATGAAAAAAAAAAAAACCACGGGTAGGTGGTATACAATATTATATATATATATATATATATTATATACAATTATATATATATATATATATATATATATATTAAACTGGTGGTGATTGATTATTAAACTGGTGGTCACTTCAGGTCACGTTGCAACTTGCAACTAGTACTCCGAGGCCTAAGCAGACAATCACAAAATATATTATTATACTGGTGGTCAGTGTGGTCACAACAATGGCAGTGTGGCACTGACTCTGGCAGCAAAAGTGTGCACTGTACGTTATATGTACTCCTGAGTCCTGCTCTCAGACTCTAACTGCTCCCCACTGTCAGTGTCTCCCCCACAAGTCAGATAATACACTTACAGTCACACTATCTAATCTATAAATATCACTTCAGCAAGTAGTATAGTAGTATACAGTATAGTAGTACTCCTCCTAATAATGCTCCCCAAAATACTGTCTCTCTCTTCTCTAAACGGAGAGGACGCCAGCCACGTCCTCTCCCTATGACTCTCAATGCACGTGTGAAAATGGCGGCGACGCGCGGCTCCTTATATAGAATCCGAGTCTCGCGATAGAATCCGAGCCTTGCGAGAATCCGACAGCGTGATGATGACGTTCGGGCGCGCTCGGGTTAGCCGAGCAAGGCGGGAAGATCCGAGCCTGCTCGGACCCGTGTAAAAAACCTGAAGTTCGGGCGGGTTCGGATTCAGAGGAACTGAACCCGCTCATCTCTAGATAAAAGTGCAATCTGCATTTACCCTGATCACTTACCATTTAACTTGCCAATATGTTTTTTTTTTTAATTTGCTCAGAAATTGTCTTTTTTGATTACTGAATTAGGCTAAGAACATCCATTTAAAATGTGTCCAATAAATTTAATTAAAAAAAAGTATATATATTTTTCTTTTGTTAAAAACACATGACACGTGGGGCCTTAGGCAGCTGCCAAGCGTGCCTATACTTTAAGATGACCGTGTGTCTGACTGGTCGCATCAGATAAGACCAGGGGCGTAGCCAGAACTGTGTGGGCCCCATGGCAACATTTTGAAGGGGCCCCTGTCCCAATGCTTCTAGAGAGACGCTTCTCTGCAGCAGTTGTTAATTTTATGCCCCATAATAGTGCCCTAGTTCATTCTCTGACCGATACTGCAGCCTTATTTAATGTTATGCCCCATAGTAGTGCCCCAGTTTCTTTTATGAATGGCAGTAGTGCTTAAGTTCACCCTATGTCACATTTCAGAGCTGCCAGTACACATTATGCCGCACAGTATCCCCAATTCACATTATGATATATGTTGCTCCCCGTTCATATTGTGCCTCATTATAGTGCCCCGGTTCATATTATATAACATTATAATGCCCTTCAGTTCATTTTATACCACACTACAATGAGCAGGTCCAGGGGCATACCTAGATATATTGCAGGACTCAAGGAAAAGGTTTGAAGGTTTTGAAAGGTCCCCTATATACCACCCAATGGCGAAAAATGGATATAACACATGTAACAGGGAAGGTGGCCCCACTCAGCTCTGGGCCCCATAGTACCTGCACTGCCTGCACCTATGGTAGCTACACCCTGTATATAACACATGTAACTGTGACAGGGAAGGTGGCCCCTCTCAGCTCTGGGCCCCATAGCAGCTGCACTCCCTGCACCTATGGTAGCTACACCCTGTATATAACACATGTAACTGTGACAGGGAAGGTAGCCCCTCTCAGCTCTTGCCCCATAGTACCTGCACTGCCTGCACCTATGGTAGCTACACCCGGTATATAACACATGTAACTGTGACAGGGAAGGTGGCCCCTCTCAGCTCTGGGCCTCATAGCAGCTGCACTCCCTGCACCTATGGTAGCTACACCCTGTATATAACACATGTAACTGTGACAGGGAAGGTGGCCCCTCTCAGCTCTTGCCCCATAGCACCTGCACTGCCTGCACCTATGGTAGCTACACCCTGTATATAACACATGTAGCTGTGACAGGGAAGGTGGCCCCTCTCAGCTCTGGGCCCCATAGCAGCTGCACTCCCTGCACCTATGGTACCTACACCCTGTATATAACACATGTAACTGTGACAGGGAAGGTGGCCCCTCTCAGCTATGGCCCCATAGCAGCTGCACTACCTGCTCCTATGGTAGCTACACCCCTATATATAAGACATGTAACTGTGACAGGGAAGGTGACCCCTCTCAGCTCTGGGCCCCATAGCAGCTGCACTCCCAGCACCTATGGTAGCTACTCCATATAATACATGTAACTGTGACAGGGAAGGTGGCTCCTCTCAGCTCTGGCCCTATAGCAGCTGCACTGCCTGCACCCATGGTAGCTACACCCTGTATATAACACATGTAACTGTGACAGGGAAGGTGGCCCCTCTCAGCTCTGGCCCCATAGCAGCTGCACTCCCTGCACCTATGGTAGCTACACCCTGTATATAACACATGTAACTGTGACAGGGAAGGTGGCCTCTCTCAGCTCTGGTCCCCATAGCAGCTGCACTCCCTGCACCTATGGTAGCTACACCCTGTATATAACACATGTAACTGTGACAGGGAAGGTGGCCCCTCTCAGCTCTGGGCCCATAGCAGCTGCACTCCCTGCACCTATGGTAGCTACACCCTGTATATAACACATGTAACTGTGACAGGGAAGGTGGCTCCTCTCAGCTCTGGGCCCCCCAGCAGCTGCACTCCCTGCACCTATGGTAGCTACACCCTGTATATAACACATGTAACTGTGACAGGGAAGGTGGCCACTCTCAGCTCTGGCCCCATAGCAGCTGCACTCCCTGCACCTATGGTAGCTACACCCTGTATATAACACATGTAACTGTGACAGGGAAGGTGGCCACTCTCAGCTCTGGCCCCATAGCAGCTGCACTCCCTGCACCTATGGTAGCTACACCCTGTATATAACACATGTAACTGTGACAGGGAAGGTGGCCCCTCTCAGCTCTGGCCCCATAGCAGCTGCACTCCCTGCACCTATGGTAGCTACACCCTGTATATAATACATGTAACTGTGACAGGGAAGGTGGCTCCTCTCAGCTCTGGCCCCATAGCAGCTACACTCCCTGCACCCATGGTAACTACACCCTGTATATAACACATGTAACTGACAGGGAAGGTGGCCCCTCTCAGCTCTGGGCCCCATAGCAGCTGCACTCCCTGCACCTATGGTAGCTACACCCTGTATATAACACATGTAACTGTGACAGGGAAGGTGGCCCCTCTCAGCTCTGGGCCCCATAGCAGCTGCACTCCCTGCACCTATGGTAGCTACACCCTGTATAACACATGTAACTGTGACAGGGAAGGTGGCCACTCTCAGCTCTGGCCCCATAGCAGCTGCACTCCCTGCACCTATGGTAGCTACACCCTGTATATAACACATGTAACTGTGACAGGGAAGGTGGCCACTCTCAGCTCTGGCCCCATAGCAGCTGCACTCCCTGCACCTATGGTAGCTACACCCTGTATATAACACATGTAACTGTGACAGGGAAGGTGGCCCCTCTCAGCTCTGGCCCCATAGCAGCTGCACTCCCTGCACCTATGATAGCTACACCCTGTATATAATACATGTAACTGTGACAGGGAAGGTGGATCCTCTCAGCTCTGGCCCCATAGCAGCTGCACTCCCTGCACCTATGGTAACTACACCCTGTATATAACACATGTAACTGTGACAGGGAAGGTGGCCCCTCTCAGCTCTGGCCCCATAGCAGCTGCACTCCCTGCACCTATGGTAGCTGCACCCTGTATATAACACATGTAACTGTGACAGGGAAGGTGGCTCCTCTCAGCTCTGGCCCCATAGCAGCTGCACTCCCTGCACCTATGCTAGCTACACCCTGTATATAACACATGTAACTGTGACAGGGAAGGTGGCCCCTCTCAGCTCTGGCCCCATAGCAGCTGCACTCCCTGCACCTATGGTAGCTACACCCTGTATATAACACATGTAACTGTGACAGGGAAGGTGGCCCCTCTCAGCTCTGGCCCCATAGCAGCTGCACTCCCTGCACCTATGGTAGCTACACCCTGTATATAACACATGTAACTGTGACAGGGAAGGTGGCTCCTCTCAGCTCTGGCCCCATAGCAGCTGCACTCCCTGCACCTATGCTAGCTACACCCTGTATATAACACATGTAACTGTGACAGGGAAGGTGGCCCCTCTCAGCTCTGGCCCCATAGCAGCTGCACTCCCTGCACCTATGGTAGCTACACCCTGTATATAACACATGTAACTGTGACAGGGAAGGTGGCCCCTCTCAGCTCTGGCCCCATAGCAGCTGCACTCCCTGCACCTATGGTAGCTACACCCTGTATATAACACATGTAACTGTGACAGGGAAGGTGGCTCCTCTCAGCTCTGGCCCCATAGCAGCTACACTCCCTGCACCTATGGTAACTACACCCTGTATATAACACATGTAACTGACAGGGAAGGTGGCCCCTCTCAGCTCTGGGCCCCATAGCAGCTGCACTCCCTGCACCTATGGTAGCTACACCCTGTATATAACACATGTAACTGACAGGGAAGGTGGCCCCTCTCAGCTCTGGGCCCCATAGCAGCTGCACTCCCTGCACCTATGGTAACTACACCCTGTATATAACACATGTAACTGACAGGGAAGGTGGCCCCTCTCAGCTCTGGCCCCATAGCAGCTGCACTCCCTGCACCTATGGTATCTACACCCTGTATATAACACATGTAACTGTGACAGGGAAGGTGGCCCCTCTCAGCTCTGGGCCCCATAGCAGCTGCACTCCCTGCACCTATGGTAGCTACACCCTGTATATAACACATGTAACTGTGACAGGGAAGGTGGCTCCTCTCAGCTCTGGCCCCATAGCAGCTGCACTCCCTGCATCTATGGTATCTACACCCTGTATATAACACATGTAACTGTGACAGGGAAGGTGGCTCCTCTCAGCTCTGGGCCCCATAGCAGCTGCACTCCCTGCACCTATGGTAGCTACACCCTGTATATAACACATGTAACTGTGACAGGGAAGGTGGCCCCTCTCAGCTGCGGGCCCCATAGCAGCTGCACTCCCTGCACCTATGGTAGCCTATGGTATCTACGCCCTTGGAGAAGACCACTTCAGGGAATGCCCAGTCTAATGTGATCACATCTGATGCGACCACTTCCAGGCATTTCAGAAAGGAACTGATGTGGGCGACTCCTTCAATCAGAACCAGAATATTGTACTCCCAGTCGCCACCATCCTGACACCCTAAACCAGAGGGCGGCAAAATGTTCCTATTAGTGCTCCGGCTAGTTAAGCTCAGTGTGCCAGTTCTATATTTATATTTTATTCCTAATAAGTAACTCATTAGTAATAAATAATTAGGGACAACAAACAAACTTCTGCCCTTATTTATCAATGAGTGATACATTTCACTGTGAGTGATAAATTGCACCAGCCAATCTGCTCCTAACTTCCACATCACAGGCTGTGTTTGAAAAATGACAGGAGTGGATTGGCTGGTGCAATTTATCACTCACAGTGAAATGTATCACTCATTGATAAATAAGGGCAATAATGCATATTTCTATTATAGACGATATGTATTACCTTTCAAACCACACCACTGTATAAAGTGGGGCAAGTTCAGTAATGAGTGCAGTAGGATCAAAGAGCTGGTGGCGCGGCAAGATCAATTCACCAACTGCGCGTTTAGGTAAAGTGGTCAGTTTGGGCTTATTGGAATAGTTTGCTCTCTGTAACTGAATAAACAAATTGCTCTTTTAATTGTAAGATATTTGGGGCTAAACTTAAGTCTGGGATTGGTCCTAGCTGGTACATATTTGTAGTGCCACATCATACTGTTGCTAGTGCCAAGGGCACGTATCTTATGAGTGCCGTGGGGGGGAGTTTGCCAACCCCTACCTTAAAAATATGCAAGCCTGTACAAGAGGACCTGGTAGGGGCACAGCTGCAAAACATAATGTGTTTTTAATCTGTGGAGTCATTGGCACTGTCTGCCTCATACTTCGGGGCGCAGCCTGTAATTTTGCAGCTGCTCCAGGGTCTGGATCCCATTAAGACACCGTCCTATAGACGCGGCAATATCCACTAGCGCCTAAAAGCAATGTCCGGCTAACGCTTACAATGTGTTTTACCTTCATGGTTCATATCTGAGCAGTTTTGGAGTCTGAATGTAGAAGAAATGAGCCTGGTAATTACGTTTTTACATGTGACCTGTTCCAGCGGGTATTAAAGTTTCCCTGACTTGTGCCACTCTGAATGCGCAACAACAAAGTTTGCTCCATTACTATCAGCATGAAACGTGGCTCAGGATCCGCATGAGACACCATTAATATTCATCGTCTGCCCCAGACAACGCACCAAAGAAGGCTGCAGGTAAACTAATTACATTTTTCAAAAGACCTTGTTTCAATGTAAGAGACCCAGAGATACTGAGAGCTAATGAATCCTTAAGCTGCTTTTTGATATTTGGATGAGCTTCAGGTGTCATTATTTAACGGCTGAAACTCATCACATTCAAAGACCCTTAATTCCCGAAGACACAGGTCAAACACTGCGGCCTGTTTCCTGAGGAGAGGTGTAATGTCAGCCTCAGAGCAGGGCTTAGGCCGGGAGGACGCAGTGCAGAGATCAGGCCAGGGGCACCTTCTGCTGTGGAGAGTCTGGGATCTGGTTTGGCTTGGGATGGTGGCACAGGGTTACACATCCTGATGTTAGAATATTGCTCCATGGAAAGAAGACGGTGAGAGAGAGAAGGTGATGGCCGGTCCTATTATCTGTATGAGAGCACGAATACACTAACAATTAGCTGCTACTAAACAAATAGGAGCTGGTAGAGAGTTGGACGCAAAATGAGTCCACGTTACTGGATGTGTGAGTGGTGAGACGCACCTGTGGATAACCTATGTGCCTGGTTTACTACAAGTCACCATCATCGGTGCACAAGCAGCTGACCTACGTAGGTGCAAAAGATATACCTCCTAACGGGAGTGGTATTGAAGGACGCCCACACTTAGCGCGACAGTGTCTAGGTCGACCACTATTGGTCGACAGTAACTAGGTTGACAGGGATTCTAGGTCAAAAGGTCGACATGAGTTTTTAAATATTTTTTTTGGTGTCGTTTTCACCATACAGTGACCGGGAACCCCAATTAGTGCACCGTGTCCCCTCGCATGACTCACTTCGCTCGCCATGCTTTGGGCACGGTTACCGTTTCCAATCATAGCCCACGTGGATCGTAAAGTATGAAAAAGTAATAAAAAAAAACACTCATGTTGACCTTTTGACCTGTCGACTTTGAACAGGTCGACCTAGAGGCCCTGTCGACCTAGAAACACTGTCGACCTAGTTACTGTCGACCAATAGTGGTCGACCTAGACACTGTCGAATTAAGTCTTGTCGACCTAGAGACCGGATACCCCTCCTAACGGGTGTCCATGCAAGTGTGTGTTGGCCTGCGTGGGCCACATTTGCACGCACATGCCCTTACTGATCTTTATCTATGTGAGAATGCTCTGTCACACCTGTCTGGTTATAAGTGGTCTTGACCATCGATAGTCTTGATCAGTGCTTTTCATCGATGCCATTAACTGGGAAACAACAATGGGTTACAGGATGGATTGCCAGCTTGGGGACCTGGCGGGCAGCGGGCCAATCAGGGAAGAGGAGGCTGTGACTAAGTGGTGCATTAGGAGGAGGCGGAGCTAAACTCCATGCCCCTTGCATTGGGGAACAAAAAACATCACTTCATCGCCATCGATGTTGGATGCAGTGGAGTGATTTTTTTTTTTTGCAGCTGCGCCTGCTTCCAAGTCGCACTGCGCATCTGCCACGATGGTCTTGTGACAGCAGCAACTGTTAGGATTTATTTGCAAAGCGACTGACAGGCAGGGAGTATATGTATATGGGTAGTAATGAGGGTAATGGCCACTCAAGCGCAGAATTATAGCGACTGCTTCAGGGGCGTGTCTCAGCTTGCGACTATGATCCCGTATGCAGTTAAAATGGCTCCGATGCCTATTTCCAAAGGTTATGCTGTGCGACCTTAGACGGTCGATGATTGACCAATGTGCATCCGATGGTTGCGTCATCACGCACAAGCATCAGATCTGAGATGCCGCCAGTGAGTGACTCAGTATGAATCCCAGCAGCTGCAACATTTGCATATTTTGCATAACCGCTGCGACGCTATCTTCAGGGGAAACGATTGAAGCCCAAGGAAAATAGTATTATTTGCACTTTTATATTAAATTATATTGATGCCACGTAAAACAAAATATATATAAAAAAAAAAGACTGACGTGTTTGTACCTTCCCAATGTCTTGCAGTGTGTCACCAATTATATGTTAAGGCGGACGGGTCTGACTTTTCCTGCATCGTATTATCAAAGAGCGGGAGGGTGGTACTCCTTGTATGAAGCCACTGAGTAAATGATTGGATGTTCCCAGCTCATTCCAGGATTATATGACCTTAACTGTTCCAGGTGTGAAAGCCTGGCGTAAGATGATTTGTACTTACAGCTTCCATCCTGCAGACTTATCTGTCCTGCCATAAATTCCGCAGAGCTGCCCGTACTAGCAGACTTATGTCTGAGGATGGGTAATATATATGTATACAATATCACAAGTGACAAAAATATCAATAGGGTCCTGAGCAGCAGATATAAAATACCAGTAAATCAGAGGACACAAGATAACGGGTGACGCTAATCTGAGGGATGGTACCCACAGAAAAAAACAAAAAACAAAACTGAAAATCCGTCAGTGTCTGCTAATGAAAGCAGGGCTTGTCTGAGTGCAATCATGTCTGTAACCCCTCCTCTTCTTCTCATTACAGGTTTCCCATTATTCCTTACGCTGCCTAATCTGTCCCCTCCCTCTAATTTACATACTGGAGCCACAGGCATCATGAAGGTAAGTATCACAGAGGAACAGAACACACAAATAGGACAGAAGAAATTGCCTGATATAAAATGTTCTAATGTTCCATTTCTTGGATTGTGGCTGTTTATAATGTTGCACTCCACGTATGGGTCAATTCCTATTTGCTATCATATTCTCTGATTAATGTTCTGATTGGCTACAGTTACTGTAGGATCGCCTTGTGAATGCTGCAGTTCTGTGATTGGCTACAAGTTGGATAGCCTTGTGACTGCTTCAGTGCTCTGATTGGCTAAAGGTATGGATAGTCGCGTAAATGCTGCAGTATTCTGATTGGCTACAAGTTGGATAGCCTTGTGACTGCTTCAGTACTCTGATTGGCTAAAGGTATGGATAGTCGCGTAAATGCTGCAGTATTCTGATTGGCTACAAGTTGGATAGCCTTGTGACTGCTTCAGTACTCTGATTGGCTAAAGGTATGGATAGTCGCGTAAATGCTGCAGTATTCTGATTGGCTACAAGTTGGATAGCCTTGTGATTGCTTCAGTGCTCTGATTGGCTAAAGGTATGGATAGTCGCGTAAATGCTGCTGCATTCTGATTGGCTACAAGTTGGATAGCCTTGTGACTGCTTCAGTACTCTGATTGGCTAAAGGTATGGATAGTCGTGTAAATGCTGTTGTATTCTGATTGGCTACAAGTTGGATAGCCTTGTGATTGCTTCAGTGCTCTGATTGGCTGCAAGTCCGGATAGTCATGTGAATGCTGCAGTGTTCTGAGTGGCTAAAGTTGGGATCATGTGAATGTTGCAGTGCTCTGATTGGCTACAAGTGTGGATACCCTTGTGAATGCTGCTGTGCTCTGATTGGCTACAAGCTGGGATCGTGTGAATGTTGCAGTGCTCTGATTGGTGACAAATGTGGATTCCCTTGTGAATGCTGCTGTGCTCTGATTGGCTACAAGTTGGGATTATGTGAATGCTGCTGTGCTCTGATTGGATACAAGCAGGGATGTGACTGCCGCAATGCTACCAGTTATCTCTGCTCCTGTGGTCTCTTATATACAAACATCTCAGGAAAATAATAAATAAATGAGTACACTAGATGTTAACACCCCAATTAAGAAAAATGAACAGCAAATTACAGTAAACGTAAACTTGATTGATCATCCTGATAACATTGGTTACATTATGATACATACAAACTGCAAGAAAATTAATCTAAAATAAACCACAGTTGTATACGACAGATTTCCCATAATGCATCAGAAACCTGTATGTCTGCCAGCTACTCTACACAAGCAAAATATAGCTTCATATTGCCTTTCGACGCTGTCATTCTTTTTGGCATACAGTCCATACGTAATAATAGACACCTGCTACCTAGGGTCCAACATATTATGAACATTACGGAATAACTCTATGGAAAATGTCATACCAAGTATATAATATAATGTTTCAGGTTTCTTCCTGTGGATTGCCCTTCGTACTTCTTTGCAAAAATGCATTTATGTTGACAGAGGCTGGTTTACAAAACAGCGAAAAAGTCCTAATATAATAGAGGACAAATAATATATCGTCAATAGACCCCTTTGTATTAGGCACCCAGATTTTAATATTTTTTAAGCCAAAGTTAAATGACATTGAATCACAGAAAAGACGTCTCTCAAGAAATAAGTACGGTATATGTGTCCAAATAACCTCTCTGTTGTAAAATAAACATCCCATCATCTTTACGGATGAGTTGGACTGGACTGGTAATAATAATAATAATAATAATAATAATAATACTATTGCTGCCTCGAGTTCATTATAATGCCCATCATGATGTTTAATAAAGTGTGTAAATCTAAAAGGCTTATTGGTAGCCATAAAACTTATAACTCCTGATCATACCACTGCATTAGGGTTTATGCCATTATCTGTAGAAATGTAGATAATTCATTCATCCCTCTTCATTATATCTCAGCAATTGGCCTGAAATGAGAATCCACTGTGCCAGGTGCCTGTGAATGCGTCGGGGAGCTGAATGCGCCGGGCGCCGCCTGCGCTGCCCAACATAATATAAATATTTAAACGGTAACAAAATAGTAATAACATTCTATATTGTTGCAATGATGTCACTTTCTAATTGTTAGATTCATTTACTGTATCAAATGTACAAATGTCCTTCTGTCCACTGAGATTCTGATTGTGCATTCAGGATTATCTCATCACTGTGAGCTATGGATAATTATGTAGATGAATCTAAATATGCATGTCGTGTGTGTGTGTGTGTGTGTGTGTGTGTGTGTGTGTATATATATATATATATATATATATATATATATAGTACTAGTTAAAAGCCTGTCTATGTCAGCTTCCAGCACACAAAAGAATCATCTGGACCCTGTGGCGGCCTCTAGTGACCGCCAGGGCACATAACAGAGCTGAGGAGCAGACTTGGCTTTTATAATATAGGATATATATTTATAAACAGTATCTCTATATTGCGCAAGTCATGGTAAAACACTATTACAGTTCATAATAATCCAGGTGATCACTGATTTGAACGTGTGGTGCCGCTCTCCAATCACCCTGTCCCACAGGGTCAATATCCAGAAAGCCTAAAAATCAGGAGGCGCACCGGAGCTACCGGGAATGTGGTTGGTGAGTCCAGGTCCTATTTGTCTATATGCGCTATTCTATTCTTGCATATATCACCACTATCATTGTGAGTGTTTTAATTCTTGAGTAAAGTTGTTCAGCTTTTCAAAATACTACACTATTGTGCGCCTCCTGATTTTTAGGTTTTTTAGCTCCACATGGCCTGCCCCCTTTTTTCATTTTTTTCTATTACAAATATTTTTTTTTCATATATTTTTTTCATCTTATTGTTTTCATTTCTTTCATTTTAGTTTTTGTTTGCCAAACCAAGTATTTCTTTAATATGTTATTTATTAACCACTCAATGTATTCACAGTAAGTGCTCAGCTTTGTATATGTTTATACTTCACTGTATTTTTATTGTTGTGTGTCTCGTCAGCTGCACCCACGTCTATCCGCCAACTGGTTATCACCAAGCGCCGGTTGCTATGACTACCGTGTAAGCCCCGTGTTTCCAGGAAGTGACGGACCACGACGCGAGGTCGCGCTGACGTCACTACACTCGGAGGTGCACTGAACGGATTCCGTTCCCACCCACATTTCCTCCGGTGTGTGTCCCGTTCGCGGGTCTTCATTGCATATTTAAAGGTATGTTGTTTGTATGTACATTTGTATCACCTTGACAAAGGGGCGTTAGTGCCCCGAAACGTTGGTCACCCCACTTTGTTTCCTATGGATTAAATTGACGTTTGCACGTTATTGATTTGGGATCAGTCTCTGAGTGCCGCTGCATGTCTTTGTTCGTTTTATATATATATATATCTCCTATATATTTGCCCAGATCTGTGACTTTGTGATTCATTTGCTAACGCTGGGCGGAGTCACAATGCTGGGCGGAGTCAAGTCACAGATCTGCCCAAATATATAGGAGAGAATAGGAGTACACACTGGCCAAATATATAGGAGAAAATAGGAGAACATTTAACAGTACATGGTGATAACAGTACATACATAGTGAGCGCAGGAGAGACAGCAGCAGCAGGTTAAAGCTCCGTATAAGCACCGCCCCCAGCCGTCAGCTATCGGACACATGTTAAAGCTCCATACAAGCACCGCCCCCAGCCACCAGCTATTGGACACATGGCTGAGGAGTGCGCTGTGATTGGCCGCCAATGCAACAAGCACCTGAGTCCCCGCTCACACAGGGAGACGCTGGCGGACACTACAGTGCCAGGCGCCGGAGAGTGCAGTAAGATGCCTGTGCGCTCCGTCCCCTGGCAGTGAGCCCCGCTTCGTACCCGCCCTCACCCCGCGTCCCCGCTATATGTAGGGAGTTGGGGATGCTCTGTACCACGGGGGCAGCAGCAGTAGATACATCCCATCACACCCACGGGTGGCCAATCACAGCGCACCCTTCAGCATGTGTCCAATGGCTAGCACCTGGAGGCGGTGCTTGTATGTCGCGTTAACATGCTGCTGCTGTTATGTGTTCTCCTATTCTCTCCTATATATTTGGCCAGTGTGTTCTCCTATTCTCTCCTATATATTTGGCCAGTGTGTTCTCCTATTCTCTCCTATATATTTGGCCAGTGTGTTCTCCTATTCTCTCCTATATATTTGGCCAGTGTGTTCTCCTATTCTCTCCTATATATTTGGCCAGTGTGTTCTCCTATTCTCTCCTATATATTTGGCCAGTGTGTTCTCCTATTCTCTAGAGATGAGCGGGTTCGGTTCCTCGGAATCCGAACCCGCCCGAACTTCATGATTTTTTACACGGATCCGAGCGACTCGGATCTTCCCGCCTTGCTCGGTTAACCCGAGCGCGCCCGAACGTCATCATGACGCTGTCGGATTCTCACGAGGCTCGGATTCTATCGCGAGACTCGGATTCTATATAAGGAGCCGCGCGTCGCCGCCATTTTACACGTGCATTGAGATCGATAGTGAGAGGACGTGGCTGGCGTCCTCTCCGTTTAGAGAAGAAATAGATAGGAGAGTGAGAGTGAGACAGTGACACTTCATTTACTGGAGCTTAGGAGGAGTACTCAGACAGAGAGTGCAGAATTTTGCTGATAGTATTAGTTAGTTATACTAGTGACAGAGTGAGACAGTGACACTTCATTTACTGGAGCTTAGGAGGAGTACTCAGACAGAGAGTGCAGAATTTTGCTGATAGTATTAGTTAGTTATACTAGTGACTGACCAGTGACCACCAGTGCAGTTTTATATTATTTAATATAATCCGTTCTCTGCCTGAAAAAACGATACACAGTGACTCAGTCACATACCATATCTGTGCTCAGCCCAGTGTGCTGCTGCATCATCTATGTATAATATCTGACTGTGCTCACACAGCTTAATTGTGGGGGAGACTGGGGAGCAGTTAGGTTATAGCAGGAGCCAGGAGTACATATTAAAATTAAACAGTGCACACTTTTTTTCTGCAGGAGTGCCACTGCCAGTGTGACTGACCAGTGACCTGACCACCAGTATATAGTATACTATATTGTATTGTGATTGACTGTCTGCCTGTAAAAGTTAAACACACGTCGTGTGACTTGTGTGGTGTTTTTTTATTCTATAAAATAAAAAACTCATTCTGCTGACAGACAGTGTCCAGCAGGTCCGTCATTATATAATATATACCTGTCCGGCTGCAGTAGTGATATATATATATTTTTTATATCATTATTTATCATCCAGTCGCAGCAGACACAGTACGGTAGTTCACGGCTGTAGCTACCTCTGTGTCGGCACTCGGCAGTCCGTCCATAATTGTATACCACCTACCCGTGGTTTTTTTTTCTTTCTTCTTTATACATACTACATCTCATTATCATCCAGTCTATATTAGCAGCAGACACAGTACAGTACGGTAGTCCACGGCTGTAGCTACCTCTGTGTCGGCACTCGGCAGTCCGTCCATAATTGTATACCACCTACCCGTGTTTTTTTTTTCTTTCTTCTTTATACATACTACATCTCATTATCATCCAGTCTATATTAGCAGCAGACACAGTACAGTACGGTAGTCCACGGCTGTAGCTACCTCTGTGTCGGCACTCGGCAGTCCGTCCATAATTGTATACCACCTACCCGTGGTTTTTTTTTTCTTTCTTCTTTATACATACTACATCTCATTATCAACCAGTCTATATTAGCAGCAGACACAGTACGGTAGTCCACGGCTGTAGCTACCTCTGTGTCGGCACTCGGCAGTCCGTCCATAATTGTATACCACCTACCCGTGGTATTTTTTTTCTTTCTTCTTTATACATACTACATCTCATTATCATCCAGTCTATATTAGCAGCAGACACAGTACAGTACGGTAGTCCACGGCTGTAGCTACCTCTGTGTCGGCACTCGGCAGTCCATCCATAATTGTATACCACCTACCCGTGGTTTTTTTTTCCTTTCTTCTTTATACATACTACATCTCATTATCATCCATTCTATATTAGCAGCAGACACAGTACAGTACGGTAGTCCACGGCTGTAGCTACCTCTGTGTCGGCACTCGGCAGTCCGTCCATAATTGTATACCACCTACCCGTGTTTTTTTTTTCTTTCTTCTTTATACATACTACATCTCATTATCATCCAGTCTATATTATCAGCAGACACAGTACAGTACGGTAGTCCACGGCTGTAGCTACCTCTGTGTCGGCACTCGGCAGTCCGTCCATAATTGTATACCACCTACCCGTGGTTTTTTTTTTCTTTCTTCTTTATACATACTACATCTCATTATCAACCAGTCTATATTAGCAGCAGACACAGTACGGTAGTCCACGGCTGTAGCTACCTCTGTGTCGGCACTCGGCAGTCCGTCCATAATTGTATACCACCTACCCGTGGTTTTTTTTTTCTTTCTTCTTTATACATACTACATCTCATTATCATCCAGTCTATATTATCAGCAGACACAGTACAGTACGGTAGTCCACGGCTGTAGCTACCTCTGTGTTGGCACTCGGCAGTCCGTCCATAATTGTATACCACCTACCCGTGGTTTTTTTTTCTTTCTTCTTTATACATACTACATCTCATTATCATCCAGTCTATATTAGCAGCAGACACAGTACAGTACGGTAGTCCACGGCTGTAGCTACCTCTGTGTCGGCAGTCGCTCGTCCATCCATAAGTATACTAGTATCCATCCATCTCCATTGTTTACCTGAGGTGCCTTTTAGTTGTGCCTATTAAAATATGGAGAACAAAAATGTTGAGGTTCCAAAATTAGGGAAAGATCAAGATCCACTTCCACCTCGTGCTGAAGCTGCTGCCACTAGTCATGGCCGAGACGATGAAATGCCAGCAACGTCGTCTGCCAAGGCCGATGCCCAATGGCATAGTACAGAGCATGTCAAATCCAAAACACCAAATATCAGTAAAAAAAAGGACTCCAAAACCTAAAATAAAATTGTCGGAGGAGAAGCGTAAACTTGCCAATATGCCATTTACCACACGGAGTGGCAAGGAACGGCTGAGGCCCTGGCCTATGTTCATGGCTAGTGGTTCAGCTTCACATGAGGATGGAGGCACTCAGCCTCTCGCTAGAAAAATGAAAAGACTCAAGCTGGCAAAAGCAGTAGCACCGCAAAGAACTGTGCGTTCTTCGAAATCCCAAATCCACAAGGAGAGTCCAATTGTGTCGGTTGCGATGCCTGACCTTCCCAACACTGGACGTGAAGAGCATGCGCCTTCCACCATTTGCACGCCCCCTGCAAGTGCTGGAAGGAGCACCCGCAGTCCAGTTCCTGATAGTCAGATTGAAGATGTCAGTGTTGAAGTACACCAGGATGAGGAGGATATGGGTGTTGCTGGCGCTGGGGAGGAAATTGACCAGGAGGATTCTGATGGTGAGGTGGTTTGTTTAAGTCAGGCACCCGGGGAGACACCTGTTGTCCGTGGGAGGAATATGGCCGTTGACATGCCTGGTGAAAATACCAAAAAAATCAGCTCTTCGGTGTGGAAGTATTTCACCAGAAATGCGGACAACATTTGTCAAGCCGTGTGTTCCCTTTGTCAAGCTGTAATAAGTAGGGGTAAGGACGTTAACCACCTCGGAACATCCTCCCTTATACGTCACCTGCAGCGCATTCATAATAAGTCAGTGACAAGTTCAAAAACTTTGGCCGACAGCGGAAGCAGTCCACTGACCAGTAAATCCCTTCCTCTTGTAACCAAGCTCACGCAAACCACCCCACCAACTCCCTCAGTGTCAATTTCCTCCTTCCCCAGGAATGCCAATAGTCCTGCAGGCCATGTCACTGGCAATTCTGACGAGTCCTCTCCTGCCTGGGATTCCTCCGATGCATCCTTGCGTGTAACGCCTACTGCTGCTGGCGCTGCTGTTGTTGCTGCTGGGAGTCGATGGTCATCCCAGAGGGGAAGTCGTAAGCCCACTTGTACTACTTCCAGTAAGCAATTGACTGTCCAACAGTCCTTTGCGAGGAAGATGAAATATCACAGCAGTCATCCTGCTGCAAAGCGGATAACTGAGGCCTTGACAACTATGTTGGTGTTAGACGTGCGTACGGTATCCGCCGTTAGTTCACAGAGAACTAGACAATTTATTGAGGCAGTGTGCCCCCGTTACCAAATACCATCTAGGTTCCACTTCTCTAGGCAGGCGATACCGAGAATGTACACGGACGTCAGAAAAAGACTCACCAGTGTCCTAAAAAATGCAGTTGTACCCAATGTCCACTTAACCACGGACATGTGGACAAGTGGAGCAGGGCAGGGTCAGGACTATATGACTGTGACAGCCCACTGGGTAGATGTATGGACTCCCGCCGCAAGAACAGCAGCGGCGGCACCAGTAGCAGCATCTCGCAAACGCCAACTCTTTCCTAGGCAGGCTACGCTTTGTATCACCGGTTTCCAGAATACGCACACAGCTGAAAACCTCTTACGGCAACTGAGGAAGATCATCGCGGAATGGCTTACCCCAATTGGACTCTCCTGTGGATTTGTGGCATCGGACAACGCCAGCAATATTGTGTGTGCATTAAATATGGGCAAATTCCAGCACGTCCCATGTTTTGCACATACCTTGAATTTGGTGGTGCAGAATTTTTTAAAAAACGACAGGGGCGTGCAAGAGATGCTGTCGGTGGCCAGAAGAATTGCGGGACACTTTCGGCGTACAGGCACCACGTACAGAAGACTGGAGCACCACCAAAAACTACTGAACCTGCCCTGCCATCATCTGAAGCAAGAAGTGGTAACGAGGTGGAATTCAACCCTCTATATGCTTCAGAGGTTGGAGGAGCAGCAAAAGGCCATTCAAGCCTATACAATTGAGCACGATATAGGAGGTGGAATGCACCTGTCTCAAGCGCAGTGGAGAATGATTTCAACGTTGTGCAAGGTTCTGATGCCCTTTGAACTTGCCACACGTGAAGTCAGTTCAGACACTGCCAGCCTGAGTCAGGTCATTCCCCTCATCAGGCTTTTGCAGAAGAAGCTGGAGACATTGAAGGAGGAGCTAACACGGAGCGATTCCGCTAGGCATGTGGGACTTGTGGATGGAGCCCTTAATTCGCTTAACAAGGATTCACGGGTGGTCAATCTGTTGAAATCAGAGCACTACATTTTGGCCACCGTGCTCGATCCTAGATTTAAAGCCTACCTTGGATCTCTCTTTCCGGCAGACACAAGTCTGCTGGGGTTGAAAGACCTGCTGGTGAGAAAATTGTCAAGTCAAGCGGAACGCGACCTGTCAACAACATCTCCTCCTTCACATTCTCCCGCAACTGGGGGTGCGAGGAAAAGGCTCAGAATTCCGAGCCCACCCGCTGGCGGTGATGCAGGGCAGTCTGGAGCGACTGCTGATGCTGACATCTGGTCCGGACTGAAGGACCTGACAACGATTACGGACATGTCGTCTACTGTCACTGCATATGATTCTCTCACCATTGAAAGAATGGTGGAGGATTATATGAGTGACCGCATCCAAGTAGGCACGTCACACAGTCCGTACTTATACTGGCAGGAAAAAGAGGCAATTTGGAGGCCCTTGCACAAACTGGCTTTATTCTACCTAAGTTGCCCTCCCACAAGTGTGAACTCCGAAAGAGTGTTTAGTGCCGCCGCTCACCTTGTCAGCAATCGGCGTACGAGGTTACATCCAGAAAATGTGGAGAAGATGATGTTCATTAAAATGAATTATAATCAATTCCTCCGCGGAGACATTGACCAGCAGCAATTGCCTCCACAAAGTACACAGGGAGCTGAGATGGTGGATTCCAGTGGGGACGAATTGATAATCTGTGAGGAGGGGGAAGTACACAGTGATATATCGGAGGATGATGATGAGGTGGACATCTTGCCTCTGTAGAGCCAGTTTGTGCAAGGAGAGATTTATTGCTTCTTTTTTGGGGGGGGTCCAAACCAACCCGTCATATCAGTCACAGTCGTGTGGCAGACCCTGTCACTGAAATGATGGGTTGGTTAAAGTGTGCATGTCCTGTTTATACAACATAAGGGTGGGTGGGAGGGCCCAAGGACAATTCCATCTTGCACCTCTTTTTTCTTTTATTTTTCTTTGCGTCATGTGCTGTTTGGGGAGGGTTTTTTGGAAGGGCCATCCTGCGTGACACTGCAGTGCCACTCCTAGATGGGCCCGGTGTTTGTGTCGGCCACTAGGGTCGCTTATCTTACTCACACAGTCAGCTACCTCATTGCGCCTCTTTTTTTCTTTGCGTCATGTGCTGTTTGGGGAGGGTTTTTTGGAAGGGCCATCCTGCGTGACACTGCAGTGCCACTCCTAGATGGGCCCGGTGTTTGCGTCGGCCACTAGGGTCGCTTATCTTACTCACACAGTCAGCTACCTCATTGCGCCTCTTTTTTTCTTTGCGTCATGTGCTGTTTGTGGAGGGTTTTTTGGAAGGGCCATCCTGCGTGACACTGCAGTGCCACTCCTAGATGGGCCCGGTGTTTGTGTCGGCCACTAGGGTCGCTTATCTTACTCACACAGTCAGCTACCTCATTGCGCCTCTTTTTTTCTTTGTGTCATGTGCTGTTTGGGGAGGGTTTTTTGGAAGGGACATCCTGCGTGACACTGCAGTGCCACTCCTAGATGGGCCCGGTGTTTGTGTCGGCCACTAGGGTCGCTTATCTTACTCACACAGCGACCTCGGTGCAAATTTTAGGACTAAAAATAATATTGTGAGGTGTGAGGTATTCAGAATAGACTGAAAATGAGTGGAAATTATGGTTTTTGAGGTTAATAATACTTTGGGATCAAAATGACCCCCAAATTCTATGATTTAAGCTGTTTTTTAGGGTTTTTTGAAAAAAACACCCGAATCCAAAACACACCCGAATCCGACAAAAAAAATTCGGTGAGGTTTTGCCAAAACGCGGTCGAACCCAAAACACGGCCGCGGAACCGAACCCAAAACCAAAACACAAAACCCGAAAAATTTCCGGCGCTCATCTCTACGTATTCTCTCCTATATATATATGGCCAGTGTGTTCTCCTATTCTCTCCTATATATTTGGCCAGTGTGTTCTCCTATACTCTCCTATATATTTGGCCAGTGTGTACTCCTATTCTCTCCTATATATTTGGCCAGTGTGTTCTCCTATTCTCTCCTATATAGTTGGCCAGTGGGTTCTCCTATTCTCTCCTATATATTTGGCCAGTGTGTTCTCCTATTCTCTCCTATATATTTGGCCAGTGTGTTCTCCTATTCTCTCCTATATATTTGGCCAGTGTGTACTCCTATTCTCTCCTATATATTTGGCCAGTGTGTACTCCTATTCTCTCCTATATATTTGGCCAGTGTGTTCTCCTATTCTCTCCTATATATTTGGCCAGTGTGTACTCCTATACTCTCCTATATATTTGGCCAGTGTGTTCTCCTATTCTCTCCTATATATTTGGCCAGTGTGTACTCCTATACTCTCCTATATATTTGGCCAGTGTGTACTCCTATTCTCTCCTATATATTTGGCCAGTGTGTTCTCCTATTCTCTCCTATATATTTGGCCAGTGTGTTCTCCTATTCTCTCCTATATAGTTGGCCAGTGTGTTCTCCTATTCTCTCCTATATATTTGGCCAGTGTGTTCTCCTATTCTCTCCTATATATTTGGCCAGTGTGTTCTCCTATTCTCTCCTATATATTTGGCCAGTGTGTACTCCTATACTCTACTATATATTTAGCCAGTGTGTTCTCCTATTCTCTCCTATATATTTGGCCAGTGTGTACTCCTATTCTCTCCTATATATTTGGCCAGTGTGTACTCCTATTCTCTCCTATATATTTGGCCAGTGTGTTCTCCTATTCTCTCCTATATATTTGGCCAGTGTGTACTCCTATACTCTCCTATATATTTGGCCAGTGTGTTCTCCTATTCTCTCCTATATATTTGGCCAGTGTGTACTCCTATACTCTCCTATATATTTGGCCAGTGTGTACTCCTATACTCTCCTATATATTTGGCCAGTGTGTTCTCCTATTCTCTCCTATATATTTGGCCAGTGTGTTCTCCTATTCTCTCCTATATATTTAGCCAGTGTGTTCTCCTATTCTCTCCTATATATTTGGCCAGTGTGTTCTCCTATTCTCTCCTATATATTTGGCCAGTGTGTTCTCCTATTCTCTCCTATATATTTGGCCAGTGTGTTCTCCTATTCTCTCCTATATATTTGGCCAGTGTGTACTCCTATTCTCTCCTATATATTTGGCCAGTGTGTTCTCCTATTCTCTCCTATATATTTGGCCAGTGTGTTCTCCTATTCTCTCCTATATATTTGGCCAGTGTGTACTCCTATTCTCTCCTATATATTTGGCCAGTGTGTTCTCCTATTCTCTCCTATATATTTGGCCAGTGTGTTCTCCTATTCTCTCCTATATATTTGGCCAGTGTGTTCTCCTATTCTCTCCTATATATTTGGCCAGTGTGTTCTCCTATTCTCTCCTATATATTTGGCCAGTGTGTTCTCCTATTTTCTCCTATATATTTGGCCAGTGTGTTCTCCTGTTCTCTCCTATATATTTGGCCAGTGTGTTCTCCTATTCTCTCCTATATATTTGGCCAGTGTTTTCTCCTATTCTCTCCTATATATTTGGCCAGTGTGTTCTCCTATTTTCTCCTATATATTTGGCCAGTGTGTTCTCCTATACTCTCCTATATATTTGGCCAGTGTGTTCTCCTATTCTCTCCTATATATTTGGCCAGTGTGTTCTCCTATTCTCTCCTATATATTTGGCCAGTGTGTACTCCTATTCTCTCCTATATATTTGGCCAGTGTGTACTCCTATTCTCTCCTATATATTTGGCCAGTGTGTTCTCCTATTCTCTCCTATATATTTGGCCAGTGTGTACTCCTATACTCTCCTATATATTTGGCCAGTGTGTTCTCCTATTCTCTCCTATATATTTGGCCAGTGTGTACTCCTATACTCTCCTATATATTTGGCCAGTGTGTACTCCTATACTCTCCTATATATTTGGCCAGTGTGTTCTCCTATTCTCTCCTATATATTTGGCCAGTGTGTTCTCCTATTCTCTCCTATATATTTGGCCAGTGTGTTCTCCTATTCTCTCCTATATAGTTGGCCAGTGTATTCTCCTATTCTCTCCTATATATTTGGCCAGTGTGTTCTCCTATTCTCTCCTATATATTTGGCCAGTGTGTTCTCCTATTCTCTCCTATATATTTGGCCAGTGTGTTCTCCTATTCTCTCCTATATATTTGGCCAGTGTGTTCTCCTATACTCTCCTATATATTTGGCCAGTGTGTTCTCCTATTCTCTCCTATATATTTGGCCAGTGTGTTCTCCTATTCTCTCCTATATATTTGGCCAGTGTGTTCTCCTATTCTCTCCTATATATTTGGCCAGTGTGTTCTCCTATTCTCTCCTATATATTTGGCCAGTGTGTACTCCTATTCTCTCCTATATATTTGGCCAGTGTGTTCTCCTATTCTCTCCTATATATTTGGCCAGTGTGTTCTCCTATTCTCTCCTATATATTTGGCCAGTGTGTACTCCTATTCTCTCCTATATATTTGGCCAGTGTGTTCTCCTATTCTCTCCTATATATTTGGCCAGTGTGTTCTCCTATTCTCTCCTATATATTTGGCCAGTGTGTTCTCCTATTCTCTCCTATATATTTGGCCAGTGTGTTCTCCTATTCTCTCCTATATATTTGGCCAGTGTGTTCTCCTATTCTCTCCTATATATTTGGCCAATGTGTTCTCCTATTCTCTCCTATATATTTGGCCAGTGTGTTCTCCTATTCTCTCCTATATATTTGGCCAGTGTGTTCTCCTATTTTCTCCTATATATTTGGCCAGTGTGTTCTCCTATTCTCTCCTATATATTTGGCCAGTGTGTTCTCCTATTTTCTCCTATATATTTGGCCAGTGTGTTCTCCTATTCTCTCCTATATAGTTGGCCAGTGTGTTCTCCTATTCTCTCCTATATATTTGGCCAGTGTGTTCTCCTATTCTCTCCTATATATTTGGCCAGTGTGTTCTCCTATTTTCTCCTATATATATGGTGAGTGTGTTCTCCTATTCTCTCCTATATATTTGGCCAGTGTGTTCTCCTATTCTCTCCTATATATTTGGCCAGTGTGTTCTCCTATTCTCTCCTATATATTTGGCCAGTGTGTTCTCCTATTCTCTCCTATATATTTGGCTAGTGTGTTCTCCTATTTTCTCCTATGCTTCTCTTATATATTTGGCCAGATCTGTAACTTGACTCTGCCCAGCATTGTGACTCCACCCAGCGTATACATTTTTATTATTATTATTATTACTACTACAAGGGTACCCAATTAGCTGCAATATCGCAGTTTCATGATAAATTGTCACACATGTCATAATTTGGTGTCCTATTAGCGGCAATAAGTTATCGGTGATAGGTCTCCATAGGGTTTATCACGGTTTTCTTTTTTAAACAAGGGAGAATTAGTGCAAAATCCCTATATTAAGGTAAAAATGTTGGGATTTGGCTCAGACCCCCTGGGACCCTCCCCTGAGTGACTAATTAGGCACTTGAAGTTTTTATTTATTTTTAATTGCCCAATAAAGATGTCATTTTTGGGGTCAAAAATGCAAAGTGATGGAAATTGGGGTACAAGGTATGAGGCAGGTATATTGGGGTGCTTTATGAGTGAGACAAGTGTTTTTAGACTTGTAGGTGGGAGTAGTCTGTCCATTACCACTTTTTTTAGTCCCCTTAATTAACCCAAATATATACTTATACCCATTTTTATGTACCCCAAACTGAGAGCACTTATTTTGCTGAAAGAATAATTGCTTCCTATAATTGTTTCCAAATTTTGTAAAAAAAATTTATATAACAGCTATTTGACCCAATTTGATGACACCAAATAGTTTTATCATGGCCACGAATAGACTTCTATAATGATTTCCTATATTAGTTTGGCTTTTTGGGGGTACAGGCAGATTTCCCCACTTTCTCCTATACTTATCTCAGTTTTTGCCTAGAATTATCGCACGAATCCCGTAAACGCCATTTTGAAATAGGATATGTGTGATAAACGGGAACGCTCAGACTGCGATAAAATGATTTTTCAGGAGATTAGCTGCGATCGTGGATTACGTAATTGTGGCTAATTGGTTCCCCCCTTCTACTACAATACGATACACTTGTGCCTTTCATTTTTTAATTCTACTTTATCGTTTATAAGAGATTATTTCACCAATGAGAGAATAATTATTCAAAGATCATTTTATGATCTTAAAAAGACAAAATAAGTTTCCTCAAGTAACATACACAATTATACGTTTTTGCAGTTGGGAAAGACGATTATATTTCTTATTCTCACGAACCAAGTTCTGGTTTCTGCGTGTATCCGGCCTGTACTCTTATGTACAACGCTCAGGAAGAATGTGACAATCAGTAAAACTAAAAGTAACATCCAGAGCTGCAGCCGCTACTCTTCTGGGGATTGGGAAAACGGGATCATTACCTCAGGCCAGATATTAGGATTACAGGAATGCCAAATAGGTGTAGTCACATAGATTGCAAAATGTATAAAAAAGTAAATAAAAATATAGATTTTTTTTTTCCTTAAAATGTATTTTTATTCTAAAAATGAATTGAATTTGTTCCTCAATTCAGATCATAATTACTCTGAAAAGGAGACTCTGGTGATTTGCCTATTGCCAGCACTACTGGGGTAATTGTAATCTGGATCTAACGACAAGTACTGTAACACGCCAGTGACAAATAAATCTGGTGTATTTGGGATCTATCAGAGCTGAATAATACAACAGGTCTTATTCACACCCATGGGAATATCCAACTACAGGTATATAGGATGAATGCCTCCCCATTAAAAACATACAAAGAAAACGGAGATTTTTGGTGAAATGCGCACTGCAAAATGCGTTAGTTTAACCCTATTACCCAGTGCATGTCAAGATGCGCACCTGTCCTCCGCTCTCAGACTCCGCTCTCAGGTGCCAGACTTGTGGGAATGTGGAAAAATGTACGCAGGGCACACCTTGCAAAGGGTCCAGCAATGTTCGACCGCCTGTTAATTTAGAACCAAGCGGTAAAGTTACTAAAGGTTCTAAAAGTGAAAGGAAGTGATGTTTCCCTTAGCAACCAATTAGATTCTCTCTATCATTTCCTAGGATACAATAAAAAATTATGAAACTGTGATGAGTTACTATGGGCAACATCACTTCTTTTCACTTTTAGAAGCTTTAGTAAATGTATCCCCAAGACTTTCCATAAAACAAACTTTTCCATTCTACCCATAATTCCATTACTGTGTCGTTAGGCCTTGCTTATGCAAATGATTAATTACCTTATGCGAGTGGACTATTGCTTGTTGAAGTTTTGTGAGCATGTGTCTCGCAATTAATTGCATCGCTCGCGTGTTTCTGGCGGGTGAAAAAGTGGTTCTAATAAAAGTACTATATATAGGATGAGACCCTAAGACTGATTCCAGTTCTGTTGTGCAGCGCTCGTATACTGTCCGATCTGTACCGCCTTATATACGCCCAAGCTTCTATCCCACAGCGCCTGTACATGCTGACCTGGAAAACCTTTAGTATAATGACATTATGTATCATATTATACTAATTACTGTAACCCTGCAGACTGGAAATAAATAAGCTGCGGCCTGCTGCAAATGACTGCCATCCGCGACGCACGTGTATTCCGTGTCTGAGCAGTAAACCTCTACAGAGACAAGATGTCACACGGATAGTAACTGTTATTTCACCCCTGTGGCAGCATGAAGCTGAATTTCATTAGTCTGTGCTGGTACAGCAATCCTTGGTGACCTGTATAAGATTATTATAGGAGGTACAATTGGACGAAGGTAGAGAGAGACTTTCATTAAATTAGAACGGAGAAGTGACCATTATTTCAGAGGCAATATAAAATTGGATGGAACGGGTGCATACGAGGTCCTGCAGTATACCCTGTCTGTGTGCGCCAGACAGTACACGGTGCAGGCCCCCGCTTGTCTTAAATGTTTTAAATAACAGTAATCTGAATAATCAATGTGCTAAATTGTACATAGCCCTGGATAATCTATACGCTGGACATCGCTTTATATTAGCACTCAGGCTAATTCTCTGCCCTTTCACCAACATATTTTTTTGGATATCGACAGTCCTGGTCCAGCACCCAATGAGGTTTTTCCCCACCTGCAACAATGTCCCAGATATCCCTCCCATTATGTCCCAAGCTATTATATTGCGACAGACTGACCACACTATTTACTAAGCCGCTATGGAGAGAAAGCACCAGCCAATCAGCTCCTAACTGTCATTTTTCAAACCCAGCCTGTGACATGGCAGTTAGGGGGACATGTACTAAGCAGTGATAAGAATGGAGAAGTGAGCCAGTGGAGAAGTTGCCCATGGCAACCAATCAGCATTGACGTAACATTTATAATTTGCATACTACAGTAAAAATTATACATAGCAGCTGATTGGTTGCAATGGGCAACTTCTCCACTGGCTCACTTCTCCACTGCTTAGTAAATGTCCCCCTTAGACAGTGAATGGCTGGTACTTTATCTCCATCCACTTGATCTCAATCCGTGGCTTAGTAAATAGATCCCAAAAAGATTATGGGGAAGTGAAATCAAATAATGGAACTGTACTGTAGATGGTGATTGTGTATGTTTAATATCGCTTTTATTTCTAATCCTAGAAGATGGCGCTAGCTTTGTAAAATTTAGGATGGGAATCTACATCTGAAAATCCTTATCATACACTTGGAGGTATAAAACCTTATCTAAATACTTGATGGATCACACATTAGGAAAAGCAAGGGGTCAGACACATTATCTGACTGACTGGTGACGTTTCATGACGTTCTTTATTTCCACTCCTGTCCTCATGGACCCCTATCAACAGTGCATGTTTAACAGATCTCCTAGTTATTGTTATTACCAGTTATTTATATAGCGCACACATATTCCGCAGCGCTGTACAGAGAATATTTGCCCATTCACATCAGTCCCTGCCCCAGTGGAGCTTACAATCTATATTCCCTATCACATGTACACGCACACACATTCACGCTACGGTTAATGTTTGTTGGGAGCCAATTAACCTACCAGTATATATTTGGATTGTGGGAGGAAACCGGAGTACCCGGAGGAAACCCACTCAAGCACGGGGAGAATATACAAACTCCACACATTTAGGGTCATGGTGGGAATGGAACCCATGATCTCAGTGCTGTGAGGCAGTAATGTTAACCACTACACCGTCCGTTGGTGCACAAGTATATTCATTACTTTTTGACTAATTTTAAAAGATCCACAGGTTGAGTAAAAGGTGCATACTGTATGTCTGTAATATCGGCCAGTGTGTACGCTACAAATGATGAACGATGTGCACTCCTGTGCATCGTTATCGAACTCCTGTGTCGCCTGTGCGTGCAGCTCAAACTGCATGTACGGGCCGGCTGCGGCATGACGTCACTGAACAATGGCCCTCATTCCGAGTTGTTCGCTCGTTCTTTTTCATCGCATCGCAGCGATTTTTCGCAAACTGCGCATGCGCAATGTCCGCACTGCGACTGCGCCAAGTAAATTTGCTAAGAAGTTTGGTATTTTACTCACGGCATTACGAGGTTTTTTCTTTGGTCTGGTGATCGTTGTTTGATTGACAGGAAGTGGGTGTTTCTGGGCGGAAACTGGCCGTTTTATGGGAGTGTGTGAAAAAATGCTGCCGTTTCTGGGAAAAACGCGGGAGTGGCTGGAGAAACGGGGGAGTGTCTGGGCGAACGCTGGGTGTGTTTGTGACGTCCAACCAGGAATGACAAGCACTGAACTGATCGCACTGGAAGAGTAAGTCTCGAGCTACTCAGAAACTGCACAGAAAAATCTTTTCGCAATATTGCGAATACTTCGTTCGCAATTCTGCTAAGCTAACATACACTCCCAGAGGGCGGCGGCTTAGCATGTGTAATGCTGCGAAAAGCGGCTAGCGAGCGAACAACTCGGAATGAGGGCCAATATCGCTTGTGCTAGCATTCAGAGTGTACGTGCGTCCAGGAGAATATCAGCCGCCCGGGAGGGTAGGGAAAACACTAGGTGATATCGCTCATGACGCGTATCGTACCTTAAGTATTGAAGTATGATATTGAGGAGATCTGTAAAACATGCACGGTTAGGGGTCTCTGAGGACTGGAGTTGAGAAACTCTGCTCCAAGGAACTGGATTTCAACTCCAGTCCTAAAGTACTGTACCACCAACAGGTCATGTTTTCTGCTTGTCTTTAATCATGCACAGGCGAGTTTCATCTATTTTGCTGGCTCAATAATTATTTTCTTCCACAGAAAAAAATCCTTAATACATGGCCTGTTGGAAAAACTTGAGGGTTGAGCTTGAGAACCGCTGTTCTAAGTATACCAAGGGGCAGATTCAATTCACGTTGGGAAATGTGATAAACCCAGCGCCGCAAGGTTTTGCTATTCTACAGAAATCACTGCGTCCTTTTTCACGCATCCAGAGCAAGTCTGATTTTCCCTAAAATTGTTCATTTTAGGAGTGGGTGGAATGTGTGTGAGTGTGTGTGTGTGTGTGTGTGTGTGTGTGTGAGAGTGTGTGTGTGTGTGTGTGTGTGTGTGTGTGTGTGTGTGTGTGTGTGTGTCCTGGTGTGTGGATCTCACAGCGTTATATTAGATGGTCAGCTCTCCCATGAGCCAGAAGCTAAGCTATACTTCTTCGCTGGTACCTGTCGCTGCTTCTCGTAAAGCTGTGCCATCCCGACGCTACGCCTGATCCCTCAGAGCTGCCGGAGCAGTCAGGCGTGGAAGCAATTTGTGAATTGCAGCATTGCTATCTCTGACTGATTCTAATTAAAAATGCCAATTAGCAGAAGATATCAGAAGACAAAAAGAAAAAGAAGAAAGGAAAAAAAAGTGGTTCCGTGAACGTTTCTGTGTACATCAAACAAAGGCGCGATGTATCAAAGTGCATCAGCCGTCTGTAGATGGTATTTATGCGAGGAAATAAATAATACGCGTAGACCGCACTCTCTGTGCAGAGGCTCCTTAGCGGACCTCCATCTGAGGACTCCACCATCCGACATGAGACCGGTTCTGCAGAGATAACAAGCTGCTGGAACCGCTTTGCTTTAAAGCATATTGTAAAGTTGTTGTTTTTTTCTTTAACTGTGCTATAAATAATCTCAGCAGACCTCCCGTGTAACAGGGGTGCTTAATAAATTCTTTGCTTACATGGTACATAATACAGCACCGGCTCCCGTCATGCTTGATCCAGTACCACGTTCCGCGTAAAATGCCAGCGGTCACACTGAGCTTCGGCGTGTCACGCTGGCGTATTTACAGCTAAATATAAATCAGTGTCTTTATTTCCCAACTAATGCGATACACACGTTGACCACAGGATATTTATTATACAATAAAGTCTTCATACATACATACATGCAGAATTCTATAAACTCAGCTGTCACACTCTATGGGTGGTATTTAATTGTATGTTTCGTCGGCAGCCAGTAGATGGCGCCCAACAGAGCTACCTATTTGGATGCTATCAGCTGCTAGCGCTTAAATGGGACTTTTCGCATCAAGGGGGTGATTCCAAGTTGATCGCTCGCTAGCTGCTTTTAGCAGCATTGCACACGCTAAGCCACCGCCCTCTGGGAGTGTATCTTAGCTTAGCAGAATTGCGAACGAAAGATTAGCAGAATTGCGAATAGAAATTTCTTAGCAGTTTCTGAGTAGCTCGAGACTTACTCCTACACTGCGATCAGTTCAGTCAGTTTCGTTCCTGGTTTGACGTCACACACACACCCAGCGTTCGTCCAGCCACTCCCCCCTTTCTTCAGACACTCCCGCGTTTTTCCCTGCCACGCCTGCGTTTTTCCACACACTCCCAGAAAACGGCCAGTTTCCGCCCAGAAACACCCACTTCCTGTCAATCACACTCCGATCACTTCAACGATGAAAAATCTTCGTTCGGGCGTGAGTAAATCTACTAAGTTTTGTGTTAAAATACTAACCGCATGCGCACTGCGAACCATGCACATTTTTGCCTTAATCGCTCCGTTGCGAAATCGGCAACGAGCGAACAACTCGGAATACCTCCCAAGTCCATTAGTTTGGTATAGCCGCTTTGCGCAGCTAAACCCCGCCTGTTGGGGCGCGACAAGCGCAGTAAAAAGAAAAAAATTAATATGCCCTCTCCCTCTTAAGTCACTTTAGAGATTGTTAGTGATAAACAACTGAATATCGCCCTATAAGTGGCTTTCTATTGGAGGTAGAGTGTGTGTGGGTGTGGGTGTGTGGGTGTGAGTGGAGGGGGGGGGGGGGGCTGTTTGTTTGCTATAGAATTTACAAATCATATTTACAATTACATCCTGTAATAATGGTGGGACTGGGGACGGATCAGAGCAGCTAGAATATCATTGTAAGTGGTATGTGAACAGACATTGCAGTTTTTTACATCCAAGATCGCTGCAAAAGTTATTTACCAACAACACGATAAGGTACGGCAATCCAGAGCGGAGAATCAGACCAGTGCTTTCCTTTTTACAGCTAACTGCTGATTAGTTACCCTCTCTGGGTGTTAGCGCAGTTGCCCTGTAATAGTACATAAGCTGCAGTGTGCGCTGTAGATTTCTTTTCTAGACCTGATCACTTCACAGAGCCCAAGTGACCGCTCATTCTTACAACACTCTGCCAATGAATGAAATAAGGTACAGTAGATGTGACTTCAGAACGTGTAATACGTGGAGCGCCTCATCCCTCCGATATCACCACATGATCATCAAACGCCTCTGCACTGGCGACTCATTATAGTGTCACACCGGCAGGAAAAATCTGCCGATAGGGATACAGTGGTGTCGCGCAAGGTAAAACGCACGAAAGGGCAACAACAAATTATCGACTAAGAAAGACCATAAATTTCTATGGCGCATTAATTAGTTCTATTTCTTTATTCCGTTTTTGCAAAGAGAAAAAGTACAAATGTAAAAATGAATTTTAGTTATAGTTATCCGTGTGTTATACATTTTATATATAAATGACAAGATTACAAAAAAATATTCTACAGCTGAATGTGGGTGAGATTCTGATTAGGGCCCAGCGTAAGGCTGGAAAATAATCAGTGTGTGCAAAAAAGATATAAAGAAGACACATCCATGGGTGGTAATTCCAAGTTGATCGCAGCAGGAAATTTTTTAGCAGTTGGGCAAAACCATGTGCACTGCAGGGGAGGCAGATATAACATGTGCAGAAAGAGTTAGATTTGGGTGGGTTATTTTATTTCTGTGCAGGGTAAATACTGGCTGCTTTATTTTTACACTGCAAATTAGATTGCAGATTGAACACACCACACCCAAATCTAACTCTCTCTGCACATGTTAAATCTGCCTCTCCTGCAGTGCACATGGTTTTGCCCAACTGCTAAAAAATTTCTTGCTGCGATCAACTTGGAATTACCCCCATGGGTACATAGAGGGACATTTACTAAGCAGTGATAAGAGCGGAGAAGTGAGCCAGTGGAGAAGTTGCCCATGGCAATCAATCAGCACTGAACTATTTGCATACTATAAAATGATACAGAGCTGCTGATTGGTGGATGGGCCAACTTCTCCACTGGCTCACTTCTCGCTCTTATCACTGCTTAGTAAATGTCCCCTATTGATAGTAAAACATCCTCAGGATGTCCGTCATCCCTCTCAAACTTTGAAAATATAATTAAAAAAAAACTAGGGATCTTCCAAACACAGATGATAATCTACATATTGTGCTACTGGCTGCAAGCCTGACCCATGGTGATAGTGTGGACCATCCCGAAGGTGCTTCCAAGGATTTACAGCGCATCCGGAAAGTATTCACAGCGCATCACTTTTTCCACATTATGTTATGTTACAGCCTTATTTCAAACTGGAATAAATGTATTTTTTCCCTCAAAATTCTACACACAATGGTGGTCATTCCGAGCTGATCGCTAGCTGCATTTGTTCGCAGCGCAGCGATCAGGCTAAAAAATGGCAGTTCTGCATATGCAGTGCAATGCGCACGAGCAACGTACAGGCACAACGAACGATGCAGTTTTGCACAGGGTCTAGCGATGCATTTCAGTCGCACTGGTTGCCGCAGAGTGATTGACATGAAGTGGGCGTTTCTGGGTGGCAACTGACGGTTTTCAGGGAGTTTTCTGAAAAATGCAGGCGTGCCAGGGAAAACGCAGGCGTGGCTGTGAGAACGCTGGGCGGGTGTGTGACGTCAAATCCGGTACTGAACAGTCTGAAGTGATCGCAAGGGCCGAGTAGGTCTGAAGCTACTCTGAAACTACACAAAAATTTTTGCAGGCGCTCTGCGATACAACCGTTCGCACTTCAGCTAAGCTAAAATACACTCCCAGTGGGCGGCGACATAGCGTTTGCTTGGCTGCTAAAAGCAGCTAGCGAGCGAACAACTCGGAATGAAACCCAATACCCCATAATGACAACATGAAAAAAGTGTTTTTGAGACTTTTGCAAATTCATTAAAAATAAAAAAAACAAGAAATCACACGATGAACCCCTCAGCACAGCCGGCTGTAAACGGAGAAGCTGCAGGAAAGCAAGTGCCAGATACACTCTACTCAGTGGCATCACAAGAGAGGTGCGGGAAGCACCCGGGTGTCACCCTTGGAAGGGGTGACACCAAAATGATGGCTCCTATGCAGTGACAGGAGCCGGGTGCTGCCGTGTGACATTTTCCTGCAGCATCCATTTCCAGTCACAGAGGAGGAGCTGACAGCGCAGGCAGAGATGTTTGGCACGCCCCCCGGAGTGATGTCATTGGGATCCCAATGAGGCCACTCCCCCTTTATGACGGGCCATGTCTCCAGCGCGTGGGTGCATCCATAGTGCGTACCTGGTGCAGGGCCGGATTTAGGGGGGGTCGAAGGGGGCGGCCGCCCCCCCTAACACAGTCATAGCCACGCCCACTTTTGAGATGAAGAGAGCTCTTCGGGGAGAGCCTGAGGCAGAACGCTGTGCTGCAGCCTATATCACAGCAGCACAGAGGAGCCAGGAGAGCAAGGGTTACAGAGCATATGCCCCTCACTTGCAGGTGTGTGGGTACTAGGGCTAATAAATACAATTACCCCACAGCACAGTCACATGTACATTGTCACAACTGAGGGCCTGAGCTGACGGGAGGCAGCCTCAGTTGTAGGGGCTGAGATGTACCGGAACCTGGGAGGTTGTATCAGACCCCTGGACATGTAAGTAACATGAATAATAACTGCCCGAAGGCGTGACCACGACAACTTAGATAAAAGTCAATGATGTTTATTATGACAACTCCGCATCACAGCAGCAATAAAAGAAAACGTAAAAGTCAGCAAAGAATAAATACAGTTCCTGAGTACTACAGCATGGCAGGAGCCACAGGGCACTGGTAGTGTGAGATAGTTCTTATGATCTTCTAGATGGAAAGTCCTTACCAGGCCCGGCTGTAGCAATGGAGATAACCCAGGATTATACCAGCTGGTGTTCCAGGAAGAGCTGGGTTGCTGAAGGTAAAACAGCTGCTGTGGATACTGGCTGGAACCAGACTGTTGTTAGCACGGAGTGGATACTGGCTGGAACCAGTTAAATAATAAATGAACTTTGGGAGCGATGAAATGTGAACTGAAATGTAGAACTTGAGAGCGGAGAAATAATAATTCCGGTGGAGAGTGGTAAAGTGTAGAAAGGACACCGGCCCTTTAAGGGAAGCTGTACTCTGCTGGAAGCTGAGGCTGGAAGCAGGTAGTGTTGTAGCTGGAAACAGATGAATCCACAATGGATTGGAGAGTCAGGCTACACCGCAGGTGGAATGCTGGTGCGGGTCTCTATGGTGGAAGTCTTGAGACAGGAGCTGGAACCTGGAAGACAATCATAGAAGAGAGACAAACAGGAACTAGGTTTGACAACCAAAGCACTGACGTCTTCCTTGCTCAGGTACAGCTTACTTATACCTGCAGCAAGGAAGGGGTTGGCTAGGCAATTATGCAAATCAACAACACAGACAGCAGATTGGTGGAAATGATCAGATGACAGAATCCAAGATGGCTGCGCCCATGCAGACACTTGGAGGGAAGTTTGGTTTGTAATCCATGTGGTCTGGGAAACAGTAATGGCGGCGCCGGCCACCGGAGACAGGAGACGCCAGGCTGATAGATGCACATTTAACCACGCGGGCACAGCGGAGGCCGCGGCTGATGAAAAGACCACTCTGTATGTGGAAACTCAGGAACAGCGGAATCCGGTCCTGGAACGCTGAGCCCGCCTTAGGAGGCATCGGAAGGGTAAGTAATGGCGTCCAGATACCCGGATCGTGACAGCACCCCCCCCTTTAGGAGTGGCCCCAGGACACTTCTTAGGCTTTAAAGGAAACTTTGCGTGGAAATTTCGGACCAAGGCAGGAGCATGGACGTCAGAGGCATTGGTCCAAGAGCGTTCTTCAGGACCATAGCCCTTCCAGTCAATGAGATACTGAAGTTGACCGTAACGGTGACGTGAGTCCAGGATCTTGGCCACTTCATACTCAACGCCTTGTTGAGTTTGGACTTTCGGAGTTGGTGGAAGTGAGGAATGAAATCGATTCAAGATTAGCGGTTTCAACAGGGAAACATGGAATGTCCTGGGTATTTTTAAGAAGGGAGGTAACTGGAGTCTGTAAGCAACAGGATTGATGACTTGATCAATTTTGAAAGGACCGATGTAGCGAGGTGCAAACTTCATACTGGGAACTCTCAACCTCAAATTCTTCGTGGATAACCATACCCGATCACCCACCTTGAGAGCAGGAACTGCTCGACGCTTCTTATCCGCAAACTTCTTGTACCTGAACGATGCCTTGAGCAGAGCTGATCGTACGCTCTTCCAGATATTGGCAAACTGATGCAAGGTGATATCCACTGCGGGAACAGAAGTTGCTGGAAGCGGTTGGAACTCAGGGACTTTAGGGTGGAATCCAAAGTTGGTGAAGAATGGTGTTGAAGAAGATGAAGAATGATACTGGTTGTTATGACAGAACTCGGCCCAGGGAAGTAATTGAACCCAGTCATCTTGAGAGGAGGACACATAGATGCGGAGGAAGGCCTCCAAGTCCTGATTCACCCTCTCAGTTTGACCATTGGTCTGAGGATGGTAAGCCGTGGAAAACTTTAACTTGACTTGGAGGACTTGACATAAACTTCGCCAGAATTTGGCTGTGAATTGAACTCCTCGATCTGAGATAATTTCTTCTGGAAGACCGTGGAGTCGGAAGATCTCTTGTATGAATACTTGAGCCAACTTGGAAGCTGACGGAAGACCGGTGAGAGGAATGAAGTGTGCCATCTTGGTGAACCGGTCAACTACCACCCAGATGGTATTGAACTTGTTGCACATGGGCAAATCTGTAATAAAATCCATCGACAAATGGGTCCATGGTCGACGGGGAACAGATAGTGGAACCAGTTGCCCCGCAGGCGACTGGCGGGATACTTTATGTTGAGCACACTTTGGGCAAGATGCAATAAACTCCAAAACGTCCTTTTTCAGAGTTGGCCACCAATAGGACCTAGAGATAAACTCCAGGGTTTTTTGGATACCTGTATGTCCGGCAAAACGGGAAGCATGGGCCCAATGCATGAGCTTCTTCCTTAGTGTCGGCTTCACAAAACTTTTCCCTGATGGGGGCGTAGAGTCCATCCCTACCGTGGAGAATGCCAACGGATTTATAATAGGATGCTTGTCTGAAGACTCTGACTCATTTTCTTGCTCCCATGAGCGGGAAAGGGCATCGGCCTTGCGATTCTGAGAGCCCGGACAGAACTGGAGTTTAAAGTCGAACCTGGAAAAGAAAAGTGCCCATCTGGCCTGACGAGGGTTGAGACATTGTGCGCCTTTTAGATATAGAAGGTTCTTGTGGTCTGTAAGGATGGTGATTGAATGAGAAGCTCCCTCCAACAGATATCTCCACTCCTCTAGAGCGAGCTTGATGGCTAGCAACTCCTGGTCGCCAATGGCATAGTTGCGCTCCGCTGGGGAGAACTTCCGTGAGAAGAAACTGCAAGGATGTAAATGACCATCTTTAGCCCTCTGAGATAACACCGCTCCTACTCCAACGGAGGAGGCATCCACCTCTAAAATGAAAGGAGAGTCGATGTCAGGCTGTTTCAGGACAGGTGCAGAGATGAACCTCTGTTTTAAAAGATGAAAAGCTTGCATGGCTTCTTCAGACCACTTGGACGGGTTAGCACCCTTCTTGGTGAAAGCAGTAATAGGCGCCACAATGGTGGAAAAGTCTCGTATAAACTTTCGGTAATAATTGGCGAACCCTAAGAACCTCTGGACCCCTTTGAGGGTTAAGGGTACCGGCCAATTCTGGATTGCTTGTAGTTTCTCAGGATCCATCTCTAGTCCGGAACCGGACACAATGTACCCTAGAAACGGAATGGACTTGACTTCAAAGACGCATTTCTCTAATTTGCAGTAGAGATGATTGACACGGAGACGGGACAGAACCTCCTTTACCCAGAAACGATGTTCCTCTAAATCGTTGGCAAAAATGAGGATATCATCTAGATAGACCACGACATGACGGTATAGAATGTCTCTGAAGATCTCATTGACGAAATGCTGGAAGACAGCTGGAGCATTGCTCAATCCGAAGGGCATGACGAGGTACTCATAATGTCCGTCACGGGTGTTAAATGCGGTCTTCCACTCGTCACCCTCACGGATCCGGATGAGATTGTATGCACCTCTCAGGTCCAGCTTTGTAAAGATGGTAGCTCCGCTAACTCTGTCAAAGAGCTCAGTAATCAGGGGTAAAGGATAGCGGTTCTTGATGGTAATGTCGTTCAAACCTCTGTAGTCGATGCACGGCCGCAGACCACCATCTTTCTTCTTTACAAAAAAGAAGCCTGCGCCGGCTGGAGAAGAAGAAGGTCGAATGAACCCCTTTGCTAGGTTCTCTTTAATGTATTCCTCCATAGAATGTGTCTCGGGGAGAGACAACGGATAAGTTCGGCCTCGAGGAGGAACCTTCCCTGGAACGAGATCAATCGGGCAGTCCCATTCTCTATGAGGAGGAAGGATATCAGCAGAAGCTTTACTGAACACATCCGTGAAATCTTGATATGGAGGAGGTGGAACATCAGACGACCTGGGGGAGGAAGAACAGACAGGCAACACTTTAAACAAACATGTCTTAGTACAGGAGGAACCCCATGCCAGGATTTGCGTAGTCGTCCAATCAATTGTAGGATTGTGAAGACGGAGCCATGGAAGGCCCAGGACCACAGGATGTGTGGCTCTTGGAATCACTAAAAATGAAATAAGTTCGGAATGAAGAACTCCCACTCTCAGACGAACTGGTAGAGTCCTTAGAGAAATAACTGTATCAAAAATTTTACTGCCATCCACAGCAGTTAAGGAAAAGGACGAAGGAAGTCTCTCGGTGGGTAGGGACCACCGTTTAACATAGGCTTCAGTAATAAAGTTCCCAGCTGCTCCGGAATCCAGGAGGGCAATGACGTTCTGATAACGTTGAGCAACTTGAAGCGAGACTGGGAGGTTACAATCTTGAGGAGATGGAGAGGAGATCATTACTCCTAGCCGGCCCTCTCCTTGGCGAGCTAGGATTTGGAGTTTCCCGGACGTTTGGGACAGGCATTAATGGTGTGAGACGGAGCTGCACAATACAGACAGAGAAACTCGGAGAGACGTCTTCGGCGCTCAGCAGGAGTTAAACGGGAACGGCCAATTTGCATGGGTTCATCTGTAGTTGGTGACAGTTGGCGAGGAGGAGGAGTAGAAGATTTTGGAGCAGATGATCTTCCACGCTTAGTTGCTCTCTCTCTGAAACGCAAGTCAACTTTCGTACAAAGTGAGATTAGCTCATCTAACTTGGAGGGTAAGTCTCTGGTAGCTAACTCATCTTTAATACGCTCGGATAAACCATGCCAGAATGCAGCATACAGGGCCTCGTCGTTCCATGCCAGTTCGGATGCCAGGATCTGGAACTGTATAAGATATTGTCCTACAGTACGTGATTCCTGGCGTAAACGGAGAATCTCAGACGAAGCTGAAGTTACCCGGCCTGGCTCGTCGAAGATGCGCCTGAATGTTGACACAAATGCAGTGTAAGAAGATAGCAGGGTGTCGGACCTCTCCCATAACGGTGATGCCCAATCAAGGGCTGAGCCACTGAGAAGAGAAATAATGTAGGCAATTTTTGTACGGTCACTGGGAAAATTGCCAGGTTGTAGCTCAAACTGAATCTCACACTGGTTGAGAAATCCCCTGCAGAATCTTGGAGATCCGTCAAATTTTGCTGGCGTTGGAAGATGAAGACGTGGAGCAGAAATGGGTAAGGTGGGTGGGGTTATAGCTGGAGTCACTGTGGTTGACGCACCAGACGCGCCTGATCCACGGAGAGTTGTCTGAATCCCATCCAGCCGAGTAGAGAGATCCTGGAGACAGCGGATGATGTGGCCCTGTGCAGCCTCCTGATGTTCTAGTCGGGCTGCCAGTTCTTGCATCGGCCTGGCCGCTTGATCCTGGTCTCCGGCTGGATTCATTAGGTCAGTGCTTACTGTCACAACTGAGGGCCTGAGCTGACGGGAGGCAGCCTCAGTTGTAGGGGCTGAGATGTACCGGAACCTGGGAGGTTGTATCAGACCCCTGGACATGTAAGTAACATGAATAATAACTGCCCGAAGGCGTGACCACGACAACTTAGATAAAAGTCAATGATGTTTATTATGACAACTCCGCATCACAGCAGCAATAAAAGAAAACGTAAAAGTCAGCAAAGAATAAATACAGTTCCTGAGTACTACAGCATGGCAGGAGCCACAGGGCACTGGTAGTGTGAGATAGTTCTTATGATCTTCTAGATGGAAAGTCCTTACCAGGCCCGGCTGTAGCAATGGAGATAACCCAGGATTATACCAGCTGGTGTTCCAGGAAGAGCTGGGTTGCTGAAGGTAAAACAGCTGCTGTGGATACTGGCTGGAACCAGACTGTTGTTAGCACGGAGTGGATACTGGCTGGAACCAGTTAAATAATAAATGAACTTTGGGAGCGATGAAATGTGAACTGAAATGTAGAACTTGAGAGCGGAGAAATAATAATTCCGGTGGAGAGTGGTAAAGTGTAGAAAGGACACCGGCCCTTTAAGGGAAGCTGTACTCTGCTGGAAGCTGAGGCTGGAAGCAGGTAGTGTTGTAGCTGGAAACAGATGAATCCACAATGGATTGGAGAGTCAGGCTACACCGCAGGTGGAATGCTGGTGCGGGTCTCTATGGTGGAAGTCTTGAGACAGGAGCTGGAACCTGGAAGACAATCATAGAAGAGAGACAAACAGGAACTAGGTTTGACAACCAAAGCACTGACGTCTTCCTTGCTCAGGTACAGCTTACTTATACCTGCAGCAAGGAAGGGGTTGGCTAGGCAATTATGCAAATCAACAACACAGACAGCAGATTGGTGGAAATGATCAGATGACAGAATCCAAGATGGCTGCGCCCATGCAGACACTTGGAGGGAAGTTTGGTTTGTAATCCATGTGGTCTGGGAAACAGTAATGGCGGCGCCGGCCACCGGAGACAGGAGACGCCAGGCTGATAGATGCACATTTAACCACGCGGGCACAGCGGAGGCCGCGGCTGATGAAAAGACCACTCTGTATGTGGAAACTCAGGAACAGCGGAATCCGGTCCTGGAACGCTGAGCCCGCCTTAGGAGGCATCTGAAGGGTAAGTAATGGCGTCCAGATACCCGGATCGTGACATACATAGAACAATCACAAAGCTCTATCTCAGTCTCACTCAAAAAGTTCAGTTTTTCAGGAACTGAGAGAGGAGGAGTTAGGATTGCAGATGGGAGGAGTTGGGACTAGAGAGAGGAGGAGTCAGGATTAAACGGTAAACCGCCCCCCTCAAAGAAAAGTCTAGATCCGTCCCTGACCTGGTGTCACCAGAACCGGTGATGCCTCTGACTCTACTAAAGAGTGTATCTAGCAAACGTATTGCAGGTTTGGGGTTTTGTTTGTCTTTTGGGTCTACAGTGAACATATTAACCCCTAATAAGCGTGGACGGACTTGTCCTTTTAAGTTTTACAAATAAAAAACATGCACTTTTGCGCACTTCATTTTCTTCCGCAAGAATAAATGAAAAGTGCAAAAATGGAATGTTCCAAATAATGTTCAACCGGCAGTTTCCTTCCTCTGATTTATCTTGCCCTTGGTCATTCCTGTATCTACTCGTTCTCCCCCCGAGATGTCACCGCTGCACGGACACCCACCATACATCCGGCAGAGTCCCTCTCTATTAATTGTTATCTGTTGGGTATGACAGCACTTCAGTTAACGAGGCAATCAATCAGGTTGCAGGCTATTCCCCGATGGCAGCGGGGAGTAAACTGCAGATTTGGATGATTGCACACAGCCTATTTTGCACAGCACAGCTATTTTTAGTCAATGACCAGAATACAAACTTTTAATTAAAGACTAGAAATCATTGGGCTATAAATTTCTCTCCTCTCTATGGAAAGCTGCTGCTATAGTACTGGCTCTGTAACTCCATTACTTTCAGCAGGCACTATGATTTGGAGCCAATTCATTTGTTCCTGACCTGGGCGAATAGATTTATGTTGCATTCTATCCATTTTGCGCATGAGGCGTGGGCCCTGTGTTTCGTGGTTGCATGATTCCGCCGTCATGGTTAGAAAGGCGATGGTGGATTAATAAGAATGGAATTCGGTCTACATTGAAATAAGTTATATCACAATATAAAAACAATGGTCTTTCTTTATTCTAGGTTACAGAATGTTTTTATCTTTTAGCAAAGTGCTGGAATGCGACCGTTATAGAAGCATGTACTAATTCCACACTGTGTACTGTACTCGCCGTACTTTCACTGCTTGCCGGGAATTAAGATATCTATTAATTATAGACCAGCAGTAACTAATATTCTGTACGTCATACTTACCTATTTACCCCTCTGGGTGGATACAGCCAGGCCGGTTCAAGAGGCGGTGAGGAATCGGCGTATGTGGGCGGTGCGTGGAGTGAGGCTACGTAAAGGAGGGGCTATGATGATGCAATTCAGCATGAATTGCCCCACCCCTTTGGTCTACAAGGGTGGTGGTGGGGGAAGGGGTGGTTGCGGGGGTTGTAAAGGCAGATGTGTGTGGGGGAGCGGTCATCTGACCATCTCCGGGAGGCTGGGAGTGCCATTCGATTTTGTGAGCCTCACGGCCATTCCCAGAGATTAGACAAGTATTCTGTACTTCTGCCTACCGTTGCGAGTGTTGTGAAGCTGCTACTTATCTGCACTCCTATCCACATCCGTAACAATAGCTGGAGTGTTCCTTAATGTTCACTCCTGAAACAGTCCAGTGTGATGGGCAACGACCAGGCTTCGTGTAGAAACAAAGAACATTTATCAAACAAAAATAGTTATACTATCCTTAACAACGTTTCGGTTTGCACAGAAAACTTCCTCAGGATATTCATAGCATGGCAGCATAAACAAGTGTGGCAGTGAACGAACAACCGCTGCCACATTGATATCACACTTGTGGATATTGCCGTGCTGCCGACATTCTGAAGAAGGTTTCTGAGCAAACTGAAACGTTGGGATTGTATGACTATTTTTGCACCTCAAGCCTTTGCCCTGCGGATCTCCATGCCATCATATGCCCCTAGGTAAAAAATAAGAAAAATGTATTTGCCATTTAATATTGATTAACTAATAGAAACATTTCATTCAATGTCCACTTTAGAATGAAAAAAAAAATCTAATAGAAAAAAAGAGATATTCGATTAAACGTTGTGTTTAATGAGAGTCCTATACTTGACCCACCCCAGGAAACGGCTTTGTATGAATTGCCAACCACAATGACGACAAACATTATTTTCTACAGTATATAGTTGTCATTTAATCACGGAGAGAGCCTAGTGCAAATGTTGTGCTCTACATCAGCTGCCCTGAGATTGGCTTCTGTGTGGTGACCGTCTATAGGGTATCAACTCAAACACAATTAAGTTCATCAATACTGGGGTGGCAGGAATACATTTGCTTATGCGGAGGGGAAGAAGTCTCACAGATTTTGTTATATATGAACTTGTGAACCCAGTAATAGCCAATCTTCAGGTGTAATTGCATTATTGTGAGGTTCGGTATGAAATTCCCACTGCAGGATAATGAAGTGGGAATAAAAATGAAACCTACATCTACACAGCCTGTTTTTTTCTCTCTCTCTCTCTTTATCCCTCAGACCTCTATTGCCATTAAAAGAACCAAGCGCTGCATTTTCAATTACATTGATTTTTCAACTTCTCTCTCTAAATCTATTGCATTCAGAATAATTAGCCTAAAACGTATAGACTTTATATTCACTACACATGTGTTGGTCCTCGGAGAGGGGAGGAATATTATAACTCAACAGAGAAAAGGTTCTATTAATAAAGAAATATATAGAATAGCATCGGACCTAGGGGGTAATTCAGACTGCATTGCTGCAGTGGCAGCGATCGCAGTCTGAATTACTATGGGCAGTGTGCACGCACGGCAGGCGCACTGCGCATATGTAGCCGGTGAGATGCTAAAGCATCTCACTGGTGCGATCGCATCTGTCTGATTGACAGGTAGAGGCGATCGTGGGGCCGGAGGGGGCATGCCAACGGCGTTAGAACGCCATTGGCGGTGCGTGGCCTGGACAACGGAGGCGTGTCCGGACCATTGGGGGGGGCGGGCCGCAGCAGCTGTGTGACCCAGGACGCGGCGGTTAGCCCCCTGCCAGTGCGCAGGAGCTGCGCTGACAGGGAGCTACTTTTCTGGTACAAAAGCATCACCGCCATGCAACTTGTGCCGGGGGGGGGGGGGGGGGGAGTAGGGAAGTAGGGCCTGACATGCGGGGCGGATTAGCCCTGTGCTGGGCGTCCCCCCGCATATCAGAGAAATTGATCGTAGATGTGCTAAATTTAGCACATCTACAATCAGGTCTGAATTGCCCCCCTAGAGATCAAATATGCAACATTGTTACTACAGGTTGAGTATCCCTTATCCAAAATGCTTGGGACCAGAGATATTTTGGATAGCGGATTTTTCCGTATTTTGGAAAAATTGCATACCATAATGAGATATCATGGTGATGGGACCTAAATCTAAGCACAGAATGCATTTATGTTTCATATACACCTTATACACACAGCCTGAAGGTCATTTTAGCCAATATTTTTTATAACTTTGTGCATTAAACAAAGTGTGTGTACATTCACACAATTCATTTATGTTTCATATACACCTTATACACACAGCCTGAATGTCATTTAATACAATATTATTAATAACTTTGTGTATTAAACAAAGTTTGTGTACATTGAGCCATCAAAAAACAAAGGTTTCACTATCTCACTCTCACTAAAAAAAGTCCGTATTTCGGAATATTCCGTATTTCGGAATATTTGGATATGGGATACTCAACCTGTAGTACCTTTAATTTAAGTTGCAGAATGTAAGTTTTATACTTGCAGAGGTTTTAACATCAAAATCTGAGGTATAAGCACAAGTGGTGCGTGGGCTGCCTGTGTTATAGCTGGAGGAGAAATTGTCTAAAAATATACCCACCTCGCTCCTCATTTGTGTTACATTAGATTTTAAAAGTTTAATTTGCGTCCTAACTTCTCATCACCTTTAGTGAGAGTTCATGAAGAGTTTTGTTTTCCTGACCATAATGTAATAATAAAGTAATAATTAGTATCTCAAAAGTTATTGTATTTTTCTTCACATCAGGGAAACCTTCCTTGAATTTGAGGCTGGTACGTGGCTTTTTCTGTCATTTGATTGGCCACAGAGTTTGGCTACCTTGAGATGTTGGTAATGGGCTGGCAGTTGGGTCCCATCTAAGCTTTTACTTGTTGGCAATGGGCTGGCATTTGGCTGCAATCTAAGACTAGAGTTGTTGGCAATGGGCTGGCATTTGGCTGCAATCTAAGACTAGAGTTGTTGGCAATGGGCAGGCAGTTGGCCTCCATCTAAAGGTGTATACACACGGTGAGATAAATCCTTTCGATTTTTACTATATAGTCAAAATCAGAAGGAAAGTTAGTGCAAATCGAAAGGTGCTATGCCGCTTGTTATCCCAATTCGATCCCGATGTGTGGACCCGCAGGGTCAGTATCGCAAGGCTAGATAGACTGTGCAGGCAAGACAATCTTGACTATATAGTGTAATATCTAGTACAAAGTATAGTCAAAATTGGCACTTAGTCAAAATCATACACAGTCAAAATCAAAAGTGCAGATAGTCAAAATCGGTGCTTCTGGGCTCTGGGGGAGTTCAAGGGAAATTGCATAGTCAAAATCGGGCATAGCAAGTATCTCACTGTGTGTATGCACCTGAAGACTAGAGTTGTTGGCAATGGACTGGTAGTTGGCCCCCATCTAAGCCTTGAGTTGTTGGCAATGGACTGGCAGTTGGCCCCTATTTAAGACTAGAGATGTTGGTAATGGGCTGGTTGTTGGTCCCCTCTAAGATTTGAGTTGTTGGCAATGGACTGGCAGTTGGCCCCTATTTAAGACTAGAGATGTTGGTAATGAGCTGGTTGTTGGTCCCCTCTAAGACTAGAGTTGTTGGCAATGGACTGGTAGTTGGCCCCCATCTAAGACTTGAGTTGTTGGCAATGGACTGGCAGTTGGCCCCTATTCAAGACTAGAGATGTTGGTAATGGGCTGGTTGTTGGTCCCCTCTAAGACTAGAGTTGTTGGCAATGAACTGGTAGTTGGCCCCTATTTAAGACTAGAGATGTTGGTAATGGGCTGGTTATTGGTCCCCTCTAAGACTTGAGTTGTTGGTAATGGACTGGCAGTTGGCCCCGCCCCATCTAAGACTAGAGTTATTATTGATGGTCTGGCAATTCCCCCCCCCCCCCCCCCCCATCTAATCCTTGACTTTTTGGTGATGGGCTTGCAGTTGGTCTAGATCTAATTCTGCCACTTCAATGCACAGTCACAAAAAAACAGAGATGCCACCTAGAGATGAGATTTTAAACTTGTTCCTGTAAACAGGGCCATAACATGGGTGTAAGTGTGGTGTCCTTGGCCCGGGTGCATAGCCCTGGACTGCCCAGTAGCGTAGCAACTGTATTAGGCACAAAAGGTGCCTGAAATTCCTCCCAACCCCCCCCCCCCCACACACACACACACACACACACCTTCTAGAGGGCAGTCGCAGAGCTGCCTGGCATGTTTTTAGGATGCTCAGCTTCTTCATGCCTTCTTCTTGTCGTGGAGGCATGATGTTACATTTGTGGGGGAGGAGGATAGCTCATGCCAGAATATCAGCTTGCTACAGTACTTTCGTTCATGCAAAATATTCATCATAGACATGACTACAGAACGGTCTGAGCCCCACCTTGAAATAGCACCCATATTGCTGGTGGAAGGTGACAGTAAGTGTTCCCAGTAATATCCAGACCGTACAACAGACTAAACTGGCTGTTGTCGTGTCAGATACATATACAGTGAAATAATATTTAGTGGAGAGGAAAACTAAGAGTGGAATTCAATTAGGTGCAAGTTTGCAGAAGGTAAACTCCCATAGTAAAACTCACATACTTTGCCTCGATTTGTGCACCCGAGAGTCGCACAATTCAATTAGAAATGCCAATTTGCACTACTTTCAGTGAGGTTTTGCAATTTTTTCCACACATGGAAAAGAGCATGAAATAGAGGGGAGACCTTCCTGGACACCAAAAAGTGACCACTTTGTTGGTAGGGCCATTTAAAAGACTGTTAGTGGGCATAAGAAAAGTACTGCATGCTTTTAAAAGTGTTAAATGGCTGATTTGTGTTTTTTTAAATAAGTAAAATAATGTAAAAGCTTACTAATTTTAATTATGAAGGAATTAAATTAATTAAAAAAGGTACAAAAAAGGTGATTTGGGTGTAATTGGAGTCACTTTCATTTAAAAAAATTATAAAAAAGCAATTATTTGCATTGAAATAAATACTTTCATTATTTTTGGGGGCATAAACCAACAAAAAAGTTGATTATGGGGTAATCTGAGGCCATTATTTTCTCACCCCCAAAATGACATGTAATTATTGTTTCAATTAAGCTAATTAAAAACTTTCAAATGTCTAATTAGTAGTAATGAGCGGGTTCGGATCCTCGGGATACGAACCCGCCCGAACTTCACCTTTTTTTGCACGGGTCCGAGCAACTCGGATCCTCCCGCCTTGCTCGGTTAACCCGAGCGCGCCCAAACGTCGGATTCTCGCGAAATTCGTATTCTATATAAGGAGCCGCGCGTCGCCGCCATTTTTCACTTGTGCATTGGAGATGATCGTGAGAGGACGTGGCTGGCGTCCTCTCAGTTTCTATGTTCAGTGGGCTGCAAATTGTGCTGCAAATATCTGTGCTCAGTGTGCTGCAAATATCTGTGCTCAGTGTGCTAATTGCTTTATTGTGGGGACTGGGGACCAGCAGTATTATATAGGAGGAGGATAGTGCAGAGTTTTGCTGACCAGTGACCACCAGTATTATACGTTCTCTACCTGAAAAACACTCCATATCTGTGCTGCATTGTAGTATATAGTAGAAGGACAGTGCAGAATTTTGCTGACCACCAGTATAACTATATATATAGCAGTACGGTACAGTAGTCCACTGCTCTACCTACCTCTGTGTCATCAAGTATACTATCCATCCATACCTGTGGTGCATTTCAGTTTTGCACAGTTTGCTGTCCACCAGTATATACTATATAGCAGTATGGTACAGAAGGCCACTGCTCTACCTACCTCTGTGTCGTCAAGTATACTATCCATCCATAGCTGTGGTGCATTTCAGTTTTGCACAGTTTGCTGACCACCAGTATAACTATATATATAGCAGTACGGTACAGTAGTCCACTGCTCTACCTACCTCTGTGTCGTCAAGTATACTATCCATCCAGACCTGTGGTGCATTTCAGTTTTGCTGACCACCAGTATATACTATATAGCAGTACGGTACAGAAGGCCACTGCTCTACCTACCTCTGTGTCGTCAAGTATACTATCCATCCATACCTGTGGTGCATTTCAGTTTTGCACAGTTTGCTGACCACCAGTATAACTATATATATAGCAGTACGGTACAGTAGTCCACTGCTCTACCTACCTCTGTGTCGTCAAGTATACTATCCATCCATACCTGTGGTGCATTTCAGTTGTGCGCAGTATGTATAGTAGTAGGCCATTGCTATTGATATATTACTGGCATATCATTCCACACATTAAAAAATGGAGAACAAAAATGTGGAGGGTAAAATAGGGAAAGATCAAGATCCACTTCCACCTCGTGCTGAAGCTGCTGCCACTAGTCATGGCCAAGACGATGAAATGCCATCAACGTCGTCTGCCAAGGCCGATGCCCAATGTCATAGTAGAGAGCATGTAAAATCCAAAAAACAAAAGTTCAGTAAAATGACCCAAAAATCTAAATCAAAAGCGTCTGAGGAGAAGCGTAAACTTGCCAATATGCCATTTACGACATGGAGTGGCAAGGAACGGCTGAGGCCCTGTCCTATGTTCATGGCTAGTGGTTCAGCTTCACCTGAGGATGGAAGCACTCATCCTCCTGCTAGAAAACTTAAAAGAGTTAAAACTGTGCGTTCTTCTAAATCACAAATCCCCAAGGAGAGTCCAATTGTGTCGGTTGCGATCAGGGCCGGTTCTGGGGCTCTGTGCGCCCCGGGCGGCAATAGGGGCATGGCTTCGTACAGGGGGCGTGGTCATTTACGCCCCCTGTACAGACTGAAATGATGTGCGGTGCGCGATGACGTCATCGCGCACCGCACAGCAAAGGTCCGCTCCACGAAGGGAAACTAGACGCGTAGCGTCTAGTTCCCTTCGTGGAGAGGACCTTTGCTGTGCGGTGCGCGATGACGTCATCGCGCACCGCACAGTAAAGGACCTCTTCATGAAGGGAAACTAGACATGTACGCGTCTAGTTTCCCTTCACAGCGGCCAGCGGCAGCGGGGGGCAGAGGGCAGCACACAGCAGCAGCGGATCTTGCTCTGGTGCGGCGCCCTCCGGATGGCGCCCTGCGCCCTCCGGAAGGCGGCACCCCGGGCAAAAGTCCGGCTTGCCCGTGGCAAGATCCGCTACTGGTTGCGATGCCTGACCTTCCCAACACTGGGCGGGAAGAGGTTGCGCCTTCCACCATTTGCACGCCCCCTGCAAGTGCTGGAAGAAGCACCCGCAGTCCAGTTCCTGATAGTCAAATTGAAGATGTCACTGTTGAAGTACACCAGGATGAGGAGGATATGGGTGTTGCTGGCGCTGGGGAGGAAATTGACAAGGAGGATTCTGATGGTGAGGTGGTTTGTTTAAGTCAGGCAGCTCTTTTTTTCTTTGCATCATGTGCTGTTTGGGGACTATTTTTTTTTAATCTGCCATCCTGTCTGACACTGCAGTGCCACTCCTAGATGGGCCAGGTGTTTGTGTCGGCCACTTGGGTCGCTTAGCTTAGTCACACAGCTACCTCATTGCGCCTCTTTTTTTCTTTGCATCATGTGCTGTTTGGGGACTATTTTTTTGAAGTGCCATCCTGTCTGACACTGCAGTGCCACTCCTAGATGGACCAGGTGTTTGTGTCGGCCACTTGGGTCGCTTAGCTTAGCCATCCAGCGACCTTGGTGCACCTCTTTTTCTCTTTGCATCATGTGCTGTTTGGGGACTAATTTTTAAATCTGCCATCCTGTCTGACACTGCAGTGCCACTACTAGATGGGCCAGGTGTTTGTGTCGGCCACTTGGGTCGCTTAGCTTAGTCACACAGCTACCTCATTGCGCCTCTTTTTTTCTTTGCATCATGTGCTGTTTGGGGACTATTTTTTGGAAGGGCCATCCTGCTTGACACTGCAGTGCCACTCCTAGATGGGCCAGGTGTTTGTGTCGGCCACTTGGGTCGCTTAGCTTAGTCATCCAGCGACCTCGGTGCAAATTTTAGGACTAAAAATAATATTGTGAGGTGTGAGGTGTTCAGAATAGACTGAAAATGAGTGGAAATTATGGTTATTGAGGTTAATAATACTATGGGATCAAAATGACCCCCAAATTCTATAATTTAAGCTGTTTTTGAGGGTTTTTTGTAAATAAACACCCGAATCCAAAACACACCCGAATCCGACAAAAAATTTTCAGGGAGGTTTTGCCAAAACGCGTCCGAATCCAAAACACGGCCGCGGAACCGAATCCAAAACCAAAACACAAAAGCCGAAAAATTTCCGGTGCACATCACTACTAATTAGACATTAGGAGAGTGGCCAAGGGGTTTTGTAGCAAGTCCCGAAATTTTTACCATAGAATAAATATTTCCCCGACCTTTTCACCTGCTCAGGAAGGAGCGGACAAACACAGGCAAATTTACTCTGAAAAAGAAGTAAGTTTGGAATTGAATTACAAATGTAATTCGCAACGTGAATTTGCTCTGAATTCGTTTCGCGGGACCAAACTGGCACCTTATTGAATTCCCCCCTAAAAGAGGAACGTGTAACTTGTATGGCTGAAACTCTGCTAACCGGCCTGTTCCACTGCAAAACCGGGCACGTACGGTATGAGATTTTGTTGCACTTTTGGTCATGTGTACTGCCAGCTCCTCATACAGTAATTGTCACAAACTTCCCGGGATATATCCCTAGAAATGCATGTATAAGAAAAGGCTGATCAAGTGTACCAGTACAATTCCCCATAATGTGTATATTCATGGAAATTAAGTAGCAGTACTCCGGGCCACAGAGAGCGGCACTGGGCCTGGGTACATAATTAAAAATGTTGTAACGAATAACTAATCATCAGATGGCAGCACCTGTGTGTCTTTGTTTTCGATGCTGATTTTAGAAGTCAGTAAGTATTAGTAGTTGTTCTAGTAAGCGGTAGAACCTTAAAAAACATTTTGGATTTGGCAAAATCATTTATCAGTGCAGCTAACCTTTAACACTGCGACGTAGCACAAAGTCTCTCCGTAGAAGGTGTAAAGCTTTTTACCTGTCGCTGTAGTTTATCATTAATATTTTGCCGGGGCAGCTGGTGATTCCGTCCCCCGTAGTGGTAAGGGTTAATATACTGGTTGGCAGGGGCTGGGCTGCGGTGGTTTAGGTGGTATATCCTTGTGCTGCTGAATCCTTTCATTCATTTCCCGCTGTTACTGCCATAGGGGGTAATAAAGGCCTGACCGCTCCTCTGCGAATTTGCAATCAGATAGTCACTACCCAGACAGAGTGAAAATCTGCCCCGTGCATGTCTGCGTACGCTGTGCGAAAATCTCTGCGAACGCCGGTCAGCTGCAAATCCGTTCACAACTCACTCACCATCGAATGATTTTTCCAGTGTGTGCAGCCCGCGCACAGCCCAGGACTTACTCCTACAGTGCGATATAAACAGGCTGATCGGGGCCGCAGCTGACGTCACACACGCCCTGAAAACGCTTGGGCACGCCTGCATTTATCCTGACACTCCCAGAAAACGTGGGGCTGAGATGGCCATCGGCTGTCTGGCAAGCGCAGTTCAGACCTGATCAGCTGCTTTGCGAAAAACGCACAGCAGCAGCAATCGGGTCTGAATTAGGCCCCTAGGTAAGTGCTGTCACTACTCTGAACCGTGAGATGCTAAGTGGTTAGCTGACACTTTTCTGTAAATCATGGATGACTTCCTAATCCTATATCCCAGCCCAGTCGGCACCTGCATAATTAAGTCAACAAAACACACACACACGGTGTCCACTTAGCGTCTCCTCTTCATCTCTGCCAACACGCCTGGAAAATGGATCTAGAGCCACGTACTTCTGGGACCTTACTCGCCACGACAGGCTAAATACGCTTCAGGGAGGCTCAGACACCACGGAACCATTGTCATTTAACATTTCATTGATTAACAAAGCGAAAAATAAGAAAACAAAAAGCAAACTCGTAACAGCTTCCAGCTGGTCAGTATAAGTCGAACGCCTCGCTGCGAAGTGACGGATCAGGAGCCCCCCACGTGGAGGGATCTGTGTGTGAGACATCAGCGTGTCACTGACTCATACTGTAGGTGACGCTCAGCATTGTGTGGGGGGAGATGAGCTGCCAGCAAACATAGGAGGGGGTGCAGCTGTAATTATACGACGCCTCTGCCGGTGGGAGATTGTGTATTACAGTATGACACCCCCCACATCTAATATTTCATTGGCCCCATTCCAGTTGCTGCCTATTAATACCTATCACGGAATCACCTCCACACGCGGGTGGTAAAGACGAAAATACCACATGAAAGTCTCATGAATGTTAGAACATAATCTTATTAACCCATTATTATGCTAATGGAGGACGTATACGTCCCGGGGCCTTATGTAGTTACGTCTGTGGTGTTTTCCTCACCAGACACATAGGGAACGCTGCTCCTTATAGGTTTTTAAATCCTCCATGTTTGCCAAAAACAGAAAAGCCCTTTGGAAAAAATGCAATACTAGGATCGGGTGGTCTTCAGTATGCCGAATGACGGGATCCCAGTGCACAGTATACCGATTCCGGAATCCCGACACCTGGCACACCGACAGCTATTCTCCCTCGTGGGGGTCCACGACCCCCCTGGAGGGAGAATAAAATAGTGTGGCGTGCGTAGCGCGCCACAGTGCCCGCAGCGTGGCGAGCGCAGTGTGGCGAGCCCGCAAGGGGCTCCTTTGCGCTCGCCCCGCTGTCGGTATGCCGGCGGTTGGGCTCCCGGCGCCGGTATGCTGGCCGCCGGGAGCCCGAGCGCCGGCATACCGTACTACACCCCTAGGATCTACCTACATTATGCAGCATCTGTATAAATCAGAGGTTCTCAAACTCTGTCCTCAAGACCCCAAACGGGTCATGTTTTCCAGGTCACCCAGCAGGTGCACAGGTGTACTCATTACTGGCTGACACACTTTAAATGATCCACAGGTTGAAACTATTACTTCACTTGCGTTTCTGTGAGGAGATCTGGAAAACATGCACTGTTTGGGGTCCTGAGGATCGTTTTGGATAGCCTGTGATGAAAGTAATGCTTAGGCATTTTATACTGGTTCATATCACTGTATTTGCTGATTGGGAGCTGCCATGACTATGGCTCCAGAAGTGAGCAAGACTGTGGCAGGAAATAAAAAATAAAATTCTATGATAACTGAAACATTTTCAACATATTTATTATTTAATATAAAGCATAATAAAAGTTTGGTAAAAGTTGTACAAATAATTGTATATATTATACTGTACTGTATATATAGTACGTGGGATCACCATATTATCCCTTTAAATCTGGACACTCATAAATGACACAGGTTCTGTGGCTGATTAACACCTGGTGAAATCCAAGGGGCACGAAGTCAGCAGCCACAGAACCTGTGTAATTCATGATTTTTCTGGTTTACTTTAAATGGATAGTATGGTAAACCTATATTATATATACAGTATATACTCTGGTCATCTTATAATAACATCCAAGTCCCAGTAATTTATAACAGTGTTTCAGAACTTTTTAATTATTTTGTCAGGATGCTAGAGGCGTATTGACTACGCTAACCTTATAACGACTTAACCACCAGTAAGTGAGCGCCCCACGTCCGTCCCAGAAGCAGATGTACAGACGCCAATAATTAAACAGTGACAGCCCATCACCAATGTCACATTAATTTCTCTACGGAAGCTTGATTGGAACAAATTGCTACATATTACATTCTCTTGTGTAGCGCCTTACAATGTAAGAGCTTAAAGGGTAACATAATAACGATGTGCAATATATCACACAATGAAATATAGCAATCTACAACATAGAAACAAATTGTAAAGCGTAAACAAATGCAGGGTCAGACTGGCCCACAGTGGTACAGGGAAAACCACCGGTGGGGTCTACTGCGATGGAGCCCACCTTCTGCTCTAAGGATCAGGTTCTAGACTGTGCACTTGAATTGTGCATTATACATATGTTACTGTAACTTATACTGCAGAGGACTATGGTGTATTCTCTACAGTGCATTGCTGTTATTAATCTGGAACATTATCATGCATGCACTAGCAGTATTTACTATCTATATTTATCAAGGGGCCCAGACCATGCATTCTCTAGTGATTATCCAAGCTTCTGTAGCAGCTAGTCACAACCGCCCTCTGGAGAGTGGCCACACCTCTAAACACGGGCCCCTGCATTTCCCCGGTGGGCCCTTCATACCCCAGTCCGACACTGAGCAAATGTAAGACTTCGCTCTAACAGTAAATCTCGCAAAACAGCTCATTGCAGTGCTATAAAGTAAGAATGTAAAACTATTAGCATGGATGTCCGTAAACATTAAAGCCCAGCAAAGTCTAATACACCTGCATACCTCCCAACTGTCCCGAGTTGGGAGGCTCTGTCTCTCGCTGCCCTGCATAGCAGAGCAGCGGTGAATGGACGCTGTGCGCATGCGCACAGCGTCTATTCAGTGCAGACAGTGGGAGAGAGGGCGTGCCAGCAGCTCATAGAGCACTGGCTATGCCCCCTCACTGACGGAAAAAGAGGCGTGGCTGGTGATTGCAGACCCTCCGCGAAGCCACGCCCCTTCCCGTAGGCCATGCCCCTTTTCGGGCACGGGCGCACTGCGCGCTCCGAGATGTCCCTCTTTCAAGTTCTTCAATGTTGGGAGGTATGCACCTGAAGGTGAGCCAACAGTATATTGGCTCGAATGACGGGTATATCACCTAAAGTGTACCCAGCTTCACAGTCCAGGCTTTAAGGATATCCATTGGCTAAGCACAGATAGTTAAATCAAATTGAAATATGAATTAATTCACCAGATGCCTTGGGGGTCGCATTTGGGAACCCAACCTCTGCTTTAGCGTAATGCTTCTAACAAGACAGTTCATGTATAGATTGAAGTCAGTGACTTGGTATGTGAGGTGACACACAGAAATATGGCATTGTGCAGAAAGACCTTACTACATAGATGTATGGATAAACACAGCAGTTATGCCATACAAGGAAAACGGACACAAAACTAAATATTTCATTTTTGGTGATCAAATGAGCAGATTTTATGAATGTACTCTCGAGTCTTATAGACGGGAGTATTATCACTATATTGTGTATTAACCATTTTTTCACTGAGAGAACGGAATTCATAGCGGTGGAAGTCATTACAGCTCGGCTCCTCCAGAGCGCGGGGTTAATGCGCTTTGTAAATAGCGCTGTGTGTTACAATGTTTGCTTTTCTGTATCAGAACCCAAGACATGAAGAGACGGAGATGAAATCCTCTCAGCGACATGATTTTTATATCTCTACAAAATGTATAAATAATTTGGCTTTCGTGCACTTGGCGTATTTCCCTGACTAGATTTTCTCATCAGAACCATCACACGTTACCTGACCTTTTCCACAGAAGAATGAGAACAACCCTGACAGCTCTTACAGATTCCCCCATTCCGGCCGCCTTCCCACCATTTCTGCATTTCACTCTGGGGGCGGATGTACCAGTTTTTGCATGAAAATTCTGCTATATCCGCCCTCTTTTGCCTGCATCCCAGCATTTGTGGCGTACACTTACCTTTCTGGACAGATTTTCCGATAAGAGCTGTCCCAGCAATGTGAACACTACGGAGTTTATGGGACATGTACAGGAGTTTAGATAGGGATCATTCGGATCCCTCTCCAGGGCTTTCTGAAAGAGAAGCCCGTAGACCTCTATAGGCAATGCCTTCTATAGATGTAATTGCTTATCGTGCAGAAGCTCTGTAAACGTACACTTTCCGGAGCTTGCTGCATACGTGCACATCACGGTCTGTATACCCCTGATACACACGGTGCGGACCCTTTCTTTAATACATACTGTATGCCACGTGTACTGCTGTTTTACCACATTTTTAACATTGATGCATTCCACCCTAGATAAGTAACCCAGCTCTGGCGATTGCAGTTAGATAATCTCGCGCTGCGTAATGGCGCAAATCAATGAACTTTGCACAAACACAAACAGGTGTCAGACTGGAAACTTTACTATTGTGAACTGGAGAAAACAAATTAAGTAACACTCATTTCAGGCTCATTAGTAAATACATATATGCTATATAAAGAGGACTCACAGCTGAGAGCAAAGCAAAAAATATAAAAATAGAAAAGCAAATACAGTAACTTTGCATTTTTGGTAACACCGTGCTGCAGTGCAGATGGGGCAGATGTAACACGTGCAGAGAGATATAGAGTTGGGAAAGGCGTGTCCCAGCTGAACTTTAAATTGCAGTGTTAAAATAAAGCTGTCCACATGTCAAAGCACCCAGCATTTACCCTGCATACAAATATATACATTCATTTATACCCCTTACCTGGGGCGGTTTAAGAGAGGAGGGGACCACGTGTGCAAGCTCTGTGCATATATATACATATATATAAACAGGTTGAGTATCCCTTATCCCAAGTTCAAAATCCCACATTTTTGGTTCCCCTACTGAGATAATGGCACATATATATGTATATTATATTATATATCTATATAATATATCTATATATATACACATAACATATAATATATATGTCATTATCTCAGTAGGGGAACCAAAAATGGGGGATTTTGAATTTTGGATAAGGGATACTCAACCTGTTTATATATAAATCCTACTTATGGACGGAGTGAGGGCCCTGCTGACACAATTGCTGTAGGCCCATTCAAGTGAAGAATCCATTCAACAAGTGTCTCACCGAAAATCATAATAGTCCATAAGACACTTCTGTTGACGGGTTCAGTTTGATTTACTGACGGATACAATACCGACGGTCATCAAGCTACAGTCAAAATACCGACAAGGTCAAAATACAGACTATTCATCATGATGACATGTTCAAAATGCCGACATAGAATACCGACATGAGTTTTTCTGTCTGTCAATGTCAACATAGGTCGACATGGACACCGTCTGAGTGCACCGCGTCCCCTCACATGGCTCGCTGCGCTCAATACATTATTGTATTCCCCGTCCAGATCCACTGGGATGGTAAAGTATGAACAAGTCAGTTTTGGGGCAAAAATTCCCTAAAAACAGGTTGGCATTTTGACATGTCGGCATGTCGAATGTCGGCATTTTGAACATGTTGGCATAATGACCGTGTCGGTATTCTGACTGTCAGTCAATGGTTGTTGGGATTATGACCGTCGGTGTTGGTTCTGTCGGTAAATCAACTGCTACCCGTGTTGACAGACACAAAAAAAAAAGATAAAAAAGAAACTTTTTGGAACTGTGGGCCTAATTTACATCTGATTGTAGATGAGATAAATTTAGCACAGCTACGATCATCCACACAGACATGCGGGGGGACACCCAGCATAGGACTAGTCCGCCCCGCATGTCTGGCCCGACCCCCCCCCCCCGCACAAGTACAAAAGCATCACACAGCGGTGATGTTTTTGTACTTTAGGAGCAGCTCCCGGCCAGGGCAGCTCCTGCGCACTGGCAGGGATCTACTCATCGCTGCCCGGGTCACAGTGGCTGTGTGTGACATCATGCAGCCGCCGCGGCCCGCCCCACCAACGGTCCGGGCACACCTGCGTTGTCCGGACCGTGCCCCCTAAATGGAGGGCAAATGCAGCCGGCCCTCCCCCTCCCGCCCAGCGACCCCCTCTGCCTGTCAATCAGGCAGAGGCGATATCAGGACTGAGACAGCCGTCGGCTGTCTGGCATGCGCCGGCAGTTCAGACCTGATCGGCTGCTGTGTGAAAACGCACAGCAGTGATAAGGTCTAAATTAGGCCCTGTAATGATTGGAATTGGAAGGTGGCGCACAGAGCAGGCCCGGCCCCTCCAGTAGAAATAACCGTGCGATTGTTCGGGGTAGATCGACAGCATTTAGGAAATAAATGGACTTTTCTTGCTTCCTCAGAAGGTCACACTTTTGAGATTAAATGGAGACGGCAGCTGAATGTAAGTCTATGTTAATGTGACAGGCCGCCCCCAGCACATTAGAAAGAGGGTTTTTAACAGCTTCACAGCATTTGTAATTTACACAAACGTAACATCACATTAAGGTAAAGTGTTTGCCTCTAATGTCTATGTAAATTAAGATCACACGTCGTCAAATGCTGTCTTTCAACTCTGTTACAGAAGAGACGTCTTCGGCGGCATCTGCGAGCTTCTCGTTTGCTACAGTATCTCTCTGGCCCTGTTCCAGGTAGAGATGAGCGCCGGAAATTTTTCGGGTTTTGTGTTTTGGTTTTGGGTTCGGTTCCGCGGCCGTGTTTTGGGTTCGACCGCGTTTTGGCAAAACCTCACCGAATTTTTTTTGTCGGATTCGGGTGTGTTTTGGATTCGGGTGTTTTTTTAAAAAAACCCTAAAAAACAGCTTAAATCATAGAATTTGGGGGTAATTTTGATCCCAAAGTATTATTAACCTCAAAAAACATAATTTACACTCATTTTCAGCCTATTCTGAACACATCACACCTCACAATATTATTTTTAGTCCTAAAATTTGCACCGAGGTCGCTGTGTGAGTAAGATAAGCGACCCTAGTGGCCGACACAAACACCGGGCCCATCTAGGAGTGGCACTGCAGTGTCACGCAGGATGGCCCTTCCAAAAAACCCTCCCCAAACAGCACATGACGCAAAGAAAAAAAGAGGCGCAATGAGGTAGCTGACTGTGTGAGTAAGATTAGCGACCCTAGTGGCCGACACAAACACCGGGCACATCTAGGAGTGGCACTGCAGTGTCACGCAGGATGTCCCTTCCAAAAAACCCTCCCCAAACAGCACATGACGCAAAGAAAAAAAGAGGCGCAATGAGGTAGCTGTGTGAGTAAGATTAGCGACCCTAGTGGCCGACACAAACACCGGGCCCATCTAGGAGTGGCACTGCAGTGTCACGCAGGATGTCCCTTCCAAAAAACCCTCCCCAATCAGCACATGATGCAAAGAAAAAGAAAAGAAAAAAGAGGTGCAAGATGGAATTATCCTTGGGCCCTCCCACCCACCCTTATGTTGTATAAACAAAACAGGACATGCACACTTTAACCAACCCATCATTTCAGTGACAGGGTCTGCCACACGACTGTGACTGATATGACGGGTTGGTTTGGACCCCCCCCAAAAAAGAAGCAATTAATCTCTCCTTGCACAAACTGGCTCTACAGAGGCAAGATGTCCACCTCATCTTCACCCTCCGATATATCACCGTGTACATCCCCCTCCTCACAGATTATCAATTCGTCCCCACTGGAATCCACCATCTCAGCTCCCTGTGTACTTTGTGGAGGCAATTGCTGCTGGTCAATGTCTCCGCGGAGGAATTGATTATAATTCATTTTAATGAACATCATCTTCTCCACATTTTCTGGATGTAACCTCGTACGCCGATTGCTGACAAGGTGAGCGGCGGCACTAAACACTCTTTCGGAGTACACACTTGTGGGAGGGCAACTTAGGTAGAATAAAGCCAGTTTGTGCAAGGGCCTCCAAATTGCCTCTTTTTCCTGCCAGTATAAGTACGGACTGTGTGACGTGCCTACTTGGATGCGGTCACTCATATAATCCTCCACCATTCTATCAATGTTGAGAGAATCATATGCAGTGACAGTAGACGACATGTCCGTAATCGTTGTCAGGTCCTTCAGTCCGGACCAGATGTCAGCATCAGCAGTCGCTCCAGACTGCCCTGCATCACCGCCAGCGGGTGGGCTCGGAATTCTGAGCCTTTTCCTCGCACCCCCAGTTGCGGGAGAATGTGAAGGAGGAGATGTTGACAGGTCGCGTTCCGCTTGACTTGACAATTTTGTCACCAGCAGGTCTTTCAACCCCAGCAGACCTGTGTCTGCCGGAAAGAGAGATCCAAGGTAGGCTTTAAATCTAGGATCGAGCACGGTGGCCAAAATGTAGTGCTCTGATTTCAACAGATTGACCACCCGTGAATCCTTGTTAAGCGAATTAAGGGCTGCATCCACAAGTCCCACATGCCTAGCGGAATCGCTCCCTTTTAGCTCCTTCTTCAATGCCTCCAGCTTCTTCTGCAAAAGCCTGATGAGGGGAATGACCTGACTCAGGCTGGCAGTGTCTGAACTGACTTCACGTGTGGCAAGTTCAAAGGGCATCAGAACCTTGCACAACGTTGAAATCATTCTCCACTGCACTTGAGACAGGTGCATTCCATCTCCTATATCGTGCTCAATTGTATAGGCTTGAATGGCCTTTTGCTGCTCCTCCAACCTCTGAAGCATATAGAGGGTTGAATTCCACCTCGTTACCACTTCTTGCTTCAGATGATGGCAGGGCAGGTTCAGTAGTTTTTGGTGGTGCTCCAGTCTTCTGTACGTGGTGCCTGTACGCCGAAAGTGTCCCGCAATTTTTCTGGCCACCGACAGCATCTCTTGCACGCCCCTGTCGTTTTTAAAAAAATTCTGCACCACCAAATTCAAGGTATGTGCAAAACATGGGACGTGCTGGAATTTGCCCATATTTAATGCACACACAATATTGCTGGCGTTGTCCGATGCCACAAATCCACAGGAGAGTCCAATTGGGGTAAGCCATTCCGCGATGATCTTCCTCAGTTGCCGTAAGAGGTTTTCAGCTGTGTGCGTATTCTGGAAAGCGGTGATACAAAGCGTAGCCTGCCTAGGAAAGAGTTGGCGTTTGCGAGATGCTGCTACTGGTGCCGCCGCTGCTGTTCTTGCGGCGGGAGTCCATACATCTACCCAGTGGGCTGTCACAGTCATATAGTCCTGACCCTGCCCTGCTCCACTTGTCCACATGTCCGTGGTTAAGTGGACATTGGGTACAACTGCATTTTTTAGGAGACTGGTGAGTCTTTTTCTGACGTCCGTGTACATTCTCGGTATCGCCTGCCTAGAGAAGTGGAACCTAGATGGTATTTGGTAACGGGGGCACACTGCCTCAATAAATTGTCTAGTTCCCTGTGAACTAACGGCGGATACCGGACGCACGTCTAACACCAACATAGTTGTCAAGGACTCAGTTATCCGCTTTGCAGTAGGATGACTGCTGTGATATTTCATCTTCCTCGCAAAGGACTGTTGAACAGTCAATTGCTTACTGGAAGTAGTACAAGTGGGCTTACGACTTCCCCTCTGGGATGACCATCGACTCCCAGCGGCAACAACAGCAGCGCCAGCAGCAGTAGGCGTTACACGCAAGGATGCATCGGAGGAATCCCAGGCAGGAGAGGACTCGTCAGACTTGCCAGTGACATGGCCTGCAGGACTATTGGCATTCCTGGGGAAGGAGGAAATTGACACTGAGGGAGTTGGTGGGGTGGTTTGCGTGAGCTTGGTTACAAGAGGAAGGGATTTACTGGTCAGTGGACTGCTTCCGCTGTCACCCAAAGTTTTTGAACTTGTCACTGACTTATTATGAATGCGCTGCAGGTGACGTATAAGGGAGGATGTTCCGAGGTGGTTAACGTCCTTACCCCTACTTATTACAGCTTGACAAAGGGAACACACGGCTTGACACCTGTTGTCCGCATTTCTGGTGAAATACCTCCACACCGAAGAGCTGATTTTTTTGGTATTTTCACCTGGCATGTCAACGGCCATATTCCTCCCACGGACAACAGGTGTCTCCCCGGGTGCCTGACTTAAACAAACCACCTCACCATCAGAATCCTCCTGGTCAATTTCCTCCCCAGCGCCAGCAACACCCATATCCTCCTCATCCTGGTGTACTTCAACACTGACATCTTCAATCTGACTATCAGGAACTGGACTGCGGGTGCTCCTTCCAGCACTTGCAGGGGGCATGCAAATAGTGGAAGGCGCATGCTCTTCACGTCCAGTGTTGGGAAGGTCAGGCATCGCAAACGACACAATTGGACTCTCCTTGTGGATTTGGGATTTCAAAGAACGCACAGTTCTTTGCGGTGCTTTTGCCAGCTTGAGTCTTTTCAGTTTTCTAGCGAGAGGCTGAGTGCTTCCATCCTCATGTGAAGCTGAACCACTAGCCATGAACATAGGCCAGGGCCTCAGCCGTTCCTTGCCACTCCGTGTGGTAAATGGCATATTGGCAAGTTTACGCTTCTCCTCCGACAATTTTATTTTAGGTTTTGGAGTCCTTTTTTTTCTGATATTTGGTGTTTTGGATTTGACATGCTCTGTACTATGACATTGGGCATCGGCCTTGGCAGACGACGTTGCTGGCATTTCATCGTCTCGGCCATGACTAGTGGCAGCAGCTTCAGCACGAGGTGGAAGTGGATCTTGATCTTTCCCTAATTTTGGAACCTCAACTTTTTTGTTCTCCATATTTTATAGGCAGAACTAAAAGGCACCTCAGGTAAACAATGGAGATGGATGGATTGGATACTAGTATACAATTATGGACGGACTGCCACGGTTAGGTGGTATAAAAAAACCACGGTTAGGTGGTATATATTATAATAATAATACAATTATGGATGGACGGACTGCCTGCCGACTGCCGACACAGAGGTAGCCACAGCCGTGAACTACCGCACTGTACACTGGTTGATAAAGAGATAGTAGTATACTCGTAACAACTAGTATGACACTATGACGGTATAAAGAATGAAAAAAAAACCACGGTTAGGTGGTATATATTATAATAATAATACAATTATGGATGGACGGACTGCCTGCCGACTGCCGACACAGAGGTAGCCACAGCCGTGAACTACCGCACTGTACACTGGTTGATAAAGAGATAGTAGTATACTCGTAACAATTAGGATGACACTATGACGGTATAAAGAATGAAAAAAAAACCACGGTTAGGTGGTAGGTATATAATAATAAATAATACAATTCTGGTCGGACGGACTGCCTGCCGTGTGCCGACACAGAGGTAGCCACAGCCGTGAACTACCGCACTGTACACTGGTTGATAAAGAGATAGTAGTATACTCGTAACAATTAGGATGACACTATGACGGTATAAAGAATGAAAAAAAAACCACGGTTAGGTGGTAGGTATATAATAATAAATAATACAATTCTGGTCGGACGGACTGCCTGCCGTGTGCCGACACAGAGGTAGCCACAGCCGTGAACTACCGCACTGTACACTGGTTGATAAAGAGATAGTAGTATACTCGTAACAATTAGGATGACACTATGACGGTATAAAGAATGAAAAAAAAACCACGGTTAGGTGGTAGGTATATAATAATAAATAATACAATTCTGGTCGGACGGACTGCCTGCCGTGTGCCGACACAGAGGTAGCCACAGCCGTGAACTACCGCACTGTACACTGGTTGATAAAGAGATAGTAGTATACTCGTAACAATTAGGATGACACTATGACGGTATAAAGAATGAAAAAAAAACCACGGTTAGGTGGTAGGTATATAATAATAAATAATACAATTCTGGTCGGACGGACTGCCTGCCGTGTGCCGACACAGAGGTAGCCACAGCCGTGAACTACCGCACTGTACACTGGTTGATAAAGAGATAGTAGTATACTCGTAACAATTAGGATGACACTATGACGGTATAAAGAATGAAAAAAAAACCACGGTTAGGTGGTAGGTATATAATAATAAATAATACAATTCTGGTCGGACGGACTGCCTGCCGTGTGCCGACACAGAGGTAGCCACAGCCGTGAACTACCGCACTGTACACTGGTTGATAAAGAGATAGTAGTATACTCGTAACAATTAGGATGACACTATGACGGTATAAAGAATGAAAAAAAAACCACGGTTAGGTGGTAGGTATATAATAATAAATAATACAATTCTGGTCGGACGGACTGCCTGCCGTGTGCCGACACAGAGGTAGCCACAGCCGTGAACTACCGCACTGTACACTGGTTGATAAAGAGATAGTAGTATACTCGTAACAATTAGGATGACACTATGACGGTATAAAGAATGAAAAAAAAACCACGGTTAGGTGGTAGGTATATAATAATAAATAATACAATTCTGGTCGGACGGACTGCCTGCCGTGTGCCGACACAGAGGTAGCCACAGCCGTGAACTACCGCACTGTACACTGGTTGATAAAGAGATAGTAGTATACTCGTAACAATTAGGATGACACTATGACGGTATAAAGAATGAAAAAAAAACCACGGTTAGGTGGTAGGTATATAATAATAAATAATACAATTCTGGTCGGACGGACTGCCTGCCGTGTGCCGACACAGAGGTAGCCACAGCCGTGAACTACCGCACTGTACACTGGTTGATAAAGAGATAGTAGTATACTCGTAACAATTAGGATGACACTATGACGGTATAAAGAATGAAAAAAAAACCACGGTTAGGTGGTAGGTATATAATAATAAATAATACAATTCTGGTCGGACGGACTGCCTGCCGTGTGCCGACACAGAGGTAGCCACAGCCGTGAACTACCGCACTGTACACTGGTTGATAAAGAGATAGTAGTATACTCGTAACAATTAGGATGACACTATGACGGTATAAAGAATGAAAAAAAAACCACGGTTAGGTGGTAGGTATATAATAATAAATAATACAATTCTGGTCGGACGGACTGCCTGCCGTGTGCCGACACAGAGGTAGCCACAGCCGTGAACTACCGCACTGTACACTGGTTGATAAAGAGATAGTAGTATACTCGTAACAATTAGGATGACACTATGACGGTATAAAGAATGAAAAAAAAACCACGGTTAGGTGGTAGGTATATAATAATAAATAATACAATTCTGGTCGGACGGACTGCCTGCCGTGTGCCGACACAGAGGTAGCCACAGCCGTGAACTACCGCACTGTACTGTGTCTGCTGCTAATATAGACTGGTTGATATTTAAAGAGATATTAGTAGTATACAACAATACTATACTGGTGGTCAGGCACTGGTCACCACTCCTGCAGCAAAAGTGTGCACTGTTAATTAATATAATTGTACTCCTGGCTCCTGCTAACAACCTGCAGTGCTCCCCAGTCTCCCCCACAATTAATTATAAGCTTTTAATTTATACATTGATGACTGTGCAGCACACTGGGCTGAGCTGAGTGCACACAGACTGAGTCACACTGTGTGACTGACTGTGCTGTGTATCGTTTTTTTTTTCAGGCAGAGAACGGATATAGCAGAGAGAAGTGAACGGATATATTATATTAAATAAAAGTTAACTAGCAACTGCACTGGTCACTGACTGTGGTAAACTAACTCTGTCTGCGACTCTGCACAATCTCTCTCTATCTAATCTATCTATCTCTATTCTAATGGAGAGGACGCCAGACACGTCCTCTCCCTATCAATCTCAATGCACGAGTGAAAATGGCGGCGACGCGCGGCTCCTTATATAGAATCCGAGTCTCGCGATAGAATCCGAGCCTCGCGAGAATCCGACAGCGTCATGATGACGTTCGGGCGCGCTCGGGTTAACCGAGCAAGGCGGGAAGATCCGAGTCGCTCGGACCCGTGGAAAAAAAAGTGAAGTTCGTGCGGGTTCGGATTCAAAGAAACCGAACCCGCTCATCTCTAGTTCCAGGGTCTTTACTGGGGATAAGCAATATTTTACCTTATTTTAGGTTTCTTTGCCACGCGGCGGCTCCGTCACTGTGTACGCACACTGTAAGCGCTGCACCACCGTATGTGACCCGTGCGCCCACAATAAATGACTGTAATAATGGCCATTGCTATAGCTTCCGTTGCCCACCAGATATGGGGCGGGATGTACTAATGTACATCGCCGCCCATCGCCGCACTGCGCCACGCTGCTGATCGCATATGTACTTACATATGCGATCAGCATTGCGGAGGACAGCTCTTCCGATAAGAGCTGTCCTCCGCGATGCACAGCGGCAGCCTGACTTCCGGGATTTGGCCCCAGGAGTCAGTCTGCGCATGCGCGGGGTGACGGGAGCGGCCGCAGGGCATGCTGGGAGGGATCCGATCGGATCCCTCACACAGCACCGCGGAGAGAAGCCCATAGGCTTCGATGGACTATCGCCAACTAAAGCTGGCGAACCCCGCCGCAGCGCTGACCTACCGGATGTGGGTTAGTTAGTACATCAGGAAAATGCTGTAAACAGGGGGTTTACTGCATTTTCCGCTTAGTACATCCCGCCCACGTTATTGATTGCCCTATCGAATATAAGGGGGAAATTTACTAAAGGTCGATGTTGATCTATTTAAAACAGATGAATATCGATCGAAATCGATGTTGTACTTCCAGGACCAAAACACATTTATTAATATTTAAAAATGAATATGCAAAGAAATCACCCGTTAGCAAACGTGTGTTTCAGCCCCTAAAACCCAACATCGATCGAGATCAATTTTGATCGGTTTTAAATCGATTAAAATCTACCGTTAGTGAATTTCCCCCCTAAGGCTCCAATTTAATCCTCAACCAGTAGTGACTGATGGATCCTACAGCTCTCCACTCCAGTGAGGAGGAGTGTAAAATTGGGGGGCCCCAGGGTATAGGGTGAGGGAGGAAAGGGACGTCTTTGCAAAGGATACATTGATATTAAGTGTTACTGCGTGAGGACCGTTTTTTGATCTGAAGCATTATCACTAATAGCAAAAACTTGAGCGCGCATAACACACAGGTTGATTGCAGCCCACGGAGGTGCAAACAAAATACAAGAGAGATTTTCCTAAAGCAATTATCAGCCATGTATAAGGCTGCACAACGCACAATGAGGCTCGCTGACAGCGCTGTACGGTGCTGCAGCAGGAGGCGTCTATTACACGCAGACGCAGCATCGGATCACTCAGTCACCATCGGGCAGCTTACGGCACCCATGGTGCCATGCAAGCCGCCCGCTGCAGAAGCCAGGAATTCTCCGTCCAACAACAGAGATCCCTGTCCTCTTCCCTCCCCCTAAACAGTGACAATACGCCTCTAATTTCACAAACGGAGGCCATCCCCGTCCCCTCCCTCTCCCAGACAATCACTGACAGTCTGCTGCCATCCTGCGTCGCAGAACAGGTCCTCGCATGCACAAAGTACCGATAATCATTACTTTGCGGCACAGTACGCAACTCCAGCCACATCTGAATTAGGCCCAATGGGGGTAATTCAGAGTTGATAGCAGCAGCAAATTTGTTAGCATTTGGGAAAAACCATGGCCCTCATTCCGAGTTGTTCGCTCGCTAGCTGCTTTTAGCAGCTTTGCACACGCTAAGCCGCCGCCTACTGGGAGTGAATATTAGCTTTGCAGAATTGCGAACAAAAGATTTGCAGAATTGCGAATAGAATAGTGAATAGAAATTTCTTTGCAGTTTCCGAGTAGCTCGAAACTTACTCTGCCACTGCGATCAGTTCAGTCCTTTTCGTTCCTGGTTTGACGTCACAAACACACCCAGCGTTCGCCCAGCCACTCCCCCGTTTCTCCAGACACTCCCGCATTTTTCCCTGACACGCCTGCGTTTTTTCGCACACACCCATAAAACGGTCAGTTTCCGCCCAGAAACACCCACTTCCTGTCAATCACACTACGATCACCAGAACGATGAAAATTCTTCGTTACGCTGTGAGTAAAATACCAAACTTTTGTGCTAATTTACTTGGCGCAGGAGCACTGCGAACATTGCGCATGCGCAGTTTGCGACTTATCGCACCGATGCGAAGAAAAACATGAGCGAACAACTCGGAATGAGGGCCCATGTGCACTGCAGGTGGGGCAGATGTAACATGTGCAGAGAGAATTAGATTTGGGTGTGGTGTGTTCAAACTGAAATCTAAATTGCAGTGTAAAAATAAAGCAGCCAGTATTTACCCTGCACAGAAACAATATAACCCACCCAAATCTAACTCTCTCTGCACATGTTACATCTGCCACACCTGCAGTGCACATGGTTTTACCCAACTGCTAACAAACTTGCTGCTGCGGTCAACTCTGATTTACCCCCCATGTTTCTATGGAGTCTCACATTTAATTAATTCAGCCCCTGTACCTCAGTGTTGTATGCTACCGCTGCAGCTAGAGGCCCACGAGCCAGATCCACAATCTAAGCCTGGGCAGCTGGCCACGCGGGATTGTTTAGCATATCTGCCTAATTATGGTCATCCGAGGTCAAGTGCCGGAGGCAGGACAGTGAGGTCTATAGTGATTTGTGTCATACACTCCGTAAAGAGGCAAACTGCATTCTTTTTGCCCTTGTGAATGATTTGCATGCAATCCGGATGTAATGCTGATGTTCCTGTAGTTGAGCAATTACTTGCAACTGCGCAAAATGTTCCAAAAACCTCCACAGATGGTCACACAGGGGGTATGTGCAGAGGTGTTGTTGCAACCTGGGCAGATGGTAGCAGAAAGATGGCGGAAAAGTGATAGATGTTCCTGGGCTGTGACTCGGGGATAGCTAGTAGTGCCCACAAAAAAAGGTCCGTTCAGTGGGCGTACTATGGGAGTGTTGCGGACATGTTGCGTCTGCATTTGCAGTGCCCCATGTGTGGTGGAGATTGGTCTTGTTGCACATCTGGTCATCACAGTCTGGATGGTGAAACTCCACTCTCGGGAGTCCAGGAGATCTCCCGAACATTTGTGAGTCTCCCGGACAATCCAGAAAGCAGCCAAGCATGTTGTTAAGTAGATATTAGAACTTTCTAGTAATGAATTCTTGCAGAAAGGTGGTTAACCCCACACACTGCTACACAATACATCTCAAAAACACTCCATGCGTATAATCAAGAATTGTCCTTTATATATGGGGAACGGATTTATTATGTTAATGAAATCTCATTTAGCAATGCAGCATGGTATTCTTTTTTGGCATCTTGTTACTGACACGCTGCCATATACTCACACACTGAGTACTGAGTGGAAGCCAGTCCCTTGAGAACAGCTACCCATAAAACCAGCCAAAAAGTACTGACTTTTGCACAGACGCTGCAGGGGTCTGTTCTCTGCAAAGCTTCAACTACAGTATATGTAAGCAAACGTGCACCTGGATAACGGCTGGCAGTGCCAAGCACACTGCGGGATACAAAATACTCTGTTTATTAAATGCATCAAATAGCAGGAAAATTCATTTGCCCCCCGATAAGGCATCTGGTGCATCAAACACATCTACGGCACCAGGTACCTGCAGGATAAAATGTAACAAAGGGTCAGTGTTTTCCTATCACAGTAACACTCTCTACTTCTCCTCCTATAACTCAGTCTCTAGGGAGTTGCAGTAAGAGATTTCATGTCCTACATTATATCCCAGGAAGCCAACTTCTGGCTCTGCAGTTGCCGTGAGAACACAAGCCGCATTGTGTCCTGATAGCCTTTTGCTGTGCACATTGGGACTTGTAGTTCCACAACGCTTGAGAAACACTGTTTTCCCAAGCTGTTGCTAAAGATGATTGAGAATAAACTCCTTAGCAGAATCTAGTTCCATCCATAGCTGTGTGTTTATGAATTATTGGGACTCGGTCCTGGAAAGTATAATGTCTTATTGCAGCAATAAGAAAAGAAAGATCGTAGGCAGAGCCGGTCCTAGGTATAGGTAAACTAGGCAAATGCCTAGGGGCACAAGGAGCTTCTGCTGATTAAAATGGTATGCAGCATGCCTATATTCTGTGTGACTGCGGCTGCATAGGTATACGAAATGCTATGTTACAGTGTATTCCTGGAAATCACTGTAACGTAGCATTTCGTATGCAGATACAGCCACAGTCACACACAGAATATAGGCTTGCTGCATATCATTTTAATCAACAGAAGCTGCTTGTGCGTACTAGTCACATAGCAATGCACATAACATGCATTTACGGAAAAAAGGCTCTCGACGTTAGCAGATCAGCCAGCTGACTCACGCCAGGCATCTCCTGCTGCATGGTGTATTGAGGCAAGATGTATGAGGACACATCTGTATCCAAGGTGGCCATGTGAGTGCTGTGTGCGGGGGGATTGGTTGTGCAATGGTGTTCGGCATATGTGTAAGGGGCATTATGTGTGTCATTATGTGTATAAGGGTATTATTAATTTGTGGCATATGTGTAAGGGGCATTATGTGTATAGGGGCATTAATAAAGGTTGGCATTATGTGTAAGGAGCATTATGTTTATAAGGACATTAATAAAGTGTGTCATATGTGTAAGGGGCATTACTGTGTGGTATTATGTGTATAAAGGCATTACTAATGTGCGGCATTATGTGTATAAGGTGCTCTACTGTGTGGCATAACGTATAGAAAGGGCACTAGTGTGTTGTCTAATGTGAATAAAGAGCAATATGGTGTGGTGTAATGTGAATCAGGGGCAATGCAGTGTGGTGTAATGTGAATAAGGGGCAATGCAGTGTGATGTAATGTGAATAAGGGCACTGCTGTGAGGAGTAACGTGTATAAGGTAAAGTGGTGGTACTACTGTGTGATGTAACGTGAATAAGGATCACTATTGCATGATATAATGTGAATAAAGTTGCACTACTGTGTGGTGTGATTTGAATTGGGGGTACTATTGTGTGGCCATGCCCCTTGCCAGCAAGAACACACCCCTTTTTGGGCTGTGCGCTGAATGTGCGCACTTTTGTGCGGAACTAGCAGCGGTGCTAGGGGTCACCAGCCAAAATCTTGCCTAGGGCATCATATTAGTTAGGGCCGGCTCTGATCGTCGGGATGTATGAATATGATCACATCCGATAGGAGCGCGTCCCCGCGATACACCACACGTACAGTGATCGCTCACATGATTATGTCTGGGTTAGGGACACGGCCGTAGTATTGCACATGCTCAGTCACCTCTTTTCTCTAGTGCTCATGTGCAGATATTCAGTGCAGGGATGTTATCATTGGTAGTTAACCTCGATGGTATGAAACCATTGAACTGGGAGTCACTGACACCGGCGGTCATCCCTGCTCTATTTCTTACCGGGCAACAGGCCAATCAGAGGTGTGGGGGGCGGGACGTCATTGGAAAGGGTCGCAGGGTTAGGCTCTGTGTCCCGATGCCAAGGAGAGAAAAAATGGGGTCCTTGTACCTTCGGTGGCGGAGAACCATTTAATCTACACCATCGATGGAAAAACCATCTACCATTGGTGGATAACCATCGATGCATGTTAACCATTGATGATCCATGGCCATCCCTACTTCAGTGTTGGACAAAAGGTACTCTGAGTATAGGCATTTCAGATATACCCTTGCCTGTACACTGAGTTAAAGTTGAATTCAATGATCATTGCTAGAATCACTGCCAAGCAGATGCTGGTGTCAGACTTTGTGACTCTCAGTAATGTGCGGATTTAGGGCCTATTTCAGACCTGACTTGGAAACGCCTGCGTTTTTCCTGACACTCCCAGAAAATGTCCAGTTAAAAAGATGCAGGATTTTTATCGCAGTTTGGCCTCGCACCTGCGCACTATGATCCGTATACATACACCGTCATTCAATAATCGTCTGCTGTGTGATTTCGCACAACATCGATCAGGTCTGAATTAGGCCCATAGACGAATCCGACAATTCCCAGTGTCCCTGCAGATTGTGTACAAATGTTGGAAATTGTGCCCCAAGATCCAGGTGCAGTGTTTAGTACAAAGAGATTCCTTCTGTGATTGTACAAGGGCAGGGCATGCTTAGACTTGTAGTGCTAAAGCAGCTTGAGAACCGCCAGTTAGCATAAGACTTAGCTGGCAGTTGTCCAAGATTCCCAGGACCGGTCTCAGGTACTGCAACCTGTGCCGTTGGAGGTAACAGCGTCTAGACACTGCAATGATTGAAGCAGAATCACGCACAAACATATATGTCAGCTTCTCCGTTATCGCCGTTCTCTTACTCATAGCCCTGAATCGGGACCTGGAGAATACTTCGTTTGCCGCTAATTTGCCAGCTGCTAATTGTACTTGGTAAAACGTCTGATGAGCCCCAGAAATCTTTTGTTGTGCCTCTGTCTTATTATCTGGTTTCCTTGTTCACAATTGTAAAGCGTGAAGGAATATGTTGGTGCTACAGAAATAAATGTACAGTAAATAAACAGAAATGGATTCTCAGCTACAATGTACGTGCAACGGCTTCCGACTTCCCAATCCGGAATAGGATGGAATTGTTCAGACTTTGGAGCGTGTAAATCTTACTGGGCAGAAAAACTGCAGGGGCCGTCAACAGGCCTGACACTTCCACCGCTCCCTGTATACGGGCTGGGAAAAGCCCCAGTAATTGAAAGACCTCAGATGCTGTTAGACTGCTTGGGAAGCAAAGCTGTCAGTCACCGCCTGGGCTTAGTGAATCTGCGTAGTGACAGTTCTGGTCCCCACTGAGCAGCCTAAAAACAAAGTACAGTATCAAGGACTCACAAGGACTAAATAAAAATGCAGACGTGACGCTACGCTGTGCACAAGATTGTCGCATTCTGGCGCGTTTATCGTGGTGCATTATTGCAGATTTAGGAAAAATCTTTAAATTGCACTCAATATATTGTTTTACTTATACTGACAAATGCAAATGCTACCAAGAGAGGTATATAACTCCCTACCGCGCACGGTGCTTCCTCTACCGGCTCTGGCCCATTAATGATACTGAATGTTAGTAAATTTCCTGATTGTTGTCACTGCCTATGGCTATTTAGCTGTCCCTTGCCAATTCAGGTCATACCTGTTGTGTTCACTAAATCCATCCGCCCGTTATGGTATCATTCTGAGCTGGATTTAAGCGGAAATGAGGACGTAGCTGCACATACAGTGGGGTCTATTTACTAAGACTTGGATGGAGGTAAAATGGACGGAGATAGAGTACCAGCCAATCAGCTCCTAACTGTCATTTTCCAAACACGGCAATTAGGAGCTGATTGACTGGTACTTTATCTCCTCCACTTTATCTCCAGACAAGGCTTAGTAAATAGAACCCTGTATCTGTAAACTGCGCAGAGAGCGATCATGCACTGTATGCATTCCGCAAAGCAAAAATGCAGCCAAACCTCCGATAATGCTGTTATTTTTAGATTTAGCTGCTTTTACCATATACACCAAGCTCTGGAATGTGATACATTGGACACTTGGACGCGGTGGGCAACGTCAACGCCCGTGCTAGTGTATTCGGTGCCCCCCTGCAAACTATACATTTGCGCCCTCCCTCCCATATTTAATAAAGGGAAAGCGCATGCAGAAGGGGTGTGGTTTCACAAGGAAGGGACATGGCCACACAACAGTAGCAATTCTAATCACGCCATACAGTAGCGCAATCTCATTCACATTACACTACACACAGAGCCCCTGATTCATATTACACCACATAGTAGTGTCCCTTATTTATGTTATGCTACATAGTAACATAGTATCTGAGGTTGAAAAAAGACAATTGTCCATCGAGTTCAACCTATTTGTGGTGTCCTATGCATGATGATTTGACAAAAATTTCTGACTGATGCTGCTGTCAGCCGTTGCATTTTATCCCTATTTATAGTAACTATAATGCATGACTATGCACCATACCCCTGGATATCCTTATCCAATAGGAATTTATCTAACCCATTCTTAAAGGTGTTGACAGATTCCGCCATTACAACTCCCTCGGGCAGGGAATTCCAAACACGTATTGTCCTTAGTGCCCCTTACTCTCAATACCCAAAGTAGTGCCCCTTAAACATACAGATGTAGCAATGCTCATCAAACTGTGATGCGGCATGCTGCATGGCGTGCCAGGCTGGGACTATTTGCAGCCATCGATCGCTTTATTCATTCTTTTAAGAATTAATGGTGGAATTACCAGCTGCGAATAGTCGCAGCCTAGCACGCCATGCATGCTGCAGCACAGTAAGATGAGTATGTCTACATCTGTAATTCCCACAGTAGTAGTGCCGCTTATACACATAATGCCCACAGTAGTAGTGCTGCTTATACACATAATGCCCACAGTAGTAGTGCTGCTTATACACATAATGCCCAGAGTAGTAGTGCTGCTTATACACATAATGCCCACAGTAGTAGTGCTGCTTATACACATAATGCCCAGAGTAGTAGTGCTGCTTATACACATAATGCCCACAGTAGTAGTGCCGCTTATACACATAATGCCCACAGTAGTAGTGCTGCTTATACACATAATGCCCACAGTAGTAGTGCTGCTTATACACATAATGTCCACAGTAGTAGTGCTGCTTATACACATAATGCCCACAGTAGCAGTGCTCCTTATACACATAATGCCACACAGTAATTGTGCTCATCATACACATAATGCCCACAGTAGTTGTGCCCATCATACACATAATGCCCACAGTAGTAGTGCCAATTATACAGATAAAGCCCACAGTTGTAATGCCGCTTGTACACATATATGACCACATCAAAGTTTCAAATTTTAATTCTACATCGAGATAAATATTATATATATATATATATATATATATATATATATAACAGCATCAATATGAAATTGTGTTTAATGAAAACCAGTTTAATAGATATAAATTATAACGTTAAGAAAGGGCCTCAGAGTGGACGGCAGTATAAATGAATAACCATTTTGCCTGTCTATTGTGTGTGTATATATATATATATATATATATATATATATTAGAAGAAGAATGGAGGGCGCAAATGAGTAAAAAATCACAATTCCATTTATTATAAAAACATGCTCACATACATCTCAGTTTTGGTAGATGAACTCGGTTCTCCGTATGGCAACGACCGAGCCTCCGGAAATGTCCTCCGCACACGGCTCGTGCTGCTGGCCGCAAAAGCTCCTGTTATTTCCCTGGGACCGGACACATCAAAGACCATCTGTCTCTCGTTCCACAGGCCACGCCCAACGCGTTTCGTCAGCAGACCTCTCAAGCTCGGCGCCTCCCTGCTCTGCAGACTCTGCTGAGTGGTTAGCGCCGGCACTGGATGGCGTTACCCTATAGAAGCCTATGAGCTTCTTACCATGTTTCCCCCTGAGAGAGATCCAATTGGATCCCTCCCAGCAGCCCTGCATTACGAGGCGGCTTGGCCCGGGGGTAGGGTACCATGTGGCTCTTTCTATCTCTGCATGCGGCTTGTAAGCTCCCACGGCGCCTCCCACTGCCCTAGTCTGCAGTGCCCAGCGCCGGCTTGTGAGCCAATCAGAGCTCACGGACCGGCAGCCAATCAGGAGTCTTAGCTGCCGGTCCGCGAACTCTTATTGGCTCACGGACCGACGCCTAATTAGAGAGAATCAACGCCGCCAGAGAGTGGAGACTGAGGGGCAGGAGAGGCGCACGCTGTGCTCTCCTCCCCTCACAAGCAGCAGACTGAGCAGAGCAGCAGAGCGGCGGTGAGCAGCACTTGGGTGGGGGGCGTAGTGTGGGGACATGTGTATCTTACACTGGGGGCATATCTGGCACTGGGGGGACGTGTATCTGGCAGTGGGGGCATATCTAGCACTATGGGGACATATATGTATCTGGCACTGTGGGTGAATATATGTATCTGGCACTGTGGAGGAATATATGTATCTGACACTATGGAGACATATATGTATCTGGCACTGTGGGGACATATATGTATCTGGCACTATGGGGAAATATATGTATCTGGCACTGTGGGGCATATATGTATCTGGTGCTGTGGAGGAATATATGTATCTGGCACTGTGGAGGAGTATATGTATCTGGCACTGTGGGGGCATATATGTATCTGGCACTGTGGGGGCATATATGTATCTGGCACTGTGGAGGAATATATGTATCTGGCACTGTGGAGGAATATATGTTTCTGGCACTGTGGGGACATATATGTATCTGACACTGTGTGGACATATATGTATCTGGCACTGTGGGGACATATATGTATCTGGCACTGTGGGGACATATATGTATCTGGCACTGTGGAGGCATATATGTATCTGGCACTGTGGGGACATATATGTATTTGGCACTGTGGGGGCATAAATGTATTTGGCACTGTGTGGACATATATGTATCTGGCACTGTGGGGGCATATATGTATCTGGCACTGTGGAGGAATATATGTATCTGGCACTGTGGAGGCATATATGTATCTGGCACTGTGGAGGAATATATGTTTCTGGCACTGTGGGGACATATATGTATCTGACACTGTGTGGACATATATGTATCGGGCACTGTGGAGGAATATATGTATCTGGCACTGTGGGGACATATATGTATCTGGCACTGTGGGGGCATATATGTATTTAGCACTGTGGAGGCATATATGTATCTGGCACTGTGGGGACATATATGTATTTGGCACTGTGGGGGCATATATGTATTTGTCACTGTGGGGGCATATATGTATTTGTCACTGTGGGGGCATATATGTATTTGGCACTGTGGGGGCATATATGTATCTGGCACTGTGGGTACATATATGTATCTGGCACTGTGGGCACATATATGTATCTGGCACTGTGGGGGCATATATGTATTTGGCACTGTGGAGGCATATATGTATCTGGCACTGTGGGGACATATATGTATTTGGCACTGTGGGGGCATATATGTATTTGGCACTGTGGAGGAATATATGTTTCTGGCACTGTGGGGACATATATGTATCTGACACTGTGTGGACATATATGTATCTGGCACTGTGGGGACATATATGTATCTGGCACTGTGGGGGCATATATGTATTTGGCACTGTGGAGGAATATATGTTTCTGGCACTGTGGGGACTTATATGTATCTGACACTGTGTGGACATATATGTATCTGGCACTGTGGGGACATATATGTATCTGGCACTGTGGGGACATATATGTATCTGGCACTGTGGAGGCATATATGTATCTGGCACTGTGGGGACATATATGTATTTGGCACTGTGGGGGCATATATGTATTTGGCACTGTGGGGACATATATGTATCTGGCACTGTGGGGGCATATATGTATCTGGCACTGTGGAGGAATATATGTATCTGGCACTGTGGAGGAATATATGTATCTGGCACTGTAGGGACATATATGTATCTGGCACTGTGGGGACATATATGTATCTGGCACTGTGGGGACATATTTGTATCTGGCACTGTGGGCTCATATATGTATATGGCACTGTGGGGACATATATGTATCTGGCACTGTGGGGACATATATGTATCTGGCACTGTGGGGTCATATATGTATCTTGCACTGTTGGGGCATATATGTATTTGGCACTGTGGGGGCATATATGTATTTGGCACTGTGGAGGCATATATGTATCTGGCACTGTGGGGACATATATGTATCTGGCACTGTGGGCACATATATGTATCTGGCACTGTGGGGACATATATATCTGGCACTGTGGAGGCATATTTGTATTTGGCACTGTGTAGGCATATATGTATCTGGCACTGTGGAGGCATATATGTATCTGGCACTGTGGAGGCATATATGTATCTGGCACTGTGGAGGAATATATGTTTCTGGCACTATGGGGACATATATGTATCTGACACTGTGTGGACATATATGTATCGGGCACTGTGGGGACATATATGTATCTGGCACTGTGGGGGCATATATGTATTTGGCACTGTGGAGGCATATATGTATCTGGCACTGTGGGGGCATATATGTACCTGGCACTGTGGAAGAATATATGTATCTGGCTCTGTGGAGGAATATCTGTATCTGGTACTGTGGTGACATATATGTATCTGGCACTTTGGAGGAATGTATGTATTTGACCCTGGAGGACATATATGTATCTGGCACTGTGGGGACATATATGTATCTGGCACTGTGGGGGCATATATGTATCTGGCACTGTGGAGGAATATATGTATTTGACCCTGGAGGACATATATGTATCTGGCACTGTGGGCACATATATGTATCTGGCACTGTGGGGGCATATATGTATCTGGCACTGTGGAGGAATATATGTACCTGACACTATGGAAACATATATGTATCTGGCACTGTGGGGACATATTTGTATCTGGCAATATGGGGAAATATATGTATCTGGCACAGTGGGGCATATATGTATCTGGTGCTGTGGAGGAATATATGTATCTGGCACTGTGGAGGAATATATGTATCTGGCACTGTGGAGGAATATATGTATCTGGTACTGTGGGGACATATATGTATCTGGCACTGTGGAGGAATATATGTATTTGACCCTGGAGGACATATATGTATCTGGCACTGTGGGGACATATATGTATCTGGCACTGTGGGGGCATATATATGTATCTGGCACTGTGGAGGAATATATGTATTTGACCCTGGAGGACATATATGTATCTGGCACTGTGGGGACATATATGTATCTGGCACTGTGGGGACATATATGTATCTGGCACTGTGGGGACATATATGTATCTGGCACTGTGTGGACATATATGTATCTGGCACTGTGGGGGCATATATGTATTTGGCACTGTGGGGGCATATATGTATCTGGCACTGTGGAGGCATATATGTATCTGGCACTGTGGGGACATATATGTATCTGGTACTGTGGGCACATATATGTAACTGGCACTGTGGGGACATATATGTATCTGGCACTGTGGAGGCATATATGTATCTGGCACTGTGGAGGCATATATGTATCTGGCACTGTGGGGACATATATGTATCTGGCACTGTGGGGACATATATGTATCTGGCACTGTGGGGGCATATATGTATCTGGCACTGTGGAGGAATATATGTATTTGACCCTGGAGGACATATATGTATCTGGCACTGTGGGGACATACAGTATATGTATCTGGCACTGTGGGGACATATATGTATCTGGCACTGTGTGGACATATATGTATCTGGCACTGTGGGGGCATATATGTATTTGGCACTGTGGGGGCATATATGTATCTGGCACTGTGGAGGCATATATGTATCTGGCACTGTGGGGACATATATGTAACTGGCACTGTGGGGACATATATGTATCTGGCACTGTGGAGGCATATATGTATCTGGCACTGTGGAGGCATATATGTATCTGGCACTGTGGGGACATATATGTATCTGGCACTGTGGGGACATATATGTATCCGGCACTGTGGGGGCACCCATTTTTTTGGTGTTTTTATATGTATGTGGCACTGTACTGGGCATTATATTTATGTGACACTGTACTTGGGCATTAGATAAGGAGAGTGCCTGGCTAGGCACGAAATCTATATAAAAGTCTTACATTTTTGTGATTGGTTGAAGATGTCTTTGTTGCTAGGCAGATCAGAGTTTTGAGTGAGTTGTAATTGGTTAGGGCCAGCCTATCAGTGTGTGTAGGGGAGGTATTTAGTGCATGAAGGGTAGAAACTTCCAGATTTGCTTTCTCTTGTCGTTTGGAAGCCCACCCACCCTCCCTATTGGCTCTCTAATTTGGCTCTTTTCAATTTGGCTTACTATTATCTTTCTTTCAGACTTAGTGGGCGGGAAGGCGTTACTGGCCAGCGGTCACTTGTAGCATAAGTGGTGTTGTGGGGAACTTACCCCTTTTGAAGGACGGCGAGTGTGTCCTGCCCTTGTGGGGAAGGCGAGGGGTGCTTCCTCGGGGAGCGTCCTCACTCTGCTATAGGAAGGGGTAGTGAGACCTTCGCAACACAGGTTATGCTGATATATATATAGATGGGGCGTTTCAGTCGCACCCATGACAGTTGGGGCGTTTAGTCGCTGCCATTTTGTAAGATCATAGAAACATAGAATTTGTCGGCAGATAAGAACCACTTGGCCCATCTAGTCTGCCCCTTATTTTTTTTTTTTTTATATTATTTTTTATCACTAACCTTATTTGATCCTTATTTCTTTGTAAGGATATCCTTATGTCTATCCCATGCATGTTTAAATTGCTCTACTGTCTTAGCCTCTACCACCTCTGATGGGAGGCTATTCCACTTGTCCACTACCCTTTCTGTGAAATAATTTTTCCGCAAATTTCCCCTGAACCTCCCCCCCTCCAGTCTCAGTGCATGTCCTCGTGTCCTATTGCTTCTCTTCATTTGGAGAATGTTTCCCTCCTGGACTTTGTTAAAACCTTGATATATTTGAAAGTTTCTATCATGTCCCCCCTTTCCCTTCTCTGCTCCAAACTATACATATTGAGATTTCTTAGTCTTTCTGGGTATGTTTTGTGATGTAGGCCATGCACCATTTTAGTTGCCCTCCTTTGTACAGTTTCTAATGTATTAATATCCTTTAGAAGATATGGCCTCCAGAACTGAATACAGTATTCTAGATGAGGCCGTACCAATGACCTATACAGTGGCATTATTACTTCTTTCTTTCTGCTGCTGATTCCTCTCCCAATCGTGATTAGAGCTGGTTAGTGGTAGCCTCTTCCTGAGCAACCCACTATGAGTGAGATCATTCCAATTAATAAATTCAATGACCATTTAAGCTAAGCTAGTTTAAAGTTTATAGTTAATGTCAAGCACAATAAATTAATAGACGGCTTATATGTATGTGGCACTGTACAACATAACTAAAAATGGGGTTATGACGCAAGGTCATACTCCTACAAACGTCAAACCGAAAGGTGTGCGCATAAAAATGGGGTGTGGCTTTGTGACAACTATGCCACGCCCCAATTTTTGCTTGCGCTCCTTAGGCGCGCGCATGATATGGCTCTTACCCTTGACTACAGATCTTTTCTGGCTCTTTGCCACTGCCTGGTTGGCCACCACTGCACTACACAGCTCTGCTGAAGCCGCGACCGAACTGACAAATTTATAATAAAGTATCTATGGGATAATTTACACCAGGCCCAAAAATTTTTTATTAATAAATATTTTTTAAACAAAAAAACCTCCATTTAAGATGGCGCCATTACTTATGGGCCAGTGCTCTGGACTTGCCCCCCAGGCTAAAAGTTGCCAGCCAGCCCCTGCATGCAATACACTCATCACTTAAAGCATGCGAAGAAGGACTCTGGGTCTAAAACCGGGAACTCGAGTCCTTCTATCGCAAGGGACCGCTCTTACCAGAAGAGCTGTCCTTTGGGATTTCATTCAAGCATATGACATTAATAAACGCCGTTATGCGTGCGATGAGCGTCGGGTTGCATCCCGCTCATTGCCATATTTCTATACATTTGTATTTTTGCTGAGTAAAATATTAAGGAAAAACACAGTAAACATATTGCGTGGCAGATTATCATACATTAACGCCGACGACAACTGTGATGTGCACAGCAGAAAAGTGTACCCAAGAATTAATTCCAATGTTAGCAAGCTGCCATGGGGATCACAAATCCCACTGAATGCCCATCAGAGCTGATGTGGGGGGCCTCAGCAGTGCATAATAACATGGCTAGAACGTTTCCATCCCATCGTTCCCATCACGTTTGTAGATTCTTCTGCGGCATATGACGGATGGGGGATCTGGAAGTAAGGGACTCTCCCTGGCAGGGCAGCCCAGTGCTGGTGCTGCAGGGTTATTGCTGCTGGGAAATTCTGCATTCAGTGCTCATCACGTCTGCTTTCAAGTGCGGACACATCACTCTGGAAAACATCTCAGACGTATACACTGGAGCTATCGACTGACAAAGGAGCATTCAAATGGGCTTCAAGGTGAAGGAACATTTTTGATGTTTTGTTTTGCAAGCCGCTGTGCAGAACTCTCATTATACAGCATGCTGCTTCCCGCGATGGCACAGCAATGACAATAGGCTGGGTGTAACCTGCGCATCAGAGGCGCACCTGGGAAAGGTGAGAGGTCCGCTGCATTCTCATTACACACAGAGAACACAGATCAGTTAGTATTGTGCTTCCAATCTTATTATACCAGACTAACATCTGCTAGTGTCCCCCGACCATGGATGCCCAGCCTCCGGCGCTTTACCGCCTACCGTAATGCCCAACTCTGAACTGATGAAGCCAAGCATTGTAAGAAGTGTAAGGAGGAGGCCGTCCCACCTGATTTAGCAAAAGTTGCTGGCATGCCTTGTGCCTCATCGAGGTTACTCCATGCCTCATTAGCTCCTAGTGAATTGATACAGTATGCTGCATTTGCCATAATTCTGGCACAAAATGTCTCCCACTACTTTGTGCACTTGACAAGATACATTTTGAAATGCGAAACTGAGGACTGTATTCAGAGTTGGCCACTAATGCGGCTGCATCGCAGTTTGCTGCACATAGGAAAACTGCGCATGCGCAGCGTTTGCATCACACCTGCGCGGTCATTCACTTTGCGGGTGCATCCCCAAAGGATGCGACTTCCAGATGATCTACAGCTGCGGGCATCGGGTGGACAGCGACGCAGCGCTGCGGGGTAAAACAGGGGAGAGGTGTTGGGAGCATTTTCAGGGGTGGCTGCGTGACGTCACATGCAAACGCTCTGAAAAGAAAAATGGCGCCGGACTTCCTGCCAGTGCAGCCAGGCTGCGCAGGCAGGGGTCGACCTCAAATCGATACATTTGCAATTAAATTGCGGACGCATCGTGGTGCGGCGCCACACACATGCTGGCCGACCCCCTAGCATGTGCTGCGGTAACAAGGTCTGCATCCGTCTCTGAATAACCCCCAGAATACAGAGGCCAAAGCCAAGATGAGATATTAAATTCTAAAGGCTGCCGCATATAATGTCATTTATTCCAGAGTTTTACAATCATTAGTTCCCACTCAGGAATCGTATATTCGCTGCGGCTCATGCTTTTTTATTTTAGGCCATAGTTTCATGTTTTGACCCCATATTTCTATCTATATCACCTCTCTCTGTAACATGGCCTCCTCACACAGTTGTCTGTTACCGTCCTCCACTTTCCTCCCGGCCCGTAGCCTCTGGTGTTTAGCAGCTGAGGAAAGTATCAGCCTCCCAGGACTCTCTGACCCCCCAGTGCGTTCCCCCCTCCGCCTGCCACGCATTGTAATCCCCTCGCTGTTCTAAGCAATTGCGCCGCCAGACACAGTAAGTCCACTGCTACCTGGCGTTGTCCCAGGCTGGTACCTGCAGCTATATCACAGCTACACAGAGTACCGTAACGTGCCCGGTGTATGGGAGCCGATACTTTGTTATGCTGAGAGTAATATAACTTTCCCTATTTATACTGCAGCATTATAACGTAACTTATATTATATAACGCAACTTATATAGAGATAAAATATCACGCCATCTCAGGACGCCATTATGTATATTCACTGTACAGGTCCCTCTGTTATCCACGACTCTCCAAAGACGCCCCGTGCGCGCATGATCTTCCCTCTTGTTTATGTGCCACGCTGAATTCAAGTAAAATGAAGACTGGGTTTATCATCTCGCGAATGTGCGCTACCACTTAATGAACTTTGATTACTGGGCATGCGCAGTAGGGATGGACATTGAATTTCGATGGTTTAACACCATCAATGTTTTTCTCACGATGTTAGTGTTTTTGCCATTCGATGGTGGCTTTCCGATGTCAGTGGAGGCGATGGCCATTCATTAAAATATAGCGGAATTCAGCTGTTTAATATTGGCTGCGGGTCGCTATTGCGCATGTGCAAACATTACTTTTTGTGCATGGGCGAACAATCGCAACGTCTGTTTCAACATGTTTTTTGATGCAATGGTTAGTTGCCGTCACAATTAAAGTTTCGATAGCGGAAGCCCAGTCATCAATTAATGGCGGCTTCTGATGTCCTCCTCTAATGCGTAGCCGTACAGTCTCGTGCATTCCCAGTTCCAATGTAAAAGATTGTAATTGCTGTGCTTCCTGAGTAGTGTAAATGACGCGGAGCCTCCCACCGGAGCTCAGCGCAACCAGCGGAGGATACATGGGGGCCTTGCACAGACCTCCGATTTCACTTCACATCGCACGAGGGGGCAGGGGTCTACGTTGCAGTAAAGCATTCCTTATGGCAGACATATGCTGTGACACAGACGCATAAGTACCGCAGTTTAACCGCAAAAAATAAGAGGCCCGAGCTCCTGTGACATCTACAGAAGAGAAAGCCTCATATGAGTCCAAATAAGACAGAACAAAATCTGCTGTAGCAAAAAGTAATAGTAACTTTTTCTGGAATGATTTATGGTTGCACCAAACAGCAGATTCTCAGCACCTCCAATGTGTAGATATTATTTATTCCATTGATTCTTTTAACCATGTTTTTAACTGAACCTCAAAAACATATAAAGTATCTATTAAAGTACTGCTCCAATTGTTGTACTCGATATAACAACATCCACTGACAGCACACGAAAGATGGAATTCATTATCACACACGTCTCATGCACAATAATCACACAATGACCTCACAGTCACGCTGAATCCCCTATATAGTATAATGGTATCTGGTATATACAGATGGGTCCTCCGTTATCTTGGCTGTTTCTGCGCCTAGACGAAGGTTTAGTCACGCCTAGGCGATAGCTTAGGTTGCTGAGTTTAATCACGGACAGGCGCGTTGAGGCACGACTACACACTCAGCATGCAATACACATCTCCACCACTGGGTGGCTAATGCTCTACTAATCCAGTACTTTAGTTTGAATAGCGGCGGATTGATCTACAGTACAAGCTCTTGCAAATGGTCAGTGACAACTGTAATGTTAATATACAGTCCTGTACTGCATAGTGTACACACTTAGGTCGACAGTCATTAGGTCGACCACTATTGTCTGACATGCATTAGGTCGACAGGGTTTCTAGGTCGACACGGTACCTATGTTGACATGTTCTGTGCCGACATGACAAAAGGTCAACATGAGTTTTTCACAAATTTTTTGAATTTCTTTGAACTTTTTCATACTTTACGATCCACATGGACTACAATTGAGAACGGTAACCTTGCCTGAAGCATGCGAGGGGACGCGGTGCATTGGGGTTCCCGGTTACTCTACGAAGAAAACGACACCCAAAAAAATAAAAAACCTCATGTCAACCTTTTGTCACATCCACCTTGCTCATGTAGACCTAATGCTTGTGTCGACCTAGGTTGGGTGTCGACTTAGTCACTGTCGACCAATAGTGGTCGACCTAGACACTGTCGACCTATGTGCGGTCGACCCTATGAACCACACCCTAATATAGGGGGTCATTCCGACCCGTTCGCACGCTGCTGTTCATCGCAGCGGTGCGAACGGGTCGAAACTGTGCATGCGCGGCGGCCGCATTGCGCAGGTGCGTCATTGCCCGGCAATGGCTATCGCCGGGCAGCGACGCCGCGTAAGAAAAAAGTGGTCGCAGCGGCGACTGCAAGAAGATTGACAGTGGGGAGGCATTTTGGGGCGTCAACTGTTTTCCGAGCGTGGAGATCTGACGCAGGCATGTCCAGGCGTTTGGAGGGTGGATGTCTGACGTAAATTCCAGGACCTTCATCGCTGGATCCATCGCACTGTGTAAGTAACTGCAGGGCTGGTCTTGTTTTACACAAAACTTTTTTTTAGCATAGCAGGGCTGCACAAGCGATCGCACCTCTGCTATGCTAAAATACACTCCCCCATAGGTGGCGTCTAGCTGATCGCACGAGCAGCAAAAAGTTGCTAAATGCGGTCAACTCGGAATGACACCCCTAATATGGTTTTGGAGCTGTGTTGTATTTAGCATGATATTCCTGAGCTGCCGGAACAGTTCTGGTTGTTCAGGGCAACTGTCAATAGTTGTTCAAAATACTGAACAATACCATATTTGTGTGAATGTCCAGCCCTCATCCCTGTTGACTAACTTAAACAAAAAAAATAAACTGTACTGATGGCAGAAATATACTGTATGCCTCTGTACACTTGTTCAGTCACCTTTGTCTGCCATGCTTCTTTATAAAGTGTTACCATGGGAACTTCCTTACTCAGAATATGTATAGTGCATCCCCTCCCACTGGCAGAGAGTGATCATGGTAGCTGCCACTAAGTAACATATGGCAGTGTGCAGTGACCGTGTCAGTATAAATGACATATGTGTCACTTTCATACACCCGATTACAGACTTTCAACTCCACATTCCAAAGTAAATGTTTACAGTTTTTTGAGTTTTGCATCCTCTAAAGTGCCCCTGTCTCTCAGAGATTACAGAATTTGACCATTGTCCTGAAAGGAGCTTTGTTGCCCCCCCTCCAGCCATCTAAGATCCCAGCGTCGGTATTGTCTCCTGACTGCCGGTCACACAGAAACAACCCACCCCATCATGCCTTTTGCTTCACTAGGAAACAAGTCCTCATGAATATTAGACAGACCTCATGAATATTAGTTAGAACACATGAATATAAGTCAGACATTATGGATATTAGCCAGACCTCATGTATATAAGTCAGACCTCATGAATATAAATCAGACCACATGAATATTAGTCAGACCTCATGAACATTAGCTAGTCCTCATGTATATACAGATGGGTCCTCCATTATCTTGGCTGTTTCTGTGCCTAGACGAAGGTTTAGTCACGCCTATGCGATAGCTTAGGTTGCTGAGTTTAATCACGGACAGGCGCGTTGAGGCATGATTACATACTCAGCATGCAATACACATCTCCACCACTGGGTGGCTAATGCTCCACTAATCCAGTACTTTAGTTTGAATAGCGGCGGATTCATCTACAGTACAAGCTCTGGCAAATAGTCAGTGACGACTGTAATGTTAATATACAGTCCTGTACTGCATAGTGTACACACAGATGGTGACCAATGGTCAGACAGAGAGAGTAAAAAAATGTAAAAAAATAGTTGATACAGACGCAAACGAAC